>NC_064822.1:72294549-72597579 GCF_024166365.1 Elephas maximus indicus | reverse complement strand
ACCTCTCCCTTTGCGGAATCTAACCAGAATCCTGCTAATAAGAACATCTAGGAAATGAAGTTTCTAGGCTTTATATACCGAGGGCATCCAAAGCAGAGGCCAGGAGATAATAATGGTACTGAAAATAACAATATCCTGCACAACTAAAATATGGCACTTTGGCCTAGGGTGACAAGTATCATCCCATTCCTTTTTTTCCCCCACTTGAACCCATTCCTCATGGAACCTTCTCCGTGAGAAACTAAAGTGCTAACGGGTGATGTTTCTGTGAAAGGTGAAACAAAGTTGGGAAAATTTAGTCCTGTTAATTTTCCTGTTTTTTTTTTTTTTTTTTTAATTTCTCCTTCCTACCCTCAACTTTCTTGGCTTTCTCATTCCTTTCTCTCAGCCAGGAGAGCCTTTAGTCTCAGGAATGTGTTTGAATTCCTCTGGGAGCTTTTTATCATCCTAAGCCTCTTCAGAGATAAGCTATTTAGGGGAGACACAGGGATGAAAAGCTGAATTGATTGAAGGATCTGTGCTGTATTCCTCTGTGGGAGTGTGATCTTCATCCTGTGGTAAAAAAAATGCTCCATCCAGGTCATCTGCAACATCACTGCTCTCAGTTTCAAGTTGCTTGTGGTATGATATGAACCCAAAGAAGAAAGTCTGCATTCTTTTAGTCCCTGAGCTCCTGTCGGCCCTCAGAATAGGGCACATACCCTTTCTAAGAAGGCTTTTCCCTCTTCAGCATATAGATTTTAAGCAAAATCTTGGCCAGTAGCTCTCTTTGGTTTGTTCTGATGCTTTACTACCTTCTTGTATCTGGCCACTGGCTTGCGTTTTTCACTCATAAACCAAAGGTATTAATTTAAGTTGATGGACAGTCTTAAAGGACTGCATCACACAATTTATGTTATCTTTAGAGCTGTCATTAAGCTTGTAAGAAAAAAAAAAAAAAGCCATATGGCTTCTACTTGGAATCTTTCATGCCAGACAGGGTCATTATTTCCAAAATGTTGGGATCATTCAAAAAGTGTGTATTAGGGATGTTTGTTTAGAAAAATTCCAGAAAAGTTATGAGAGAAACAAATTCTTTAATTTATGTATGTGTTTCATTAGAATAGATGGAATAGAATTTAGGAAGAATGTCGTTTTTGTTGTTCTTAGGTGCTGTCAAGCAGGCTCTGACTCATAGCAACCCTATATACAACGTAAAGAAACACGGCCAGGTCCTGCACCATCCCCACAGTTGCTATGTTTGAGCCCATTGTCAATCCATCTCCTTGAGGGTCTTACTCTTTTTCGCTGACCCTGTACTTTACCAAGCATGATATCCTTCTCCAAAGATCGGTCACTGCAGATAACATGTGCAAAGTACATGAGACAATGTCTCGCCATCCTTGCTTCTAAGGAGCATTCCGGCTGTACTTCTTCCAAAACAGATACGTTTGTTCTTCTGGCAGACCATGGTATATACAATATTCTTTGCCAACACCATACTTAAAAGGCATCAATTTGTCTTCAGGCTTCCTTATTCATTGTCCGGTTTTCACATACATATTAGGTGATTGAAAATGCCGTGGTTTGGATCAGGCCCATGTTAGTCCTCAAAGTGACATCTTTGTTTTTTAACACTTTGAAGAGGTCTTTTGCAGCAGATATGCCCAATGTAATATGTCCTTTGATATCTTCACTGGTGCTTCCACAGGCATTGATTGTGGATCCAAGTAAAATGAGATCTTTGATGTCAATATTTTTTCCATTTATCATGATGTTGCTTATTGGTCCAGTTGTGAGGATTTTTGTTTTCTTTATGTTGAGGTGTAATCCATACTGAAGGCTGTAGTCTTTGATCTTCATCAGTAGGTGCTTCAAGTCCTCTTCGCTTTCAGCCAGCAAGGTTGTGTCATCTGCACATCACAGGTTGTAAACGAGTCTTCCTCCAATCATGATGCTGCATTCTTTATATAATCCAGCTTGTTGCATAATTTGCTCAGCATACAGATTGACTAAGTATGATGAAAGCATACAACCCTGACACACTTTTCCTGATTTTAAAGCAGGCAATATCCCCTTGTGTTGTTTGAACATCTACTTCTTGGTCTATGTACAAGTTCCGAATGAGCGCAATTAAGTGTTCTGGAATTCCCATTTTTCACAATGTTATCCCTAATTTGTTATGATCCACACAGACAAATGCCTTTGCATAGTCAATAAAACACAGGTAAACATCTTTATGGTACTCCCTGCTTTCAGCCAAGACCCATCTGACATCAGCAATGATGTGCCTCATTCCACGTCTCTTCTGAATTTGGCTTGAGTATCTGGCAGTTCTCTGTTGATGTACTGCTGCAACCATTTTTGAATGATCTTCAGCAAAATTTTAGTTGTGTGTGACGTTAATGATATTGTTTGATAATTTCTGCATTCTCTTGGATCACCTTTTTTTGGAATGGGCACATATATGGATCTCTTTCAGTTGGTTGGCCAGGGAGCTGTCTTCCAAATTTCTTGGCATAGGCTAATGAGTGCTTCCAGCATTGTATCTGTTTGTTGAAACACCTCAGTGGGTATGCCCTCCTTTCCTGTAGTCTTGTTTTTACCAGTGCCTTTTTTTATTCATTGCAGTGGGTTTGGTTTGGTCATTGCAGCTTGGACTTTCTCCTTCAGGATCATCAGTTCTTGATTATATGCTGCCTCCTGAAATGGTTGAACATTGACCAATTCTTTTTGGTACAGTGACTTTGTGTATTCCTGTCATCTTTTGATGCTTCCTACATCATTCATTTTTTTTGCCCATAGGCTTTTTCACTATTGCAACTCGAGGCTTAAATTTTCTCCTCAGCCCTTTCAGCTTAAGAAATGCCAAGCATGTCCTTCCCTTTTTGTTTTCTAACTCCAGGTCTTTGCACATTTCATTGTAATACTTTGTCTTCTTGAGCTGCCCTTTGAAATCTTCTGTTCAGCTGTTTTATTTCATCATTCCTTCCTTTTGCTTTCGCTACTGTACGTTCAAGAATTTCAGAGTCTCTTCTGACATCCATTTTGTTTGTTCTTTCTTGTCTTTTTAATGTCCTTTTGCTTTCTTCATGTATGATGTTCTCAGTGTCATCCCACAACTCATCTGGTCTTTGGTCATTAGTGTTCAGTGCGTCAAATCTGTTCTTGAGATGGTCTCCAAATTCAGGTGGAATATACTCAAGATTATATTTTGGCTCTTGTGGACTTGTTTTAATTTTCTTCAACTTCAGCCTGAACTTGCATATGAGCAATTAATGATTGCTTCCACAGTTGGCCCCGGCCTTGTTCTGACTGATGATATTGAACTTCTCCATTATTTCTTTGCACAGATGTTGTGAAGAATAAGAGCTTTTAATCTTTATCTTGGATTATATATTGTGACTCTTAGCACTACTAACTAGATTATCAAGGTCGCAAAGTGCCAGACTTTGAATGTAGACACTTTGACTCAGAAAATCAGAGGTAAGGATAGCCAGGTATACATGTGAGTTTATGGGAGGGTGTGATTATATGCATGCTAATATACTGAAATCAAGAAGATAAATATAGAGCTTTGGGAGTATGCAAGTGGAGGAAAAGGTGCTCAAGTCCATTGTGGGAATTTCCCAGAATGGAGATTTGGAAGCAGGTGAATGTCTATTAGTAACTGAAGTTAGAAGTCCTAATTCCTTTTGAGATCAATGTAGGTATTAAATAAGTGAGTGAAATAAATAAAAATAAGTTGGGCTGCCAATATTTTTAAGTGGGTGGGAAGATTGAGAAGGATCTTGGAGAAAGAAGGTTGACTTTTAAGTTGATTGTTCCAAAAAGAGACTATAAGAGGGAGGGATTAAGGAATCTCTTTCCAGCTTCATTTTGATAAGGTCATTCATTCTGGAATTATAAATCCTGTCTACATAAAAAAGGAGACCCTGTGATGAAAAAATTTGGAAATGGATAGTGGTAATGTTTACACAACATGATGAATGTAATTAATGTCACTGAATTGTACTTGTAAATAATGTTGAAAGGGCAAATGTTTCATTTATACATATGCCATCGTTGCCATCAAGTCAATTCCAATGTTTATGAAGATGCCAACTTCATAATGGGGAAGGAAGCAAATAACCTTTAAAAAAATTTTTTAAACATCATTTTTTTATGATAGTTACAGGTTTACAGAAAAATTAGGCAGAAAGAGAAAGTTTCCATATACTCCCTCCCCCCACTCCAGTTTTTCCTATTATCAGCATCTTGAATCAGTCTGGTATATTTGCTATAATTGATACATTCAATATTATTAATTAAAGTTCATAGTCTACATTAGGGTTCTCTCTTTGGATTGTACATTTCTATGCATAATGTCCCATGCCCACCATTACAGCATCATGCAGAATAATTTCACTGCCCTAAAAATCCCTTGTGTTCCACCTATTATTCTCTCTGCCTCACCTCCTGACCCTCTGGCAACCACCAATCTTTTCATAGTCTCTATAGTTTGTTGCAAGGAACCCTGGTGGCGCAGTGGTTAAAGCACTTGGATGCTAACCGAAAGGTTAGCAGTTTGAACCCGCCAGCCACCCCGTGGGAGAAAGATTTGGCGGCCTGCTTCTGTAAAGATTACAACCTTGGAAATATTATGGGGCAATTTTACTCTGTCTTACAGGGTTGTATGAGTTGGAATCAATTTGACAGCAATGAGTGTAAAGGGTATACAAAAAAAAAACAAACCAAACCCACTGCCATTGAGTTGATTATCATAGTGACACTATAGGAATAGGACGGGGTAGAACTGGCTCATAGGGTTTCCAGGCTGTAAATCTTTACAGAAGCAGACTGTCACATCTTTCTCCTGCAGAGCAGCTGGTGCATTCCAACTGCCAACCTCTCGATTAGCAGTGGAGCACTTAACCACCACACTACCAGGATCCTTTAACAGGTAGTTTTTGCATTTTCCAGAATCTCATATAAACCCATTGCCACTGAGTGGATTCCAACTCATAGCAACCCTATAGGACAGAGTAGAACTGCACCATAGGGTTTCCAAGGAGCGCCTGGTGGATTTGAACTGCTGACCTTTGGTTAGCAGCCGAACTCTTAACCAGTACACCACCAGGGTTTCTGAATGTCACCTACTTGGAATCATATAGTACGTAGCTTTTTCAGACTGGCTTCCTTCACTTAGCAATATGCATTTAAGGTTTCTCCATGTCTTTTAGTAGCTTGATAGCTCATTCTTTTTTATTGCTGAGTAATACTCCATTTTTATGGCTATACCACAGTGTTTATCCATTTGCCTGTTGAGGAACATTTTGGTTGCTTCAAAACTTTGGCAATGATGAATAAAGCTGCTATAAACATTTATGCACAGGTTTTTGTATAGACATAGTTTTTGATTCATTTGGATAGGTACTGATGAACACGATTGCTGAATCGTATGGTAAATTTATGTTTAGCTTTGTAAGAAACTGCCAAACTATCTTCCAAAGTGGCTGAACCATTTTTCATTCCCACCAGCAATGAATGAGAGCCCCTGTTGCTCCACATCTTTGCCAGCACTAGTTTTGTCAGTGTTTTAGATTTTGATCATTCTAATAGGTGTGTAGTGGTATCTCATTGTTGCTTTAATTTGCAGTTCCCTAATGATACACAGTAAATCCCGGGGTTACAAATGCCCAACTTATAGATAACTCATGCTTCTCCTTTAATGTTAGGTAAAATTTCCCTCACTTTGAAATGATTGAACCAACCCGTACTGGCAACCAATTCTTCATCGTAGTCACCTTCCCTTGCTGCACATGCAGCTTTTAAATCATTGAAAAGTCTTGAGCCTTCTTTTGCACCAACCCAAACCAACCAAACCCACTGCCATCGGGTGGATGCGGACTCACAACGTCCCCATAGGGTTTCCAATGCTGCAAATCTCTGCGGAAGCAGACTGCCATGCCTTTCTCCCGTGGAGCTGCTGGTGCTTTTGAACTGCTGTTAGCAGCTGAGTGCTTTAACCACTGCACCACCAGGGCTGCTTTCTTAAACTAAAGTAAGGATAAATAAAAACTGTGTGCGTCTGTTCCAACTTACCTGCAAACTCGACTAAAAGACACTCTTGGGAATGTATCTCGTTTGTAATACGGGGCCTGCTTATATGCTCTCCTGTTACTGTGCTGATGAACAGGTTCTGGTAGAGCTTCCAGACTCAGATAAACTAGGAAGAAAGGTTTGATGATCTACTTCCAAAAATCAGCCAGTGAAAACCCTGGAGTCACATGGGGCTGACACAGGACCACGCAGCATTTTGTTCTATTGTGCATGGGGTGTCCATGAGTTGGGAGCTGACTCAAAACCAACCAGCAATGACAATGATATAGGATGTTGATTATCTTTGGATATTCTTATTTGTCACCTGCACATTTTCTTTGGTGAAAATAATTATTTTTTTTTGACACATTTTCTTTTCCCTTAACAAAGTTCTCTGTCATAGAATGTGAGACGCATAGAAAATAAAAGGGAGATGTGGTTGATCAGTGCTGTTTGTGACTGATTAAGTGAAGGATCGAAAAATCAGAATTTTTTAATAGATATATGAATGTCTTACTGACCTATGCCCAGATATCAGAATATAAAGAGTCTATAAATAAATAAATGAATGGTATTTGGTTATCAGATTCAGTTGAACTAAGATTTATTGACTTCAACTATTTTCACTTACATCATTGTGTTTAATCTTCCCAGGAACCTGGCGAGGTAAGTATTACTATTTTTCTATTACATATTAGAAAACTGAGGCCCAGAGGAGTTTAGAGACTTGCCTTTCTGAACACCCACAAGTAGAAAAAGGTGGAAATGGGTATTGAAAGCTAAATCTGATGGGCTTCCTTTTTTAAAAATTTTAAATAGTATTTTATTGTGTTTTCAGTGAAATTTTATGTAGCAAATCAGTTCCCCATTTAACAATTACACACAAATTGTTCATTAATATTGGTTACATTTTCCATAATGTGTCAACATTCTCATTAATTCCATCCTGGATGTTCTGTTTCCAGTAGTTTCCCTGTCTCTTTACCCTTCCATTTTTGCTTTAGAGTAGTTGCCAACCCTGTGGTCTTATATAGATGATTTTTTAAAGCTACACAGTATTCACAGGTGATAGTATTTATCTTATGAGCCAATCTGTTATTTAGCTAAAAAGTGACCTCGAGGGATAGTTTCAGATCAAGGTTTAAAGAGTATCTCAGGACAGTAATCTTGGGGAGTCCTTTAGTCTCAGCTGGTCCAGTAGGTCTGAACTTCTTAAGAATTTGAGATGTGTTCTATGTTTTTCTCCCATTCTATCAGGATCCATCTATTGTGGCCCTGATCAGAATGGTCGTTAGTGGTAGCTGGGCGCCATCTAGTTCTTCTGGCCTCAGGGCAGATGAGGCTGTGATTCATGTAGACTGTTAGTCCTGTAGACTAGTTTCTTCTCTCTTCGGTTTCCTTCTTTCTCTTTTGCTCCAGATGAGTAGAGACTGATAGTTGTATCTTAGATGTCTGCTCTCAAGCTTTTAAGACCCCAGACACTACTCACTGGTTTGGTGAGTACAAACTAGGATATAGAACATAAACTTTATGAACTATATTATGCCAATTGACTGAGCTGTCCCATAAGACTTTGGTCCTAAGCCTTAAAACCCAGAGAACCAATCTCGTAAAGTGTTTGGTTATATCTAAGAAATATCCATAACTGTGCCTCATGTGTGGTTTATTTTATATACGGGTGTACACGCACATACACGCATACATGTATATACCCATACGTATACCAAAAACAAAAAACAAAAAGAAACCCGTTGCCATCAAATAGATTCCAACTCATAGCGACTCTATAGGACAAAGTAGAGCTGCCTCATATGGTTTCCAGGGAGCAGCTGGTGGATTCCAACTGCTGACCTTTTGGTTAACAGCTGTAGCGCTTAACCACTATGCCACCAGAGCTCCATCCATACGTATAGATACATCTATATATGCATGCATATATACACACATATATATACCCATATTCATATATGCATATGTATGTGTGTGTGTATACACACACATGTAACCACACACATAATTTTTTGGTTGTTGGTGTTGTTGCAACATTTATGTATATCAAATCCATTATCAAAAATATCCTTTTCTCTTGTGAACTTCTCAGTGACATCATTTACCTTGATCAGGCTGCACACTCTTCACCCACATTCAATGCTACCATTTTCCATTTGCCGTCGAGTCAATTCCAACTAGTAGCGATCCTGTAGGACGGAGTAGAATTGCCCCGTAGAATTTTCAAGGAGTGCCTGATAGAGTTGAACTGCCGATCTTTTGGTTAGCAGCCATAGCACTTAAGCACTACACCACTAGGGTTTCCGTGTATGTATATATATATAAACAAGTGTCTACTACCTAGACAGTGATTTTCCCCCTAATGAACGTTGATCTCTGTTTATATACCTATTCTTGTGTCATTATAAAAGTAAGATCATATGATATCTGTCCTTTTGTGATTGACTTATTTCACACAGCATAATGTCCTCCAGATTGATCCACATTATGTTTCAAATTATTATTCTTTATTATTCATTATTCTTTATGGCTGTATAGTCTACTATATGTAGTATGACATTTTGTTTATCCATTCAGCCGCTGATGGACACCTTAGGTTGTTTCCATCTTTTTGCTATTGTGAATAATGCAGCAGTGAATGTGGGTGTGCATATGTCTGTTCATGTCTTTCCTATTAGATCTTTAGGGTATATACCTAGAAGTCAGTCATAAGGATCACTGGATTGTAAGGTAGTTTTGAGAAAATGCCATACTGTTGTACTATTTTATAATCCCACCAGCAGTGGATAAGTATTCCAAATCCTTGTGAGCATTTGTTGTAGTTTTTTTTTTCTTTTTGTAATATAACTCCCATTTTAGCAGGGGTGAGATGATACCGTAGTTTTGATTTGCATCTCTCTAATTTTAATGGCTAATAATCGCTAACATCATTTCATGCGTTTTTGATATGAAGTATCTGTTCATGCCTTTTGCCCATTTTTTAATTGGGTTGTTTGTCTTTTTGTTGTTGAGCTGTTGAAGTTTTGTATGTATTTTAGAGATTAGACCCTTATCAGATATGTCATTCCCAAAGCTTTTCTCCCAGTCTGCAGGTTGTCTTCTTACTTTTGATAAAGTCTTTTGTTAAGCATAAATATTTAATTTCTATGAGGTCCCAGTTATCTAATTTATCTTCTGCTGCTCTTGCATTTGTAGTTTTGTTGGATAATCTGTCTTTAAAAAACAACAACAAAAAACTAGGTCTCATAGTTTTTCACCTATGCTTTCCTCCAAGAAATTTATACTCTCAGTTTTAACATTTAGCTTGATCCATTTTGAGTTAGTTTTTGTGTATGGTGTGAGATATGGATCCTGTTTCATTTTTCTGCATGTAGATATCCAATTTTGCTAGCAGCGTTTGTTGAAGAGACTGATCTGATGGACTTCTGGTGGCAAATTCAATGCTTCTTTTATAGTTTCTTTTACAGTTAGTAGGTTTCTAGGTTCTGGGGACCTGAGTTCTTTCATTGATGTTGCCAACTGATGATCATTGTGATGTCTTTATTTGGGAAATCCACCCAGCATGTCCAAAAAAGCCTGATGAGGTGACCCAATTTACTAGCACATAGGAGGGAGGACAAAAAAAAAAAAAAAATGTACAAAAATGTTTGACTTTTCCTACCGTATAGAAAATAGGAAAGCTGAAAGAAGTGTTTTTGTATATTCTGAAATTGCCACTCCACTTAAAATGAGATATTCTCACAATAATGACACAGATATATTTCATCCACAGTTATAGGCTGGTTTTGAATATATGCTTAACTGTAATATTATTAATTTCATCTGAATATTCTAACATCTGCTTTCTGTACTTTGCGGTAAATGTACCTTCTTAAAATTTGCTCTCCTAAGCATGGTTTAGAAGATCAATTTTAAAAACCTAATCACAAGCTGGAAACCCTGGTGGCATAGTGATTAAGAGCTATGGCTGCTAACCAAAAGGTCGGCAGTTCAAATCCACCAGGTGCTCCTTGGAAACCCTATGGAACAGTTCTACTCTGTCCTATAGGGTCGCTAAAACTTGGAATCAACTTGATGCAAATGGTTTTTTGTTTTTTTAATCACATGCCAGAAAAGTTTCCAGCTAGCCTACGTTTACCTTGGTCATTGCTGTGTTAGTTTTCTTATTCTATGTCACTTTATTGTACTGTACTTTATAGTTGCTTTTAGCCTCCTGACTTTCCTCTCATAAAATTAATTGTCATTTAGCTTCTCTTCTCTTTTTTAAGTACTGCAGCACTTTACAACACAGCCAGCTACCCTAATGGTCTCTAGCCTCCTCTAAAATCTTAGGCTCGTAATTGTACAGACAGCTGGCTACATGCAGCAGTAGGCTACGGTCTTTAGGTGAGAAACAGCAAACACAGTTCCCGTCTGTGGTAGGTCGCTGGGGCTTTGAGGAAGAAGAAGCGGTGGTGTGGATGGTCGTGGGATTTTGTTATTGGAACCCGACTGGGTGCCTTCTCGTAATGAGATGTGACCCAGAGGAACACGATGTTGTTGGACTGGTCACATGGATTCGGAAGAGGGCTAAGCAAGCTAGGGAGGTCTGAGAAGCTCCAAGATAAAAACTGGGCCAGTTTTTGGGCTTGCCCTCTGTGTAGAATCCTTATTTCTCCCTCTGTGTTTTTGCTCTCTTCCCAATTCCTTTTTCTGAAGTGTATCTCTCCGTTTCTCATACTTGCTCAGCATATTTGTCATTCAAGTCCCAGCTCAAAGGGTACCCTTTGATAAAACCTTCCTTCATTTCTCCTTGTGGCATGTGTTGCCCCAGTCTCTTATGTTCCCAGACAGCTTTTGTTTACCACATACCTTATTTGTTTACAGATTTGTCTCTAAGTGAACTTTGATCTCCTCTGTCACCTGTGCCAGCCTGGTGCATACTAAAAAAAAAAAAAAAAAACAAGGCTTGATATTTATCAAATAAACAGATGAGTGTTCCCTTTCATCCCTGACTTTCTCCCATGTGGGCCAGATTTTTTTGTTTAGGGTGAGTGGCTGAGAACCTGCTCTACAACATGTTTAATACCCTGGAAGGAAGGTCAGGAAACGATGTGGGGCTCATATATTTCAGATGCGAGGATGAGTCCTCTCTTACTCCCTGAGGGCCAACTTCAGTTTGGCAAAGATGATAATTTGTTTATGATTTCAAACCTAATAAACTTCCAGATTTAAAATAAAAGCTAACTCAATATCTTTTATTGCTTCTTGGAATCTAATCTTGGCAAGATTAACATAAAAAAATTGTGAAGTAAGGTAGTTCTGTTGGAATTTTTAACTGAGTGCAATTGAAATGCCAGGATTGTTTTTGAAAAGGGCCCTAGCCTTTTGCCCCTCATCTTCAGCCAATACACAAACTTTTTGTTGTTGGCCCTGAAAACTCTTTCCTTTGGTGAGATATCCCACTGCGCTTCAGAGCAATCCCACTGCAGAAAAAACCCTCAGGGACTGTTCAAATAGTAGTTCCAATTTACATACATTCCCCCAAATACAATAAAAAGAGGGGAAATCTTGATGTTACCTTCATTTTAAAAGCAAGTCTTCTAGTTGCTTAGTGAAAGAAGGGGCTTTGGAAATAGCCTTTGAGTGACCGCATTTTCCTGCTCCATCAAGCTAGCATTGATCGCAGTGTTGTTTTTAGCTGCCATTGAGTTGATCTCCAACTTATAGTGGTCCGTGCACAACCGTATCAGATCATTGTGATCTGTAGGGTTTTTATTGGATGGCTTTTGGAAGCAGATCACCAGTTCTTTCTTTTTGTCTGTCTTAGTCTGGAAAAAAAAAAAAAAAAAACATTGCTGAAACCTCTTCAGCATCATAGCAACATGCGAGCCTCCAGTGACAGATGGGTGGTGGCTGTGCTGAGGTACATTATTGGGAGTTGAACCTGGGTCTCCTGCATGGAAGGTGAGAATACTGTCACTGAACCACCGCTGCTCACTTTGATGGTGGTAAAAAAAAAAAAAAAAAATGATGGTGGTAGCAAAGTGCAAATAGAGATGCCAGCCAGGTGGTTGGGAAGTTCAAATACCTTGCTCAAAGGAGTGGCTATAGCACTTGGGCAACAACTGGAGGTGATTCTCAAGAGTGTGCTGTCTGATACAGTAGCCAACGTCACATGCGACTGTTTACCTTTCAATTAATTATAGTAAAATAAAATAAAGTTTCTCAGTTGCTGAGCTGCATTTCAGGTGCTCAGTGGCTACACGTGGCTACCATATTGAACACAGCAGCTGAGCATTTCCATCATTGCAGAAAGACCTATGGGGCAGTGCTGCTCCATGGGACTGGAAGCCCATATCATTGCATCTTCTGCAAGATGCATGGCTTTTCCAGAATGGCCAGGAGCAGTCCCAGGAAGCACAGCTTAAAATAGAGAGGGAGGTTAGCATAGTTTTGGTCTGCCTGTGGCGAAGGGTTGGGTGATGCCCATGGTTACAGGTTTGAAGCATAGATAGTTGAGAGGGAGGAATTGGAGTGGTAGAGACTCAAACTGAAATCTAACTTATTTATCATGACTGACATATTCCAGAACTATGCTGGTTGCTTTCACCTTTGTTATGTTACTTCATCCCCATGAGATCCTCTAAGATTGTGGTTACTTGAGCTCTTTTTACACAAGAAACTGAGGCTCAGAGGCATCAAGTGACATGCAAAATGTTATACATTGGCCGAGCTGAAGCTGAACCTAGTGCTTCTAACTCTTAAGTTTAGTGTTCTTTTGGCTTTAGGGGTAGAAGGAGGGAGGAGGAAGTAGGTGGGCAAAAGCCTGGGAATTAAAAAAGGAGATGTTGATTTGAAGAAATCTACCTAGTTGCTCCATTCACTGGTCCCTCAGAGCCTGGTTAGTGCTCAACCACCTGCTCAGGTTGTTGTCCACAGCTGATGCTGAAGTGGATTTTTCTTCCATGGGAAGCTTAATTAATGAAACAAGGATCTGCTGAATCTAGATTAATAGATGAAAATATAATAATAATGATAAAAATATATAATATATATTTTATACTAATATAAAATAATATATATAACAAGTACTATTAATAATATATGTAATAATTATAATAACATATGTAACAGGCACTATTCCGTGTACCAGGTACTATTCTAAGTACTTTGGATATGTTAACTCATTTAATCCTCATAACTACCTTATGAGGTAGATACAGTTATTATCCCCATTTTATAGATGAGGAAACCGAGATTTGGAGACAGGAAGTAAATTGTCTAAGATCACACAGTTAGCAATTGGCACCTTTGAAACCATCATCACCATTTGTGGCCATCTCAGATGCCTTGGAGCAAGGTAAGGGTGTAAATGCTTGAAGCCCCTGGATGTAACACAGTAAGAAATAGTGAAGAGTTGGAATGCACGCACAGTCTAGCTTCTCATGATCAGATTAAACAACAATGGCAACAACTCTCTGAGGCCCCAGACAAAACTCACCTGCAGATGGTGTACTGCAGACTAGTGGAGAGTTTGAAACTATTCACTTCTCAGATGTTGAGCCAGAGGCCCAAACGGATGAAATGGCTTATTCAGTGCCTCATAGCCAGTATGTGGCAGTGCCAGCACTGAGGCCAGGACTTCCAACTCAATTCAGTGCCCTTTATAGTACCTTCCCCTGCCTCTAGCACTACAGTTTCAACCTCTTCTTGGTATAACTGATTTTCAAATGGGACACTGCCTAGAAGTTTCCAGAAGCTGTCTTGCATGAGTCAGCATGTATCAACTCTCTTCCCTGTCATCCATTTCACTTCAGTCCATTCTACACGTGTCTTGGGGTTGTGTGGGGGTAGAGTTGCTATAGGAAAGGCATTAGGGGTATTAAATAGAAGATTCTAGTCTTTAAAACCATGTTTTAATGCAGATTTCTTCCTGTGCCTCAGTGAGATTTTGTTTCAGAAATGAAAAGGAAATGTGGTAAATATAGCTCCAACAGCACTAAAGATGTATGTGGGATCTTCCATCCAAGCCATGTGGATTCTGGGTATTGAGTTTGTATCCTTTTTACATGGGCTTTTAGCTGTCTGCTGCCTCTGTTACCCTTGACTCAGGTGGAAGGCAGAGGGCTTATGTAGAGAGCTCAGCCATTTTTTTTCTGACAGGAGGATTGAGGAGTGTGAGGTGAAATGTTATCAAACACGTTGAGGCACAGGGCTGCAAGTCTGGTCTGTAGGACCAGGAGCCTGCTTTCCTCTTCTTCTATGCAGAGACCAGGAGGTGGAGTGACCCCAGGGATTTGTAATGTGCATCCTGACTCCTGCTGTTCTGCCTCAGCCCTCCCTGTTGGGAGGAGGGGTACTGCTCCTGTGTCCTCAGGCTTCCTGAACTGCTTCCTGTATTTGGTGGCATGAACATTAGAATTATGACTATCACCAACGCTAAAAGTGAACTCTTAGGTTGCACTTTACAAAATGCATCCCAAACATGCATTGACTCCTCTGAAATAAATCTTTTAAAGATATTATTTTCATCCCCGTTCTACAAATGAGGAAACTGAGACTCTTAGAGGCCAAGTCAGTCAGGAAAAAAAAAAAAAAAAGGTTTGGCAACCGCAAATTCTGGAAGGAATCTGGTGGGGTAATGGATAAGCCACTTTGCTGCCAATCGAAAGATTGGGAGTGTGAGCCCACCAGCCACTCCATGAGAGAGAAGATATTGGCAATCTGCTCCTGTAAAGATTTCAGCCCAGGAAACCCTATAGGGCAATTCTACTCTGTCCTATAGGGTGCTATGAGTTGAATTGACTCAATGCACACAACAGCAACCCGCAAATCCTAAGGCCATGTTCCTTCTATACTGCAGTTGCCCTTGACTTTTGCCCAGGGCAGTGCGGATTCAGACAGAACCAGGCCACCTTAATTTGGCCACATCTTTACCCTTTTTTTTTTTTAGCCCACAGGTACATAGCTCCAAGCAGAAGGTCTGGTGAACCTGTTGCTCTCCTAAGCCTGATATGCTCTCTGAAACCTTAATGGTGGTTTTCTGCCAGCCACGTTAAATACATAGCCTCACCAGGAGTATTAATTCCTAACTGTTGCTCACGCATCATTTCCTTTAAATGCTAAACATTTGAAAAGCAATTGAGAGCTCAGCCATTTTTCCCCCTCACTTTTCTTTTTGTATCACCCATTTCCTCTTTTCTTTCTCTTTAACCTCTGACGGTCACTCCTCTCTTTTGCTTTTCTCTTTCTGCTGTTGCTCTGTGAGTGGCAAGAGACCCTGCTTGATTATTATTCATTGCATACAGTTGTTAAATTGCACCCAGAGCGAATGTCAGCCTGTGATGGAAGAACTGCAGCATCAGCTCCATACTAATGAGCACCCATGCTTCCTCGGTGGGATGCACTAAGGAGCCATCCACAGCAATGGGCCCTTCCATGGTGGCAGCACCTGTGCCTCCTTGTGCAAGGGGCTTGTTTCCCTGAAGGGAAAGGTGGGCTGGTATACATGGGACTTGGTGAATTCCCACTTGTTAGCCGATCACTCCCTCCCTGACCCTGGGTGTCAAGCACTGCCGTCATCTCTGCCTCACTGTGCTGATGGCATGGGCAGTCAAGGCTGCCATTTTCCAGCTTAAAGCTCCTCTCATGGAAAGAAGTAGTGTGAGGAGATGGAAAAAAACAGAGAAGGAGGAGAATGCAGGAGTCCGAAGTGAAGAAGTACTCGTACACCTTCCTTGGTGTGTATGCAACTCCTCTACCTCCTGCCGGGGTTAGTTAGACCACAGCGATTCCCAGCATCCTGTGTGACATCTTTCATGCCATCCAGTCATTTTGAGGGTACCCGTATTTGGAAACTCTGGTGGTGTATGGGTAAGAGCTACAGCTACTAACCAAAAGGTCGGTAGTTTGAATATACCAGGCACTCCCCCTTAGAAACTCTGTGAGGCAGTTCTACTCTGTCCTGTAGGGTCGCTATGAGTTGGAATCAACTCATCGGCAGTGGGTTTGTTTTTTTTTTTGATGGTGTGTGTATTAGGGTAGAGGTAGAGGAGGAGCCTTGGGTCTGCATTAGGATTCACGACAAGTGGAGAGAGAAAAATCATTTCCCCTCAAAGCCAAAAGACAGGGGTCCCCTGAGAAAGCCAGAAGATATGATTTTGATTTGTTGCCCAAGGTGAGCAGGTAGCCAAGGAGAACTGTGTAAAGAATAATAAATATTGACACAAGCTGTACAAAGATTGGGGGGTTGGTTCCTGTTTCCCAGGTTGTGAGATCAGGGCCAACTTCCTTGGCCGTGACCACCTTGCAGCTGACTTCTTAAGGCTCTCCTGCTGTGACTTCTAATAAGGCGTGGGTGTCCAGGCTCTGACATCTGCCTCTTTTGAGGAGTCACCTCTAGGCTGAACCACCTATGTGATCTTTCATTCATTCATTCATTCGTCCACCCACCCATCCATCTATCCCTCCATTCATTCATTCAAGAAGATCATTTTATTCTATTTTAGGCTCATTCTTCCTAATTTTTTTCTTTTAAATTTTGTGCTAAGTGCTAAAGATAAAAAAAGAAATGAATGGGATATAGTTGTTTTCTGGAGGAGTTCATGGGCTAGTTGAGGAGACAGACAAGACTCAACAAGGCACTAAGTGTCAAAAACAAACAAACAAACTCCCAAACCAGTTGTCACTGAGTTGATTCTGACACATGGAGCCCCCATGTACATCAGAGTAGAACTGTGCTTCACAGGGTTTTCAATGGCTGATTTTTTGGACATAGGTCACCAGGCCTTTCTTCTGAGGTGCAGCTATGTAGACTTGAACCTCCAACCTTTTGGTAAGCAACCGAGAGCGCTTAACTGTTTGTACCACCCAGGGATCCCAAGAGTCAAAGTAGACGTATATATAGGGTCTCATATGAGAACAGAAAGGGGCCTGGAGGAGGAACAGCACAGGAAGTACGGGAAGTGTTGGAATGCCTAATAAGTGAAGATGATGCTTGAAGCCTCTATAAAGAGAGAAGGGAAGGATGTCCCAGGCGCCTTTCAGCATGAATGAAAGCTCAGAGATGAAGAAAAGCATGGCAAATTTGGAAATCTTCAGGGACAGGGCAGTAGGCTTGGAGTAAATGAGTTCCTGAGGGGTCATGCCAGGAGATGAAAGTGAAAATCTGTGAAAGACGCAAACCACACAGATGACTTCATGTCATGCTAAGGGATTAATTTGAACTCTATCCTGAGAGCTGTGGGGATCCACTAAAGAATCTTTAAACAGAGGAGTGACACAGGGAGATTTACATTTTATATAAAAAACATCCTTTGGGAAGCAGTGTTCAGGAGGATTGCTCAGAGGAGTGTGAATGAAGGCAAAAGGGGACAGAGCCCATTTAGAGGCCATGGCAATCATCCTGGCCAGAAAAAAAAAAAAAAGAAAAAATTAAAAAAAAAGAAAAAAGATGAAGGAAATAATGCGATTGAGAGGGAACTTGGTACAGGGATTAGCTGTGGACAGGAGAGGCTGCACCTTCTCTGGAACCAGAAAGAAGGCTGCAGATTGCTAGCATAACCACGTCCACATATTTTCCCCGTTTCATCAGACAAGTTCAATTCAGTTTTCATCCCTGCATATAACACCAAGGCATTGCAAAGACATTGATTCCTGTAAATGTTTTCTGGAAGAAATTTGGGGATTTTTATGTGTGTGTTCTATCAGTTTTATAAGATTCTAAGCTCTTCAAGGGAGGGCACGCCATGCATTTATCCATCTGTAATGTGCAGCATTCGACACACCAGGGATACTTACTAAGTATTTAATAGTAATAAGATCTGAGCCCCAGGAGCATTATTATACTTGTCAGTGATGGAATAACCCAGGTTTGGAAGCAGTTTAGGTAAGTTTAAATTTTATTAGAAAAATCTCAATTATTTCAACTTTCGAGCATATTAAAATCCATTTCTGAAATATAAATGACGTCTGCTCTTGGTTTTCCTAGGTAAATATTTTAATTGTTTTAATTGGAGATTGTTTCTTAAAATATGGTATTTATTATTCAGGAATGTTCGATGATCAAATCAAGCCTTAGAAGCAAGATCTTTTTTAAAATAATGGTTGATGTTTTCTAATTCAAGAACCTCGTCCCTTCCCTGTTGTTTGCGTAAAATCTGAATCGCTTCCATTGTTTTGTCTATTTCCCACATCATTTTCTCTGTCTTACTTCCTTGTAACATTTATCTTAATTACTCCTGGGTATTCCTCCACACTTTAAGGCCCTCTTCTTTCACTTTCTTCCTGTGTCTTTCAGTCTTCCTCTCAATTTAGTGACCAGTAAGGTGTCAGCTGTCAAGACTTTGGGTGCAGTATGTTTTTGTAGTACATTGGTGCTGGGCACCAGACTGGTCTGTGCCTATGTCTTAAGATGTGTCCAGTTGATACCTTCTCCCGAGACTTTGATAAGCCTGACTAGAAAGTTTTACTGCATAAATAGAAACAAATTTCATTATTTCCTCCCCCCTCTCCTCCAGGCTTTGGGCTCCACATCACTAGAACACATACACATATCCATGGCACTAACTTGAAGGTACTGTTATTACTACCCATTTTATATGAGGAATAGACTTTTGACCTCCTTGCAGTGAATCTAGGTGTTGCTTAGAAAAGATAAGGGCTCATGAATGGGTAGTGTTTATCCTTATCTATTTAGGTTGCTCTCTCAACCAGCCTTGGGTTCTTGTATGGACTTCTACACATATTGTTGTTGTTAGCTGCCATTGAGTTGGCCCCTGACTCTCATGGTGGTCCCATGTACAACAGGATTGGACCATTGTGATCCACAGGGCTTTCATGGGCTGATTTTTAGAAGTAGATCACTGGACCTTTCTTGCTAGTCTTAGTTTAGAAGCTTCACTGAAGCCTGTTCAACATTAAAGCAGCATGTAAGCCTCTATGGACAGAGGGTCATGGTTGTGCATGAGGTGCCTTTGCCAGGAATCCAATCTGAGTCTCCTGCATGGAAGGTGAGAATTCTACCACTGAATCGCCATTGCCCCCTCTATACATATAACCAAAAAAACAAACAAAAAAAACCCAAAAACCAAACCCACTGCTGTCGGGTCAATTCTGACTCACAGAGACTCTATAGGACAGTAGAACTGCCCCACAGGGTTTCCAGGGCTATCAGTCTTTATGGAAGCAGACTGCTACATCTTTCTTGAAGTGACTGGGTGGGTTAGAGCCACTGAGCTTCTGGTTAGCAGCCTAGCTTTAACCAGTGCATCACCAGAGCTCCCTCCTACATATAAAAAGTCGTAAATCAGCTTTGAATGAAGGCTTGTTTACCATATCTGGCCTGTGTCCTGAAATTTGGAGCTCCAAAATTTTGCCCTTTGTGCTGTCCAAGGATCAGTGAAGTTGACTAGCTTGTGGAAGGGAAGAGGAGAGAAGGAAGTATATTTCGGTCATTTTCCTGGAGCCCGCCCCTGTTACAGCGTATGAGCCAGTACCCATTTAGACTAAGCACCGTATGTATGCACAATCCCAGGGTTCCTTCTTTCGATCACTTCCACTACTTACCAGGTGTTTCTAGATTCCATTAAAGTGGTCCTTCTCTTTCTGGAGCAGTGTAACAGTATCTTTGTGTTGTGCACTTATCAGAACACTTTGAAATATACTTCAAGTCTAGGCAATGACTGAATACAGTGGAGTGCATTTAGTGAGAAGTCTCAAGCAAGGGTTTTTTTTTTTTTTTTTTTTTAGTGAATAACTCAAATAAAGATCTGATGAAGGAAGTGGTGGCTTTTAACTTGTAGAAAAGAAGGTCAGGGCAGGACATGACAGTTGTGTTCAAGTATTTGAAATATTATCCTATGGAAGGGGATTAAAATTGTTCTCTGTCTCCCCAAGGAGCAAGCAAAGAATTTATTTTTGTTGTTGTTATTGAGAATATATGCAGCCGACCATACACCAACTCAACAATTTCTGCATGTACAATTCAATGACATTAGTTCCATTCTTTGAATAGTGCCATTTTTTGAATTGTGCAACCATTTTTACCCCCCTTTGCTGAATTGTTCCTCCTCCATTAACATAAAATGGAGACAAGGTAGAGGGAGACAGTTTAAATCATTGTAAGAAAGGGCTCTAGAGTGTGATAGTTAGGAATTCTTGCTTTGATATCAAACTTGCTGAGTTTAGTCTACCATCTGCCAGTTACTAGTCATGTAAACTTGGGTAAGTTTTTTATTTTTATATTTTAGCCCTTTTAATCTTTGTTAATCTTTAGTTTCCTCATCTGTAAAGTAAGAGTAATACTGGTATTTATCTCATGCATTGTTATGGTTACCTTATGATTTTTTTTTTATGATGGATTGAATGCCAGTTAAGTGCTCTCAGCATGATGCTCACAGTGAGCACTCAATAAATGCTAGCTATTATTAACAGTCTCAAATGCCTCAGATAGTATGCACGTTTTTCTATTATGACAGAGTAGTACAACTTTTTTCAAATATGGAGCTCTTTGGCGTGTTTATGTGTGGGTTTCTTAGTTTTTTTTTTTCAGATGAGAGGAGTGGTGGAGAACTGGGAAAGATTAGTGTCCAGAATAATTTAAATGGAATAGATACTCCTGTGATGTTTAGAAAAAGAAAGGTAATACAGTATAGAATCTCATGAATTCAAAATAATTGGGGCATGAGGTAGGATGGGTCAGGATGCCATTCTGACCTGGTAAAAAGTCTGAATTAGGATTTTTTAAAATAAAGAAATGTCATTTTAGCATTATGAAATATTATACACATTTTCAAATAAGGTACTCATGGGCAGTGATAAGTACCATGCCATTCAGACACAGCCTTTTAGACAAAATGATAAATTGTTTTATTCTCAATATTAAGAAATGTTGAAATAATAAAATGCACAGTTTTAATTTCTTAACTCCTTGTTTATGCCATAAAAAAAAATACAGTAAAATACACAAATCTCAAGTAAACAGCTCAATGAATTTATACATATGTATACACCCAGATGACCACCACACAAGCCAAAGGGTTTCTCATGTTGCATCCCAACCCTGAGGAACCCCTGCCCTGATAGAAGCACTCTTCAGACTTCTATCACCTTAGATAAGTTTTACCTGTTCTTGAACTTCATATAAAGGGAATCAAGCAGTATGTACTCTTCTGGCATGGGTTTTTTTTTTTTTTGGCTTAACACTTTGTCTCTGAGATTCATTTGTATTGTTGCATGTAACTAGTTTATGCAAAAAGCTATTGATTTCTAAAGGGCTTCTCATTATTACAAATAAGTACTTGGAAGAAATGTGAGGCTGGATGGAGCCTTATATAACTTCAT
The DNA here is from genome assembly GCF_024166365.1 of Elephas maximus indicus. Classification (NCBI taxonomy): domain Eukaryota; kingdom Metazoa; phylum Chordata; class Mammalia; order Proboscidea; family Elephantidae; genus Elephas; species Elephas maximus. The sequence goes on along the minus strand of NC_064822.1, from coordinate 72,576,186 downwards.
GTCTGCGTCGTTTGATTTATAAATGAAGCATCTGAGACTAAGATATTAAATAACTTGCATAGTTAATGGCCAGCCAACATGGAATACTGTATCTTCACAGAGATCGAGCTATCACAAACGTTAGTCTCAGTGAGAGTCCTGTTCATACTGTCTAAATTATACCTAGGAAATGTGAATTATCTAAGATTACAGGTTTAACCCATTGCTGTTGAGTTGATTCCGACTCACAGTGACTGTATAGGACAGAGTAGAGCTGCCCCATAGGGTTTCTAAGGCTGTAAATCTTTGCGGAAGCAGACTGCCGCATCTTCTTCCTGCAGAATGGCTGATGGGTTTGAACAGCCAACCTTTTGGTTAATAGGCAAATACTTAACCACTGCACCACCAGGGCTCCTTAAAAATTACAAGTTACCAAGATGCAAATTAATCTTATTTGCTATTGGACTGGTTTCTTGAATTGTACACATTTTTTAAATAATTTATTTATTTTTGTTGTTATTGAGAAGATACACAGCAGAACATACATCAGTTCAACGGTTTCTACCTGTACAATTCAATGACATTAGTTACATTCTTCGAATAGTGCCATTCTTTGAGTTGTGCAACCATTTTCACCCTCCTTTTCTGAGTTGTTCCTCCTCCTTTAACATAAAATCACTGCTCCCTAAGCTTCCTATCTGATGTTTGGAGTTTCTGTTGTGAATTTGATCCCATATAGATAATTCTCAAAAGCACAATGCTCAGGGCAGACATTTGTTATTAGTAAAGCTAAACTATTGTTTGGTTCTAAGAAGACTTCAGGGGATATTTTTGGTTTAAGATTTAAGGTTTAAAGGTTATCTCAGAGCAGTAGTTTTGGCATTCATCCAACCTCTATAGCTCCAGAAAGTCTGGATTTCATGAGCATTTGAAATTCTGTTCTGCATTTTTCCCGTTTTGATCAGGATTCTTCTACAGGATATTTGATCAAAATATTCAGTAGTGGTAGCTGGGCACCATCCAGCTCTTCTGGTCTCATGGTAAAGGAAGCAGTTGTTCATGGCGACGGTTAGCCATACATTCCATTTCCTCCTGTTCCTGATTCTCCATCTTCCTCTGTTGCCCCAGATGAACAGAGACCAATTATTGTATCTTGGACGGCTGCTTGCAAGCCTTTAAGATCCCAGGCACTACACAGAGGTAAAAAGAAGCACTAACTATGTTATTAGGCCAATTAACTGGGATATCCCGTGAAACCATGACTCTAAACCTTAAAACCAAGGGACATAACCCCATAGGGTGTTTGGTTATACATAAGCAGCCTCAGAGGCTGCCTTTTTGTTATTGTTATAAATATATCTGTTACACAGCTTTTGTCAATTCAAATTTTTACTGGTGTACAACTTTTCGAAGGCAATTTCATTCATCGGCTGTGCAACCCTGCTCTTAATCAATGTGATTTTTCTGTCAGTGTAATCTGAACCTCGGTACTTCATAGGCAATAGCCACCTTTTCCACTCCCTCCTATCCCTGGTAACCACTAATGAACTTTGGTCTTTATACATTTGCCTGTTCTTGTCTTTTTATATAAGTGACGTCATGTAATATTTGTCCTTTTGTGATTGGCTTATTTTACTCAGCATAATGTCTTCTAGCTCTATCCATATTGTAACACGTATCAAGACTTCTTTTCCTCTTTCTGGCTGAGTAGTATTCCACTGTGTATATGTATTACCACATTTTGTTTGTCCATTCATCCATTGATGGCCATTTAGGTTGTTTCCAACTTTTGGCTATTATGAGTAGTGCTGCAGTGAGCATTGGTGTACAAATCTCTGAGTCTCTGCTTTCAAGTCGTTTGGGTATATACCTAGAAGTGAATTGCTAGGCCACATGTTAACCACCACACCGTTTTCCACAACAGCTGTACCATTTGCATTCCCACCAAGGGTTCCAATTTCTCCACATTCTCACCAACATTGTTCTTTTCTGGAATTTTTTTTTTTTTAATCTTACCCACCCCATTGGTAATGAAATAGTATCTCAATTGCGGTTTTGATTTGCATCTCTGATGGCTAATGATGTTGAACATCTTTTCATGTATTTGGTGGCCATTCGAATGTCCTCTTTGGTGCAATGTCTATTCAAGTACTTAGCCCATTTTATGATTGGGTTATTTTTTTTGGTTGTTGTCGTCGAAGTTTTATATATATTTTGGGTATTAGATTCTTATCAGATGTATGATTTCTGAAGATATTCTCCCAGTTGGTAGCTTGTCTTTTTAATTTTTGATGAAGTCTTTTGATGAACAAAAGTTTCAGTTTTTATGAGGTCCCATTTATTTATAGGTAGTGCCTGACGTATGACAAGAGCTCCATTCCGACGACTCCGTCCTAAACCGATTCTGGCATAAGTCGAATGCCTCAGTTTTTTCTTTTTTTTTAGTTTTCATCATTAATGCCTTATATTATCAGTATCTTTATAAATCAAATCTTTATGTGTCTTTGGAGGTTGGTAGGAGAATGATAACATCAGCAAATTACATGTTGCAACATTGTAGTACATATTACTAACAATAAAATGTACAAAAAATAAAAACAAAAATGGATGGATGTAAGTGTGATTTGTCATAGCTCAAATATGTTGTAAGTCTGGGACTATCTGTATTTTGTCCTTTGGTGTTTGTGCTTTGGTCATATTAGATAATCTATTGTAAAAAGCTAGGCCCAACAATGTTGCCCCTGCGTTTTCTTCTAAAATTTTTATTGTTTACTTCGCATACTTAGGTCTTTAATACATTTTCAATTTGTTTTTGTATGTGGTATGAGGCATGTATCCTGTTTCATTTTTCTGCATATAGAAATCCCGTTTTCTCAAAACCATTTATTCAAAAGACTCTTCTTTCCCCATTGAATGGACCTAGCATTCTTGTCAAAAATCAGTTGAGCATAGATGTGTTGGTTTATTTCTGGACTTTGAATTCTATTCTATTGGTATATGTGTATGTCAGTGTTGGGATGTTTTGATTACTGTAGTCATTTATTATGTTTTAAGATCTGAAAGTGTGAGTCTTCCTACTTTGTTCTTTTAACATTGCTTTAGCTATTCAGGACATCTTGCCATTCCATATAAAGTTGAGGACTGGCTTTTCCATTTCTATAAAGTAGGCTGTTTGAATTTTGATTGGGATTGTGTTGAATCTATAGATCGTTTTGGTAGTATTGACATCTTAACAGTATTAAATATTCCAATCCACGGACATGAAACATCTTTCCATTTGTTGAAGTCTTCTTTAGTCTCTTTCAGCAGTGTTTCATAATTTTTATTATGTAAATCTTTCACATCCCTGCTTAAATTTATTCCTAAGCATTTTATTTTCTTAGATGCTATTTTAAATGGATTCATTTCCTTAATTTCCCTTTCAGATTTCTCATTGCTGGTGTATAGAAACTCAACTGATGTTTGTTGACCTTATTCCCTGCAACTTTGTTAAATTTCTGTATTACCTCGGTTTGTACATATTTTGACAATGGCATCTATATATAAATATATAGAACGGTTTATTCTGATTGTCCAGATAAGGAGATCATTGTCACCATGCTTATTTGCATATTCTTTCTGTCTTTGTCCCTCTCTGTGTCTCTCTCCCTGTCTCACACATACTCACAAACACAAATATCAAAAACATACAAAAACCACCTACAACAAGCCATGTGAAAAGTCACACATTTCTTAGGTTGTAACCACTTGTTTTTCTGTCAGAAGTGGGTAATTGTCTCTCCACAATCCTGTTGTTCCTGAAATCAAGGAAATGTTGTTCTTGGAGTTGACTGAATGTAGCAAAACTGTATAGTAAGGAGATGGAAAAGTGATACAAGAGTTGCCCTTTACTGGGTAGTGTACCCTATGCTTTGAGACTGGAGGATAGCCAGTAAGGCCTGGAGTGGCTCTGGGTTTTTGTAGTTAGGGGATGTGAAATTGGAGCAGTAGCAGCGTCAGAACCTGTGTAACTCCAAAGGGAATAATTTGAATCAAGATCATTTTCAGGAATATGGCACTCTGTTTATTCAGCCCAACCTTTCAGCTAAAAACAAATAAAAATGCTGACTAAAAAGGGTACTGTCTTAAAAGTATCATATTTCTATAAGAAAATGAGGAATCATCAGACTGAGATTCAAGAGGCAGCAAAACATTGGGAGCTCCATTTTCCCGATGGCATTTGCTGATCCTAGAAATTGAGCTGCAGTTTTGGTGTCCTGACAGGAGAGGGCAGAAAACAAACCTTGGAACTCAGCCAAAGTGAGGAGCCAAGGAAAACCAAAAAATCCAAAAAAACCTGTTGCTGTCAAGTTGATTCTGACTCATAGCCATCCTATAGGACAGAGTAGGACTGCCCCGTAGGGTTTCCAAGGAGCGGCTGATGGATTTGAACTGGTCACCTTTTGGTTAGCAGCCTGAGCTGTTAACCACTGCTCCACCAGGGCTTCCATATTAAGCAGGAACCTCTGAATCAGAAATAACCTGCAGTCACACCCCTAGGCGATTGTATGGAGAGCTGCCTTGAGATTGAGTAGCAGTTTAGGGGTGGGGAAGTGAAAGAAAACCTATTTCTGAGCAATTTTAACTACAATTGGCTTTCAGCCCACCAGAGGACTCGCAACCTATATTTGCATAAATGGTTGGTCAAGAACCCTCCCCAGCAGTAAATTTAGTTTGAGGTGATTCTGAGTTGGTAGTGCTGTTATACACCTGGCAGAAACAAATGCAAAGCCTCTTTGGAGGAAGATGCCTTCATCCTAGTTTATTGGGAACCACCTCACCGTCTCCCTATTATCAAGGGCAGTGAGCTGTATAATCAAAGATAACTAATTACTCAGGAAACCAGCAAGAAGCAGAAAAACAACCGAATTCAGAAACAGACTAGCAAATTCTCTAGACTTTAGAGTTATCAGATACACATTATAAATCAATTATGTTGTTGTTGTCAGGTGCTGTCGAGTTGGTTCCAACTTATAGCGACCCTATGTACAATAGAACAAAACACTGTCCGATCCTGCGCCATCCACACAATCGTTGTTATGTTTGAGCCCAATGTTTCAGCTACTGTGTTAATGCATCTTGTTGAGGGTCTTCCTTTTTTTTGCTGATCCTCCACCTTACAAGCATGATGTCTTCCTCAAGGGACTGGTCCCTCTTGATAACATGTCCAAAGTATGTGAGACGAAGTCTCGCCATTCTCACTTCCAAGGAGCCTCTGGCTGTATTTCTTCCAAGACAGACTTACTGTTCTTCTGGCAGTACACGGTATATTCCATATTCTTCATCTACACCATAATCCAAAGGCATCAGTTCTTTGGTCTTCCTTATTTATTGTCCAGCTTTCGCATGCATATGAGGCAATTCAAAATATCATGGCTTGGGTCAGGCACAACGTAGTCCTTAAAGTGACATCTTTGCTTTTCAACACTTTAAAGAGGTCTTTTGCAGCAGATTTGCCTAATGCAATATGTCCTTTGATTTCTTGACTGCTGCTTTCATGAATATTGATTGTGGATCCAAGTAAAATGAAATCCTTGACAACTTCAATCTTTTCTCCATTTATCATGATGTTGCTTATTGGTCCAGTTGTGAGGATTTTTGTTTTCTTTATGTTGAGGTGTAATCCATACTGAAGACTATAGTCTTTGATCTTCATCAGTAAGTGCATCAAGTCCTCTTCTTTTTTAGAAAGCATGGTTGTGTCATCTATATATTAAAAATATTACAGGCTGTTAATTAGTCTTCATCAGTCCTGGTGCCACGTTCGTCTTCATATAGTCCAGCTTCTTGGATTATTTACTTAGCATACAGATTAAATAAGTATGGTGAAAGCATGCAACCCTGACACACACCTTTCCTGATTTTAAACCATCCAGTATCACCTTGCTCTGTTTGAATGACTGCATCTTGGACTATGTGCAGGTTCCTCATGAACATAATTAAGTGTTCTGGAATTCTCATTCTTTGCAGTGTTATCCATAATTTGTTATGATCCACAGAGTCAAACGCCTTTGCACAATCAATAAAACACAGGTAGGCATCTTTCTAGTAGTCTCTGCTTTCAGCCAAGATCCATCTGACATCAGCAATGATATCCTTTGTTTCATGTCCTCTTCTGAATCCATTCTGTACAAGACAAGAAAGCACTACATTGCTACTGTATTCAACACCATGTTGGTAGCCTTAACTTGTGCAATAAGGCAAGAATAAACAATAAAACAGTAAAATATATCTTTGGAATGGAAGAAACAAAATGATCATTACTTTCAGGTGATATGTCTATGTATGCAGAAATAAAAATATATTTATCAGAAAAATAGAATTTGAAAACCCTGATGGCGTAGTGGTTAAGAGCTCAGCTGCTAACCAAAAGATCAGCAGCTCAAATCCACCAGGTACTCCTTGGAAACCCTATGGGACAGTTTTACTCTGACCTATAGGAGTGCTATGAGTCAGAATCAACTCAAGGGCAATGGGGTGTATATGTATATGTATGTGTATGTGTATATGTATGTGTATATATATATATATATAAAATAGTAAATAGATAAATTGAAGTATAATCGTAAAATGGAACAATCTATAGCAATTAAGGTAAATGAACAACAGCTATTCCCAACAACATGCATAAATTGCAGAAGTATGATATTAAATAAAAGAAGCAAGATATGAATGGAGACATCATGAAAACAGCATGAAAGTGAGAAGAAATGCCTGTTTGGTCCTATAAGTAGTACAGATATTCTTTTTTCTTAGTTTTTTTTATTTAAATAATTTACTTTATTTTTTGGTTGTTGTTGAGAATGCACACAGCAAAACATACACCATTTCAACAGTTTCTACATAAACAACTCATTGATATTGATTACATTCTTTGAGTTGTGCAACCATTCTCACCCTTCTTTTCTGAGTTGCTCTTCCTCCATTAACATAAATTCACTGCCCCATAAATTACTTATCTAATCTTTAAAGTTGTCAATTTGATCCCATATCCGTAGTTTTAAATGCTCAAGGCAGGCATTTTTTATTTAAACTAAATTATTGTTTGGTTTAAACAACATTTCAGGGAATATTTTTGATTCAAGGTTTAAAGATTATCTCAGGGCGGTAGTTTCAGGGGTTCATCCATCCTCCATGGCTCCAGGAACTCTGGATTCCATGAGAATTTAGAACTCTGTTCTGCATTTTCCCCTACTGATTAGGATTCTTCTATAGAATCTTTAATCCCAAATGTTCAGTAATGGTAGCTGGATACCATTCATTTCTTCTGGCCTCGTGGCAGAGGGGGCAGTTGTTAGTGGAAGCAATTAGCCACACATTCCATTTCCTCCTCTTATTCATGATTCTCCTTCTTCTGTTACTCCAGGAGAATAGAGACCAATTGTTATACCTTGGATGGCCGCTTCCAAGCTTTTAAGACCCCAGGCATTATGCACTAAACTAAGAGGTAGAACAGAAGCACTAAACACATTATTAGACCAGTTAACTGGGATACACCATGAAACCATGGCCCTAAGCCTCCAAATCAAGGAATCTGAATCCCATGAGGTGTTTGGTTGTACATAAGCAGCCTCAGCAGCTACCTTTTTTTTTTTTTTTTGGCCATTATTGTAAATATATCTATCACACAACTTTGGATACCTGGTGGCGCAGTTTGAATCTACCAGCCATTCCTTGGAAACTCTACAGAGCAATTCTACTCTGTCCTGTAGGGTTTGCTATGAGTTGGAATTGACTCAATGGTTATTGCACAACTTTAAGAGCCCTTTTGTAGGTGTACGACTTACTGATAGCAATTATATTAGTTGGCTGTGCGACTCTACCTTTAATCAATGTGATTTTTCCATCACTGTAATCTGAACCTCAGTACTTCATATACTGTAACCCCTCCTTTTTCCCTCCCTCTCACCCCTAGTAACTACTAGTAAACTTTGGTTTCTATACATTTGCCTAGTCTTGTCTTTTTAAATAAGTGAGGTCATGCAATGTCTGTCCTTTTGTGATTGACTTTTTTCACTCAGCATAAGTCTTCAAGCTGCATCCATATTGTAGCGTGTATGAAGACTTCTTTTCTCTTACTGGCTGATTAGTATTCCATTGTATGTATGCACCACAATTTGTTTATCCATTTGTCTGTTGATGGCCTTTAGGTTATTTCTGCCTTTTGGCCATTGTTAATAGTAATGCAGTGAACACTGGTGTACAAGTCTCTCTTTAGTCCCTGCTTTCAAGCCTTTTGGACATATACTTCAGAGTAGAATTGCTAGGTTATATGATAGTTCTATTTTTAGTTTTTTGAGAAATCGCCACAGTTTCCCACCACTGCTTTCCCACCAGCAATGGATAAGTGTTCCAATTTCCCCACATCTTCACCAACATTTGTTCTTTTCTTCTTCTTTTTTTAATCTTAGCCATCCTATTGGGAGTGAAATGGTATCTCATTGTGGTTTTGATTTGTATCTCTGATTCTCTGATGGCTAATGACTTTGAACATCTTTTTCATGTGTTTGGTTGCCATTTGAATGTCCTCCTTGGTAATGTCTATTCAAGTCCTTTGCCCATTTTATGATTGGGTCATTTGTCTTTTTGTTTTTAAGTTGTCAAAATTTTATATGTATTTTGGTTATTAGATTCTTATCAGACATGTGGTTTCTGAAGATATTCTCCCAGTCAGTAGTTTGTCTTTTCATCTTTTTGGTAAAGTCTTTTGATGAACAAAAGTTTTTTAGTTTTTGTCATGTCCCATTTATTTTGTCTTTTGCTGTTTGTGCTTTTGTTATGGTATTAGATAATCCATTGTTAAAAGCTAGACCCAACAGCGTTGCTTTTGCATTTTGTTCTAAGAGTTTTATTGTTTTAGTTTTCACATTTAGGTCCTTAATCCATTTTGAATTTATTTTTGTGTGTGGTATGAGGCATGTATCCTTTTTCATTTTTCTGCATGTAGAGATCCAATTTTCCCAACTCCATTTATTGAAGAGAATCTTCTTTCCCATTGAATGGACTGAATTCCCTTGTCAAAAATCAGTTGACCATAGAATGAGTATTCTTTGGTAGGGGGGATAGGAGATGTAGGTTAGGGATATATCCCATGAAATCTTCATAGAATTTAAGATTGTTGTGACATTATTCTGCAATTAAAACAAATCTTCATAAATATATTGTTTTCCTCAAATCACATCTATGGGTTTCTTGAAAGAAAACATAGCCATATTTATGTCCCCATAGGTTCTAGCATCAGACAGAATAAGAAAGGTTTTCAGTATCTTAATGTGCTATTCTTTCCTTAAACCATGTAACAGGAAGTGGATAATTGGCGATCCCTTTTTGATTTATTTAATTACAAAGGAATCATTTAACTTATTTTTACATAGAAAATAATCATATCTAATATTTATTGATTTTATTGATTCCTTAGTCTGTGTCTGGCACTTTTAACCGCTACGCTGTTTCGTAGCAGAGCTGCTTGGGGCAAAAGGAGTTACCCCCTGGACATTCCTGCCTATTTTCATTCTCATTTGGATTGAACATGGCTTATGTAAGCCACCTCCGGATTGCCCTGAAACTAAACACCCTTTGACTTGGCAGTGACCCACTTACTTTTGCCAGGTCATTTTGTCTTGTCTTATTTCTGCTGAACATTATCTGGTCTTTTTTTTTTTTTTGTAAGGACTACTTTTCCAAATTAAAGAAGATACCTTTTTTTTTTTTTTTTTTTAAGAGTTAGGGGCCCTGCACAAGTTAGTGTTATATGTCAGTTTAATTAATGTAGTCTTGATTCCAGCATCCAAACTTTCATAATGTATTTTAGGTTGAGTCAGACAGTATTAGGTTTCAGGTTTGTCTTCATCTTACCAGTAGCTAATGTGACCTGAGGCAAGAAGTTATCGCATCTGTAAAAGGGAGAAAATTAATCTTTACCTAAGTAAATTGCCTAACACACTATCTGACAAACATAATTCTTAGTAAGTGGTTTAGCAGTAGTAGTAATTGTAGTCATTATTATTATTTGCACTAGGGAATATGCCAGTAAGTACAATAGGCAGACATGGAAGGCCCACATTTGTGCTCTGCCTCTTGTATTTCCCCATATGCAGCAAGCAGGATGATCTGGCCATGTACATGGCAACCAAGAAGAGTGCACCCCCATGGTTTACATCTCCAGCCTTGGAATCAGTGAGACGTGCGTTCAAATCCTTAATCTGCCATTAATTAGTGTGGCCTTTGGCTAGTTAATTAACTTATCTGAGTCCTAGGTTTAAAAAAAAAAACTTTGAGTATTAAGTGCAATAATGTTTATAAATGGAATACCGTAGTTCCAGGCACATAATGAAGTATTCAATAAATGGTATTATTATTTTTATCATCATCATTCTTATTGTTTCCCCTAAGAAGAGTCCTATTCATCAAGAATAAAAGTAGCTAGAAATAATGATCTAGAAAATCCCTCCATTTGTAGGCTGTGGGTTTGTTTAGCTCAGAAAGGAGAGAAGAGCAACACACTCAACCCCTTTGTGTATTTATTATCATTGTTTCTTTCCCACCTCTCTTCTTCTTCTCTTTAAACAAATGTCTCTCCAGCAGAGCCAGTGCCAGTTTAACGTAGCTGTCTCTTTGTTGTGAAGAAAATGGCAGTGGGAGGTGAAAGGCGTAAGAGTGGACAATAAGAATCAAATTATTAAGATAATCTAGATCCCAGAACGTATGTAAAATGGAGAAAACAATTCTTACCAGTAAAACCAAATAATTGAGCGACACCCAGTTATTATAATTTTCCTAATAAAAATGTGCAGTCACTATCTACTATTTCTGATTTATTGATGTTATTGAAAACGTGGGCGTTTAGAGACTTACAGACTGTTATTTCTGGAAAGGACTTTATGATTTCCTAATGTTGGTATTAGCTACCATCTAGTCGCCCTGATTCACAGTGATCCCATGCACAACAGAACGAAACACTGCCTGGCCTGCACTGTCCCAACAATGGGGTTGTGGACTGGACTCTTGTGATCCATGGGGTTCTCATTGGCTGATTCTTGGAAGCAGATTGCCAGGCCTTTCTTCCTATTCCATTTTAGTCTAGAAGCTCTGCTGAAACCTGTTCAGCATCATAGCAACACATAAGCCTCCACCAACAGAGGATGGTGACTGCATGTGAGGTGCATTGGCCAGGAATCTAACTGAGTCTCTGCATGGAAGGCAAGAATTCTAATATATAATAATTACCTAATAATCATCCTTATATTCTAGAGGTGAAACCTGAGGCCCAGAGAGGTTAAGTGTCCTGCCCAAGATTACATAGCTAGTCACCTCCAAGAGCCTATGGCTCCAGCTCAGTGGGATAATCCATTTCCTATAGGCGAAAAACAGTCAGAATGTAGAAGGCTTCAGGAGGCATTTCTTGGGAGATGATAGGTAAGGAGGTTAATATTTTAATCTGTACTCTTGCCTAATATTAAAGATTGGGAACACCAAAGACACAGGTAATTATGAGTCCAAGAGGCAGAAAGGGCCACATAAAGCAGAGACTACATTAGCCTGAGACCAGAAGAACTAGATGGTGCCTGGCTACAACCGATGACTGTCCTGACAGGAAACACAACAGAGAATCCCTGAGCGAGCAGGTGAGCAGTGGGATATAGACCCGAAATTCTCATAAAAAGACCAGACTTAATGGTCTGACTGAGACTAGAATGACCCCGGAGGTCATGGTCCCTAGACCTTCTGTTAGCTCAAGACAGGAACCATTCCCAAAGCCAACTCTTCAGACAGGGATTGGACTGGACTGTGGGATAGAAAATGATACTGGGGAAGAACAAGCTTCTTGGCTCAAGTAGACACATGAGACTATGTTGGCATCTCCTGTCTGAAGGGGAGATGAGAGGACACAGGGGGTCAGAAGCTGGCTGAATGGACGCGAAAAGAGAGAGTGAAGGGAAGGAGTGTGCTGTCTCATTAGGGTAAGAGCAATTAGGGGTATATAGCAAGGTGTTTATAAATTTTTGTATGAGAGTTTGACTTGATTTGTAAACTTTCACTTAAAAAAAATAAAAAAAAAAAGATTTGGGAGTCTGCTGATCACCTTCTCTTCTCTTTATTACACAGTGCTGTTTCTCGCTTCTGCACTTGCTCATTTGTAATTTCTGCCTTTACTTGTGCCACAGGGAGGGGAAGCCGTAGTGATGGGGAGGAGTCTCTTGTTTAGATGATGCTAACAGAGAAGGTGATGGAGTGATTTAGACAGTTTCTGCAGTGAGGGTCTAGCTGGGCTGGGGCTGTGATTTCCTGGCCTGAGAGAGGCATGAGTGAGGTTGACTAACGTGAGAAAAAATCTGAGGAAATATGCTCAGCCAGTGAGAACCTTTCCTGACACACCAGGATTTTTCCCTAGTTCTTGTCCGTTTCTCAGAGAGCTGTGTGAAGGAGCCCTGTAGGGAAGGATGGCACTTCCTTTTAGTGCAATGACAAAGTATCAGGAAAGGAGAAATTTAAATGTTTGCAATACTTTAAGTAACATCATCATCTGTTATGGGAGCAGATATGCCAGGCATCATTCTAGGTACTTTAAATGCATTGTCTCATTTGATTCTCACAAGAGTTCTGTAAAGTAGGTATTATTATCTCCATTTTACAGATGAGAAAAGTGTGCTCAAAATGTTTAAACAGCTCGTTCAAGGTTACCCAGCTTAGTATATATTAAAGCCAGCCTAGCTCTGTCTATAGTCCTCGCTAGAAGCAAAATGTGTAGTGTACAACTTGACTTTCTATACTCTGGATTTTCTTTTTCAAGGACTTCACTTGTTCACATAGCCGTGAGATCATCATGTGAGTATGATAAAATAATGGAATGGATTTTTTTTTAGTATGATTTATAGACATTATTACCATATAGTTGTACATTATATTCATTTTGAAGATGCATTTCAAATTTTACGAACACCACTATGGATTTAGGATTTAGTGATAGTTGTGCTGAAATCTGCCATATTTTCACAACTGTGTTTGGACTCTTTGTCTGCCCTCACTGGCCAGTGGTGATACTGCTGATCTCCTGAAGGGCTGACCCCACTGCTTTGCTCTTTTTACTGGACACGCTATCCTCTTGTTGATTCTATTGCAAATGTCAACCTTGATCTTTAATTACTGCCCTCCATGGACTTGTCATAGCCGAGCTCATCTTGCACCTTAGCTTCGTCAGCTCTGCATTCCTGTCTCCAGTCTTCCTCATTGTTACTCATTTCCCTTGGCACAGTTTCACCATTCTCAGCGCCAGGTTTATTGCCAATTAAAGGAGCCTCCTTATCGGCATAGCCTCCTGTTCCACTTCACCTCCCCTCTGAAATCACACTTTGATGATTTCAGTTGGTATACTTTATTTTCTGTTTCATTATCAACATTGAGTTTGTATATGTAGAAAATATTTGCATATGGAATTTGCCTAAATAATACAGATGTAATATAATATAATAATATATAATTATATATACATATATTTGGTAAAAGCCTATTGAGTATAAAAGAAGTTTAGCTCTTCTGTCAAAGTAATTTCAGCCATGATTTAGGAAACTCTTCTACATACAATAGCTCTCTGATTATCGGACACAAGGATTCTTAAGCCAACAGACACCTCCTTAGACTCCAAAGTTAGAGGAACTGACACAGCATGGGAAGATCTAAAGATGTAGGCTCAAAAACTTTTTCTGAAGCCCTTGGATAGTAAACTTCATAAGTCACCTTGAAATCCTTTATGTATGTTAATCACAGCAATCAAGGATCACAAAGCAGGGCATAGCTAGTCGAACGTTGTATTAAGCACAGTAAAATATTTACCATCTGGAGAGTTCACTTTACATTATTGACCCATTTTTCTGTCATTCCTCAAGAACTTCTGAAATTCTTAGGCTTTCAGATTTTGGAAAAAGCTGTTTGATCTTAGAACACAGACAAAATTAACCCTGATTTAGCCTCTACTTTTGGTTAATTCTGCTAATTGGTTATTAGCGACCACCCAGGATAGTTATACACCTATCAAAGAGCTCAGCCACACGTTTCCAACAGCTGTTGAAGTCCCTTGATTATACAAAATGGTTAAACTGAAAATGCTTATTTCTGGAGTAGGGTAGGGGGTGGGCATTACTGCAACTTCATTTCAGCTTTCCCGTTCCTTACAGCCACCGTGCTGGTGTGTAAACTTAGCGGTGTAAATTAGTGGAAAACCTCCAAATTGGTAGTCCAGGCACTCAGGCTATGGCTAGTCCTGGATATGCACTGATAGGCAAGTGTACCTGAGAAAATTTCTTAGCCTTATAATTTCTTTGGGCCTCAGTTTCTTTACCTGGCAAGACAGGGGGTTGAACTAAACACCCTATACAGCTCTTAATTGCTCTAATATTGTTTAATCTTTGAACAATGCACACACATTCACAATATTTATCCAGTACACACAAGCACACAAAAGAGGGTGCAGCAATTTAAGTAAACTTGATAACTCAAAATTAGATCACGACTCTTACTTTGCAGAAATGATTCTTTCTGAAATGATTCATTATAGGAATTTTTTTTTAATAATTTTTATTGTGCTTTAAATGCGAGTTTACAAATCAAGTCAGTCTCTCACATAAAAACCCACATGCACCTTGCTACATACTCCCAATTACTCTCCCCCTAATGAGACAGCCCGCTGTCTCCCTCCACTCTCTCTTTTTGTGTCCATTTTGCCAGCTTCTACTGCCTTCACCCTTTCATCTGCCCTCCAGGCAGAAGATGCCAACATAGTCTCAAGTGTCTACCTGATCCAAGAAGATCACTTCTCACCAGCATCCCTCTCCAACCCATTGTCCAGTCCAATCCATGCCTGAAGAGTTGGCTTTGGGAATGGTTCCTGTCCTGGGCCAACAGAAGGTCTGGGGGCCATGACCACCGGGGTCTTTCCAGTCCTTCCAGTCTCAGTCAGACCATTAAGTCTGGTCTTATGAGAATTTGGGGTCTGCATCCCACTGCTCTCCTGCTCCCTCAGGGATTCTCTGTTGTGTTCTCTGTCAGGGCAGTCATCGGTTGTAGCCAGGCACCATCTAGTTCTTCTGGTCTCAGGGTGATGTAGCCTGAGGTTCATATGGCCATTTCTGTCTCTTGGGCTCGTAATCACCTTGTGTCCTTGGTGTTCTTCATTCTCCTTTGATCCAGGTGGGTTGAGACCAATTGATGCATCTTAGATGGCTGCTTACTAGCGTTTAAGACCCTAGATGGCACTCTTCAAAGTGGGATGCAGAATGTTTTCTTAATAGATTTTATTATGCCAATTGACTTAGATGTCCCCTGAAACCATGGTCCCCACATCCCTGCTCCTGCTACACTGGCCTTCGAAGCATTCAGTTTTTTCAGGAAACTTCTTTGCTTTTGGTTTAGTCCAGTTGTGCTGACCTCCTCTGTATTGTGAGCTATCTTTCCCTTCACCTAAAGTAGTTCCTATCTACTAATTCTTGAATGGTCCTCTCCCACCCTCCCTCCCTCCCCCCTCTTATAACAACAAAAGAATGTTTTCTTCTCAGTTTAAACTGTTTCTCAAGTTCTTATTATAGTGGTCTTATGCAATATTTGTTCTTTTGCAACTGACTAATTTCACTCAGCATAATGCCTTCCAGGTTCCTCCATATTATGAAATGTTTCACAGATTCCTCACTGTTCTTTATTGATGCGTAGTATTCCATTGTGTGAGTATACCATGATTTATTTTTCCATTTATCCACTGATGGGCACCTTGGTTGCTTCCATCTTTTTGCTATTGTAAACAGTGCTGCAATGAACATGGGTGTGCATGCATCTGTTCGTGTAAAGGCTCTTATTTCTCTAGGATATATTCCAAGGAGTGGGATTCCTGGATCATATGGTAGTTCTATTTCTAGCTTTTTCAGGAAGTGCCAAATCGATTTCCAAAGTGGTTGTACCATTTGACATTCCCACCAGCAGTGTAGAAGTGTTCCAATCTCTCCACAGCCTCTCCAACATTTATTATTTTGTGTTTTTTGGAATAATGCCAGCCTTGTTGGAGTGAGACGAAATCTCATTGTAGTTCTGATCTGCATTTCTCTAATGGCTAATGATCGTGAACATTTCCTCATATATCTGTTAGCTACCGGAATGTCTTCTTTAGTGAAGTGTCTATTCATATCTTTTGCCCATTTTTTGATTGGGTTATTTGTCTTTTTGTAGTTGAGTTTTTGCAGTATTACATAGATTTTAGAGATCAGGCGCTGATCGGAAATGTCATAGCTAAAACCTTTTTCCCGGTTCGTAGGTAGTCTTTTTACTCTTTTGGTGAAGTCTTTGGATGAGCATAGGTGTTTGATTTTTAGGAGCTCCCAGTTATCTAGTTTTTCTTCTGCATTCTTAATAATGTTTTGTATGCTGTTTATGCCATGTATTAGGGCTCCTAATGTTGTCCCCTATTTTTTCTTCCGTGATCTTTATCGTTTTAGATTTTATATTTAGGTCTTTGATCCATTTTGAGTTAGCTTTTGTGCATGGTGTGAGGTATGGGTCTTGTTTCCTTTTTTTGCAGATGGATATCCAGTTACGCCAGCACCATTTGTTAAAAAGACTATCTTTTCCCCATTTAACTGTTTTAGGGCCTTTGTCAAATATCAACTGCTCATATGTGGATGGATTTATGTCTGGATTCTCAATTCTGTTTCATTGGTCTATGTATCTGTTTTTGTACGAGTACCAGGCTATTTTGACTACTGTAGTGGTATAATAGGTTCTAAAATCAGGTAAAGTAAGGCCTCCCACTTTGTTCTTCTTTTTCAGTAATGCTTTACTTATCCGGGGCCTCTTTCCCTTCCATATGAAGTTGGTGATTTGTTTCTCCATCTCATTAAAGAATGTTGTTGGGATTTGGATTGGAATTGCATTAAATGTATAGATCGCTTTTGGTAGAATAGACGTTTTTATAATGTTAAGTCTTCCTATCCACAAGCAAGGTATGTTCTTCCACTTATGTAAGTCTCTTTTGGTTTCTTGCAGAAGTGTACTGTAGTTTTCTTTGTATATGTCTTTTACATCTCTGGTAGGATTTATTCCTAAGTATTTTATCTTCTTGTGGGCACTGTAAATGACATTGATTTGGTGATTTCCTCTTCGATGTTCTTTTTGTTGGTGTAGTGGAATCCAACTGATTTTTGTATGTTTATCTTATATCTCATTATGGGAATGTTTTAAGTTAGGAGTAGGAAATATGTGACCCTAGACAGATTTATGCACTTAATTTTACTCAGCTAATGGGGTAAATGTTGCATATACTTGTGATTGCTAAATCTCAACATGGCCTTAAAAAATTGAGTGGCAGTACCTAAAACAGTACAGAAAAAGGCTGATACTCTGTTAATCTGGTTCTCTGGCTCATTTTAGTTTTGTTCTTCCTATTTCTATCTTTTTCTGTTAAATGGCTGTCATCAATACTTGAAATATGTATATATAACATGTAACTTTAGTAAAATTTATTTTAATCATGTAAGTAACGTGTTCCTTGTGGAATGTTCTGAAATAATAAAAAAAATGACAGAAACAAGAAGAAAACCACTCAAATTCCAACAATCAGTGTTTACATTTCAGTATATTTTCTTCCAGCATTTCTTCATTGCATTTTTATGTAGATGGCATTACAGCATTTTTGTACTGCTTTTTTGATTTAACATTTCAGCATAAGAAATTTTTTTGTGTGTTATTAAAAACTCTTGGTAAACAATTTTTAAGGATGTTTAGCATTCTGTCATACATCTATAATTTACTAACCACCTTCTTACTGTTAGCCATTTAAGTACTTTCAATTTTTCACTATTATAAATGATGCTGCAGTGAACATTTTGTGTATAAAGCTTTTCTGTGTGTATTTTGTATTATTAGATTCCCAGAAATTGAATTATAGGATCAAAGGTATAAACATTTTTAAGGCTCTTGATACTTAATGTCATATGGCTTTCCAAATGATTTTATCAATTTTCACCCCTACAGCAGTATGTGAGTGCTGTTTTCCACCATACCCTTGCCAAAGTGGCTATTCTACACTATAACTAAGTATTTCACTCTAAAAGCTAACTAACGAAAAAATCTTTATGATCTGGTAGATAAGAATTATAATCTACTGCTGTGTTAATTTTTATTTCCCTAATCACTAGTGATGTTGAACAATTTTCCATGTTTGTTATCATCTATAAATTCTCTCTTGTGAATTCCCTGCTCATATCTGCAATATGTTTTACATTCTTAATTATGTTTGTAAGGAATCCTGCTGGTGCAATGGTTAAGTGCTCAGCTGCTAACGGAAAGTTGGTGGTTTGAACCCACCAGTCGCTCTGAGGGAGAAAGATGTGGCAGTCTGCTTCCGTAGAGATTACAGTCTTGGAAACTTGATGGGGCAATTCTACTCTGTCCTTTAGGATTGCTATGAGACAGAACTGACTAGAGGGCAATGGGTTTTGGGTTGTCATTGGTTTATAAGTCCGATGAATGCAAGCCTCCCTTCTTCCTTTAGAAATGTCGAATTAGGTTGCTGTTTTTGTTGTTTCTTGGTTGATTTTTTTTTTTTTCCATAGATCATTAGTTACTCAAAGTTATAGTTTCAAATAACATACTACTCTGATATGCTTTGGAGAAGTTGCGTTTCAAATATCTGTGAAATACATTTATAGCATTGAACTATATGTGTAACTTTTCAGGCACATGTCTGTTGAATAAAGTGAGGTACATATCTTCTGCAGATTTCCAAGCAGCTGATTAGTGGGGGTCCGTAATCTTCTTAAGCTTTTACAGTCTAGCAATAGCTAATAATGATTAAACAAAGGATGTAATGAAAGTTTTTCAACTAATATTTTGGTATATTTCTTTCCACCTTTTTTTCTGTAGATTATGTGATTTCGAATTACATTTTTTCCTGTTGCTCTTTTCATTTGATATCACAATTTAAGGATTTTTCCTATGTTACTGAAAACTCTTTTGAAAATAGCATTTTTAGTGGCTCCTGCTACCCCCACTACCATCTGTCTTCTGCATCATTTTTCACCAGCATATGAAAAACAGGAACACATGCTTCTTCAGTAGTTTGCCATGTGATTAGACATTAATGTGTGTCCAGGTTCCATGAATATTTTATCGATAATGGTGGCGAAATAGAGTGCATTAGCTATTTTAAAATATGGCTATTTAGATGTAATTCAAAAGCTGTTCAAACTGATTTGATCAAATTCATTTGCACAAAAGCACTTAGATGTAGGCCAAGTGCTAGTCATTGATCAGTGCTGATCAAATCGATCTGAATATTGATCTAAGCCCAGGACTGACTGAATGATTCTCAAGGGATGGGGGTGGGGTTACGGGGTTGTGTTTTGGTGAGGTCTCACCTCAGTTCTGTTTTTCTGTCTGAGCTTTGAATCTACTAGTTCCATGAAAGAGAATGTACTTTCAGGGAATCAGGTGAATCAGAGTTTGGAGCAAGCTTTAGGATTCAGCCTTTAAAACTTTATCACTATTACTTCTTCCTAGGGGACTAACTTGATAACCTCAATCCCCAGAGTCTTCAGAAGGGCTATATGAACTCATATTCGTGGGCCGCAGTTGGTCTCTGGGCTTCTCGTTGGGAGCTCTGGACCCTTTCCCCCCACCCTCCATATTCCACAAGGCTTTTGAGAGTGTTTATTGACTTGCTTTTTTTTTTTTTTTATGGTGACAAATATATATGTAACAAAACATTTGCCATTTCCACATTCTTCACATGTACAGTTCAGTGATTTTAACTTATATTTATCATGCCGTTCAAACATCACCCTTACCCTTTCCTGAATTACACCACCACTCTTAACAGAAGCTCAGTGTCCCCTAGGCATTGAGTCCTCCTTTTCCCCTATCTCCCACCTGTCCCTGGTAACCACTAATAAAAATAAACTTTGGTCTCTGTGTGCTCTCCTATTTTAGATATTTCATATATGTGGCATCATACAATATTTGCCCTTCTGTGACTGACTGATTTTACCCAGCATAACATTTTCAAGGTTCATCCATGTTGTAGCATGCATCAGGACTTCATTTCTCTTATGGCTGAGTAATATTCCATTGCCAACACTTTTGATCTGTTGTATTTAGAGGGAGAAAAGTCTTTATCCAAGGCATTCTCTGCCTTGTCTCTACCACTTCTGCATAGCTAATATGAATAAGTAAGTTGTTAGATATTAGAGAGGGTGGGAGTTATAACTTCATCTGGCCTGTGTGCTGTTTCGGCTCACAGTGCCCTGGAATCTTGGGCCTTCACCAGCCCCCTAGGTCACTTAGGGAACCTCATTTATTCCATTTCCAAACCTAGGAAGGATAAATCTAGTCCATGTGATATTTCATTGTGATAACTTTAAGTAGTTTTAAAGAATAGTATTCTTTGTAAAGGGACTAGGACTAGAGAACCATGGGGATATTATATTGAATTTGACATATAAGCATTAAATACAAATTAGAACTGGGCCATTGGGCAGTGGAACCTCTGGTTTCTTTCTTCCCCTCCATTATTAAAGCCGTGAATGAAAACCTTGTCTGAGAGTTAGTTTAAGGATTTCACCTTGGTTCTTTGGGACCATTGTATTTAGCCTGTAAAGTTTCGATTCAATTTATTTCAACAATTATTTATATGTGTGGTGCTTGAATGGCTTCTTTGGGTTTGAATCTGCCTTCTGTCATTTATTAGCTGTAAGATCTTGGGAAAGTATGGTTGTCATAGGGATCAAATGATGTTGCCCCATGTTGAGTGCTGAGGATAGTGCTTGGTGTAAAGTAAACGTTAAGTGAAAGTTAGCTATTGTCATTATTTTTATTAAATTGTATGCTTCTAGAGAGCAAGGATTGTGTTACTCACCTTTATATTTCTGACAGCTTAAAAGAGTGCCTTGTACATATCTGTCGGTAAATAATTGTTGAATTTGAATTAGTTCCTTCGGTAGCTTCCCTGAGGTCTGAGCACTGTTTTTGCTCCTTGTAACTTACATGGTGGTGATGGTGATGATGATGGTGGTGGTGCTGGCAGTATGTGTAAGAGACATATAATTTACTATTTGGAGACCAAATAGAGGATTCAATTTTGCAGTTGTCAGTCTGACAACTTTTAACAGCACCACTGTAAATTCCACTTTAAAAAGCTTTGTAAACTGCATTTTTTTTCTTTAGAAAGGTTGCATGGCTGCATCTGTATAGTAGGTGAGAACATTTAAATTTAGAATTACTAAGGAGACTGTCAGATTCCATGAGGTTAAGAATAAAATTCCAAATTGGCAGTGAAGTAGTGTGAACCTCCTTGCATTTGTAGCACACCTGTCGAAAGGCACTAAATAGTGTCTTGGAATGACCATTATAGGTTTAAATGTAATTCAGCGGAGCCTGTAATTTTCTCGGGTCTTTGAAGCTTAGTGAAGTTACAAGCTGGTCAGGACCTTAAAGGAAGGAGGGGGGAGAGCACTGATGCAGGAGGATACGAGGAAGATGCTCTTCCTTTCTGAATGGGAATCACAGTTCCATTAAAAGGAAAATGCCAGGGTCTTGGCAGAAAACACAGATTTGCATATTATTCATATGCATTTGCATATTGAGTTCAAGAGGCTCTATCTTCAAGTATGTAAAATAAATAATATAATCTGCTGCAATTGTGTTCCAATCCAGTATCCAGGGCATTGCACAAATGAAATATATAACACATTTAAAAATCACATTCCAGGAGATGAAAGTTGGCAGTCAGCTGAAGGTGGCTGGGTATCAGTAAGAGCCGACAGGGAACAGAGATTGTCTGACTGGGCTAGGGGGCAAGACTGGAAATGCCACTGCTGGCTAGTGTCCCCACCTGCTCTGGTGGCTCCTGGACCCACTGGAGTTTGCAGCTTTGGAGTCCCCAGTGCCCAGGACTTTGCCTCTTTCCCAAAGGAGAAAGCCTGTGTAGTGTCGAAATGGCACTGACGCCTCTGAAAGCCTAATGGGGCAGGGCAGGAATCACACTGTACAAGGTGTTGGAGAGCAGGGCTGTAGACCAGATGCCCATTATCTGGTCTACATGGTTTTCATGTTTAGTCCTAAAAACCCATTAAAGTTGAGTTGATTCCAATTCATAGCAGCACGAAGCGGTTTCTGCCCCATAGGATTTCCAAGGCAGTAAATCTTTACGGAAGTAGATTGCCACATCATTCTTCAGTGGAGTGGTTGGTGGGTTTCAACCACCTACTTTTCGGTTAGCAGCTGAGCTCTTAACCACTACGCCACCAGGGCTCCTGTTTGGTCCTAGAGACCTAAATATCTAAGCTGATTCAAGGGACAGCAATGAGAAAAAGGGTCAATAAATAAACAAACAAACAAACAAACAAATAAATAAATAAAAGCCAAACCTGTTGTCGTCAAGTCGATTCCGACTCATAGTGACTCTATAGGACAGTGTAGAACTGCCCCATAGGGTTTCCAAGGAGCGGCTGGTGTATTCGAACTGCCAGCCTCTTGGTTAGCAGCTGTAGCTCGTATCCACTGTACCATCAGGGCAACCACCACTTCTTCTCAATAAACATATATGCTAAGTAAAAATAGCATTTGCTATAAATGCTACTTTACGACAAGTCACCTGGCTTTCTCTTACAACTTAAACCTCTTCTAGATAAAAATTCTGGTGCTATCACTGGCTGTGGGGGGTGGTACCAACCCACCCAGTCAGCAACAGTTTGATTTTGAAGAACCATTTGGGCTCTATAGTTTACAAATCCCTGATATGGCTTTTAGAAACTATACAGTAGTCGGTAGGAGATTCAGAGTCTCTGACGTAGTTCAATTCCTGGAGGTGATAAGGAAGTGGGCAAACATCCTGTGATGTTAAAGCCAAAGGGATCTGAGAGACCACAGGGATGGGGCAAGAGAAAATTACTGGAGGGGTAGTGATGAGGAAAAAGAAAATTACAAGGAGTGACATAACATCAAAGAAAGAGGGACACCTATTCTTAATCAGTGTTGAAACAGTGTTCCTAAGGTTTAAAGTCTGTAATCTATGAAGATTTGACCCTTAGGTCATCATGGGACTTTAGCAGTAGATATTGGGGAAAGTGGGGATAAAATTGGTGGGTGAGAACAGGGAAAATAGGACTGATGCAGCAGTAGAGAGCACCTCAAAAGGAGATAGAATGGAGGAAGTGCTGAATTGTAGGGTCCAAATAGGCACAAGGAACTCAGGACTGGACACATCCCTTACTGGCAATCTGGAGAGCACTGTGATTGCTTAAAAAAACCAGAGAGAGGATTGGGTTCTGGTTGGTGGGCTTAAGTTCAAGACAAAGTGTAGTAGGGGACTGTACAGCAATCAGGGAAACAAGGTAGAGGCCAGCCATATATAGTCAGGACCAGCCCAGCAGGGGCTGAAGGGAAGGCTGCAGCCTGATGAGCAGCAGGGTCTCAGTTCCTTCCACGCACAGTGAAGACAGAATTAGGATAGGAAGACCATTTCCATCCCCATTAACTGGAGGGTCCCAGTCTATTTCCTTGATCAGGCTTTGCTTAGAAGTTTAGGAAAGATCAAGCCTGCTGACTAGCAAGGCTGGAGAATGGCAGTGACTGATGGTGAGCTTTGTTCCCTTGATGGCACATTTTTGTACCTGTGCACATTTTAGCTTCCTTGGCACACATCTATTTGTGGAAAATGTAGTTCTTTTTATCATTTGAATGAAAGTCAAGTGTATGACCAATTTTACCAGTATAAAAATCCATCCTTGGTGCCATTCGATAAGAGCTTGGAAGTTGAACACAAGCAATTTGGAAAAGTATAGGTTTGGCATGGTCCTGGGGAGCAGAGGAATTTCATTGCTGTTCACATTCTGATTTTGCATGCCAACCTCTCTCTTCAGTTTAGGTAAGTCACCTAACCTCTTGCTCTTGGTTTGTGCATTTACAAAATGGGGGCTTAATACATGCATACCTTGCAGAGGTTTGTGAAAATTAATTAGGTAAAGGTTACAAAGTAGTTGGAAGATGAAGCACTAAATGTTATTAAGTTGGGTAATTATACTGTGCTTACCTAAAACTCTGTCAGCCAACTCAGATATAAAAGCATTTTTTATGCCCAATTGCAAGCTAATAGGTAGAAGGCAAAATTGGTTTCTGTGGCCTGGAGATGTTATGTATATTCACTTTTGGTTTAAACAGAACTGTCTCTTTGTCTCCTTTTACCTTCTATCCATCCTTTTTCATTCTCACTTTCACATTTCTCTGCCTTCTCTTTCTAATGCCAACTCAGCTGTTTTATTGTTTGCTCAACTGACTTGGCACTGGGCACAGGTTTGTAGAAGTGAATGAAGGTGGATTGTGGGCTGGGTCAGCCCTGGGGCTAAGTCCATGGCTGCTAAGACAGCGCTGTCATTACCATACGTTGGAGGACGTGACATGGCTTCCTTCACGTTTTCAGAGTGGAGGTGCTATATAAATGTAATATCTGGCCACAAAGCAAGCCACGGCATTTACTGACCTATCTCATTTTGGAAATTGCTCCAAAGAAATAAAATACATGAAATCCATAAAGCTCCAGTCTTCATTACTCACTTTGTGTAATTATTACTTGTCCTGGATGAATGGATAAGTGTAAGTAAGACTGAAGTAAATCTCCAAAGTGTTCCGAAAGCAGGTCTCTTTGAGAATTGATTTGTTCTGTTAGGAGTTTGGATTTGTGTGTGTGTGTGTGTGTGCGCTTTCATTCATTCTATCTTTTGTTGATCTTTTTGTAAGAGTTCTAGTGAATTCTGTCATTATCACTTCACCTCTGTGTGTTAGCTTTTTTTTTTTTTTTAATTTAGTTGTGGGGACAGAGCAAGAATTTTATTTTCTATAAAGATTTCTCTATACTTCTTTAAGTATGAGGGTATTTAAAAATATCAGCAGTGTTTTATTTTATTAAAAATTCATTGAGCTGCATGTATAATTATATGTGTTTGTCTGGGTAAATGTTATCTGTCAGTAAGTTTTTAGCAGTCACTTACATGTTTTTAAAACTTTTCTAATTTTCTTTTTTATTAGTGTTTTTGTTTCCTCTGTATTACTGTAAGTTTTTTTTTTTTCTTTAATAAAATGTTTCAGCTTAGTTTTGTAATCATTTTCCAGGTTGGGATTTAATTTGTTTTTCTATGCCAAGATGTAGAGGATGGTGCTTAAGAGCATGGATTCTAGAGAAACTGCCTGGGTTTGTATCCCAGCTTCTCCACTTAGTAGAAGTATAACCTTAGGTTAGTTACTCGACTTTCCTATGCCTCAATTTATTCACCTGTTAAATGGATCTGATAATAGCATCTACTTCATAAGGTAATTGTGAAGATTAAGGGATTTACTATACGTTAAGCGTATGAATCAGTGTATATTGTGGTATAAGTGCATATCACCATAAGTACTATGTAAGTGTTTGCTATTATTAATATCATTAGGGCATTATGTTGATCAGTTTAAGGCAGATTGTGAGTGAGGGTTTATGCTACGGATCTCTATTATGGTATTGGCATACTCCTGAATCATTTGGTTGAGAAACACTGAAGCCCCTGAAACTGCCCTAGATTAAACCAAAAACTGGTTATAATTGAGTTGATTCCAATCTCATGCATGTCAGAGTAGAACTGTGCTCCATAGGATTTTCAATGCCTAATTTTTTGGGGAATAGATTGTTAGGCCTTTCTTGCAAGGCACCGTTGGGTGGACTTGAACCTCCCAGCTTTTTCGCTAGCAGCTGAACACATTAACTGTTTGCACCACCCAAGGACTCTTGACTCTGGGGAATTTTTGTTATACAATAAGGAGTACAGGCCTCAGAGGAACCTGGGCAGAAGGGGAGGGGGCAGAGATTAGACAGCCTGTAAGAACCAAACCAGCCGCTGTCATGTTTCCCTTCCCCACTAGCTGTAGGAACTTTTAATGTCTTAGCTTCTCTGTCTGTGCCAATCTTCAGTTTCTCTTTGCTACCTGGCCTTTCATATTTGCTCATCAGCACTCCACAGCTCAAAACCAATTCCTCCAAATGATAGCCTCAGCCCACCAGTCTATTAAACCTTGCAGGTCCATTTTGCACAGATAATGCATTTGACTTCTCTGCATTCGAATTCCAGTTTTCCTAATTTGTCTAGCTTGGTCAGTGACAAGCCCCAGTCCAGCCAGCTGAAGAGTGGGATGACTCTCAAGGCCAGGGTTGGACTGTGGAACAGACCATCAATTGCACATATGCAAATTCAAGTTGAAGCTGAAGAAAGTCAGGTAAGAGATATTGGGCTGCTGCTTCTGCGGAAGCTTCTATATGACCACCTCTATGGCCTTTTCCGAATCCTCCAGGCGCTCCTTGGAAACTCTGTGGGGCAGTTCTACTCTGTCTTATAGGGTCGCTATGAGTCAGAATGGACTCGACGGCACTGGGTTTTGTTATGGCCATTTACCACCACACATCTATCAGTTGTAGTACTGTGGTGGCTTACATGTTGCTGTGATGCTGGAAGCTATGCCACAGGTATTTAAAATACCAGGAAGGTCACCCATGGTGGACAGGTTTCAGCTGAGTTTCCAGACTAAGAAAGACTAGGAATAAGGACCTGGCAGTCTACTTTTGAAAGAATTGGCTGGTGAAAATCTTATGAATAGTAGCGGAACATTGTCTGGTACACTACCAGAAGATGAGGCCCTCAGTTTGGAAGGCACTCAGAATGCGGCTGGGGAAGAGCTGACTCCTTAAAGTGGAAATGACCTTAATGATGTGGGTGGAGTAAAGCTTTCAGGACCTTCATTTGCTGATGTGGCATGGCTCAAAATGAGTATAAACGGCTGCAAACATCCATTAATAATTAGAACACGGAATGTACTAAGTTTGAGTCTAAGAAAATTGGAAGTCGTCAGAAATGAAATGGACTTCATAAACATTGATATCCTAGGCATTAGTAAGCTGAAATGGACTGGTACTGGCCATTTTGAATGACATATCGAAGAGGAATGGGGTCACAGTCATAGTCAAAAAGAACATTTCAAGATCCATCCTGAAGTACAGCACTGTCAGTGACAGGATAATATCCATATGCCTGTAAGGGAAGCCAGCTGATACAACTATTATTCAAATTTACTTACAAATCACTAATGCCAAAGGTGAAGAAATTGAAGATCTCTGCTAATTTCTGCAGTCTGAAATTGATCAAACATGCAATCAAGATGCACTGATAATTATTGGTGATTGGAAAGGGAAAGTTGAAAACAAGGAAGGATCAATAGTTGGAAAATAATATGGCGTTGGTGATAGAAACGATGCCAGAGATTGCATGATAGAATTTGCAAGACTAACGACTTATTCATTGCAAATTCCTTTTTTCTACGATGTAAATGGCAACTGTACACATGGACCTCACAAGATGGAAAACACAGGAACAAAATCAACTACATCTTTGGAAAGAGAAGATGGAAAAGCTCAGTATCATCAGTCAAAACAAGGCCAGGGGTGGAATTCAGAACAGACCATCAATTGCTCATGTGCAAGTTCAAGTTGAAGCTGAAGAAAATTAGAACAAGTCCAGGAGAGCCAAAATACGATCTTGAGCATATCCTACCTGAATTTAGAGCTCATCTTGAGAATAGATTTGACGCATTGAACACTAATCACCGAAGACCGGATGAATTGTGGGATGACATCAAGGACATCATACATGAAGAAAGAAAAAGGTTATTAAAAAAGATGGGAAAGAAGGAAAAGACCAAAATGGATGTCAGAAGAGACTCTGAAACTTGCTCTTGAATGTAAAGTCGCTAAAGCAAATGGGACAAATGATGAAGTAAAAGAACTGAACAGAAGATTTCAAAGGGCAGCTCAAGAAGACATGATAAAGTATTATAATGAAATGTGTAAAGACCTGGGGTTCTAATAAAAAGGGAAAAACACAGTCAGCATTTCTCAAGCTGAAAGAACTGAAGAAAAAAATTTTAGGCCTTCAGTTGCAATTTTGAAGGATTCTGTGGGCAAAATATTGAATGATGCAGGAAGCATCAAAAAGGATAGAAGGAATACAAAGTCACTGTACCAAAAAGAATCGGTCAACATTCAGCCATTTCAGGAGGTAGCGTATAATCCAGAACCAATGGTATTGAAGGGAAAAGTCCAAGCTGTACTGAAAGCATTGGGGGAAAAACAAGGCTCCAGGAATTGGCAGAACACCAACTGAGATGTTTCAACAAAGGGATGCAGCGCTGCTGGAGGTGCTAACTTGTCTATGCCAAGAAAGGTGATACAAGAGAACGTGGAAATTATTGAACAGTATCAGTAATATCACATGCAAGTAATATTTTGTTGTAGATAATTCAAAAATGGTTGCAGCAGTACATTCACAGGGAACTTACAGAAATTCAAGGAACAAGAGATATCATTGCTGATATCAGCTGGGTCTTAGTTAAAAACAGAATATCAGAAAGATGTTTACTTAAGTTTTATTGTCTATGTAAAGACATTCGACTATGTGGATTATAACAAATTATGGATGACATTGTGATAAATGGGAATTCCAGAACACTTAATTGTGCTTATGCAGCACCTGTACATAGACCAACAAGCAGTGGTTCAAACAGAACAAGGGGATACGGCGCAGTTTAAAATTAGGAAAGGTATGTGTCAGGGTTGTGTGCTTTTAACCATACTTATTCCATCTGTGTGCTGAGCAAATAATCTGAGAAGGTGGACTGTATGAAGAAGAACGTGGTATCAGGATTAGAGGAAGACTCATTAATAACCTGCGATATGCAGAAGATACAACCTTGCTTGCTGAAAGTGAAGAGGATTTGAAGTGCTTATTGAGGAAGATCAAAGACCACAGCTTTCAGTATAGACTACACCTCAACATAAAGAGTACAAAAATCCTCACAACTGGACCAATAAAGGAACATGATGCTAAATGGGGAAAATATTGAAGTTGTCAAGGATTTCATTTTCCTTGGATTCACAATCAATCCCCATGGGAGCAGCAGTCAAGAAATCAAACGATGCATTGCACTAGGCAAATCTGCTGCCAAAGACCTCTTTAAAGTGTTCAAAAGCAAAGATGTCTCTTTGAGGACTAGTGCGCCTGACCCAAGCCATATTTTCAATCATGTCATATGTATGTGAAGGCTGGACAGTGAATAAGGAAGACTGAAGAACTGATGACTTTGAATTGTGGTGTTGGCGAAGAATATTGACTATATCACAGACTGCCAGGAGAACAAACAAGTCTGTCTTGGAATAAGGACAGCCAGAGTGCTTCTTGGAAGTGAGAATGGTGAGGCTTCCTGTCTCAGACTTCGGACATGTTATCAGGAGGAACCAGTCCTGGAGAAGGACATTGTGCTTAGTAAGGTAGAGCGTCAGCAAAAAAGAGGAAGACCCTCACCGAGATGGACTGATTCAGTAGCTATAACAATGGGCTCAAACATAACAACAATTGTGAGGATGAGGCAGGACTGGGCAGTGTTTCATTTTGTTGTGTGTGGGTCACTATGAGTTGCAACCAACTCAATGGCACCTAACAAAAACAACATGGCCTTTCAAAACTTTTTGATTAAGATACACAGTAAGAAATAACATTTTACACCAATAAAAAAAAAAATTATATCTATAAATATAAAACTGAAAACAACACTTAGACTTACTACACGTGAACAGTACATTCTATTAAAAAATACTAACGTGGCCAGAGTTTCAAAAATACTGCTAAAGACTTGTATGTACTGGTAGAGAAGAGTTGGGACTTATTCCCTTTCCTGCACGTCTCTCATCAGGGTTTATCTTTAGTCCATATCAGTCTCATCGGGGCACTTGGGAAAAATGTAGATTCCCAAATTTCATCTGCAAAGATTCAGCATCACCAGATATTGGGTCAGGCCTGGCTATCTGTGTATTTTACAAAGTACTTGGGTGTTTGTGATATAAGTTGCTTGCAGATCATATTTTGAGAAACACTGTGTTAAATATGAATCTCTACTAAATTATATACTTTGCCCTCCTCTCTATGCATGAATACTCTACCTTAAGAATAGGTTGAATTCTGAAAGTCAGTATTTAAGACTCTTGTTTAAAACTTAAGAATACTTTTTCTTTTAGAAATGTTGGTAGATTCCTAGACCAAAACATAAAAGCCTAGTTAAGCTTTCCTTTAGGTCTTGTTACAGCACTTCTCAGACCTTATAGCTGGTAGCATGAGGGTGAATGAAGTGGCGTTTGGGATGTGAATCATAGGCAGGACAGTAATGGAGGCCCCAGCCACAGTAGAATAGCGTTTATGTGAAGGATGAGGTAGTCATGAAGCAAGAAAGAGTGAGCATTTGCACATGAATTGGGAGAAAAGTTTAGTTATTGGGGGTTTTTAAGCACAGCCAGCTAGTTAGAATGATTTCCTTGTGGGGATCGTATCTGTGCTTTCGGCTCAGAGATTTAATTCATGCACCATCTTCATCTATTGTTGTTGTTAGTTGTTCTTGAGTTGGCGCGGAGTCATGGTGACCTTTGACTCCCAAATCATTTTCTTGCTCCTGACTGCTCTTTTCCTGTAGTTTAGTATTTATCTTTCATTGTCTATAGGATTTTCTCCAACATATGTACTGTTGACACCTGGAAATTGTTATAAAAGACAAAGAACTTATTCTCCAAATTGTCTCCCATAACTGACTTCTCTTTCTCCCAATTATTGTTTTAGGAGACAATTTTAATACAATTGTAGTCTCCCAGCTTCTCCATATCTTACTATATTTTACTCCTCATGAATTTCAGATCGACTACCTCCTCTCCAGCAATTTTTCTATGGCCTAATTATCTTCTACATGAATTGCTATAACCTCCTCGTGGCACTTCCTACTTTCTGTTATCCTTTGGTCAATCTCACAAACTTTAACCAAAATATCCCACCTTATGTTCTAATTTAAATGCACCACTCCCTTTCTATCAAGTCTTTATGAACAGCAAAGCTCACAGAGGGAAACTTGAAACAAGGAAACAGCTCCCACCCCCCCAACACACACACACATACACACACACTCATTTTAAAAAAATGAAGCAAAGTAGGGGGAAAAAAAAAATCTAGAATGTTCTCAGACTGACAAATGACATTTCTAAGACCTGTTGGTATTTCCTACTAAATTCTGAAAGATTGAGTGTTTCCCCGTAAGACTAGAAAATAGGCAAGGATTCTGGTGTGACCATTCCTATGAAACATTGTGTTGAGGGTCCTAGACAGAAATGAAGGGAAAAATAAAACTTTCTTAATTCATAGTCAATATGATTATCTACGTAGAAAGTAGCAGATAATTTCTAAAAAGCTACTAAAATGAGTAAGTAAGTTTAGTAAGGTTGTAGAATACAACATCCATATAAAAATTAATTATATTTATATATAGTCTTAATGAGCAATTAGAAATTGAAATAAAAAAATAAGTTCACAGTAACATTAAAAACATGATTCTTAGGAATACATTTTACAAAATATGTGCAAAAAACCTTCAGTAACATCAAACACATAATGTTCTTAGGAACAGATATAACAAAATATGTTAAGATTTGAATACTGAAAACTAGAAAACATCAGCTAGAAAAATCAAAGACCTAAATTAATGGAGAAATATACCACATCCATGGATCAGAAGATTTAATTTTAAGATGTCGGTTCTCCTCAGATTTTCATATCAATTCAGCACAAATTGAATCACAATCCTAGCAGGTTTTTTTTTTTTTTTTTTCTGAAGTTGACAGTTGATTCTAAAATGTATATGGAAAAGCAAAAGACTTAAAATAGCCAAAACAATTTTGAAATAGAAGAATAAAGTTGGAGGACATACACTGCCTGAGGATTATTACTATAAAGCAGCAATAATCAAGACAATGTGTTGTTGGCCTAAGAAGGAACCTAGAATCACGTGGAAGATAGAGCCCAGTAGATCCACACACTTACAGCTAATTGGTTTTTGAAAAAGGTGCCAAAGTCATTCAATGGAGAA
Organism: Elephas maximus indicus; assembly: GCF_024166365.1. NCBI lineage: Eukaryota > Metazoa > Chordata > Mammalia > Proboscidea > Elephantidae > Elephas > Elephas maximus. Next base: position 72,544,164 of record NC_064822.1, on the reverse strand, counting down.
ACGATAGCCTTTTTTAACAAAGGGTGCTGGAAAAATTGATCTCCATATGCAAAAAATTAAAAAACAAACCTCAACCCATATTTTGTACCATGTAAAAAATTTAACTTGAAACGTATCATGGAACTGTGACTAGGAAACTATAAAATTTTCGAAACTGAAGAAAATCTTTGTGACCTTTGTTAAGGCAAAGATCTCTTTGATACACAGAGCATGAACTATATAAGAAAAAAAATGATAAATTGACTTTATAAAAAATAAAAACTATTTTTTGAAAGGCACCAAAATATTTGCAAAGCACATATCTGATATAAAGGGCTTGTGTCTAGAATGTATGAAGAATCCTCACAATTCAGTAGTAAGACAAACAGCCCAATATAAAAATGGGCAAAAGACTTGAACACTTTACAAAGTACACATGCAGATGGTAAATCAGCACTCGGATAGATCTCAACATCATTAGTCTTCAGGAGAATTCAAGTGAAAACCACAACAAGATACCGCTATACACCAGTAGAATGGATACGAGGGAGATTGAGAGAGAACTCTTAAGATCAAGTGTTGATGGGAATGTAGAGGAACTGCTGGTAGAATGCAGTCACTCTGGAAAACAGTTTGGCAATTTCTTTTAAAGTTAGCGTACTCTCACTGTATAACTCAGAAATCCCACTCCCAGGTATGTATGCTCAAGAGAAATGAAAACATATATTCACCCTAAGAACTGTACAAGAGTGCTGTAGCAACTTTATTCATAATTGCCGTAAGTAGAAACACCCCAAATAATGTGGTTAAGGTCACATAGTAAGCTTTTTCAAATCTAAGGCTTTTTCTGCTATATCTCAATGTCTTCTTGTAAAATATAACATGGTTGACAACTTTGAAAAAAAAATGGTATTTTTTTGTTATGACTTAGTTGTCTGCTCTTTCTTCCCCTTAATATTAGTTCAGGAATTCCTCCTTTGGTGCCTTACACTTACCTTCTGGCCCAAACCAATTCCAAGGAGTGTCCTAGTCCTCCACTCTCTCCTCTCCATGATCTCACACATTCTCTGCCAATGCTCTCCCATTTCCTCCAAAGCATGGATTTCCTGGGAGAGCTCTCTTGAAAAGTCCAGAACCACCTTCCTCTCAAGAGGATGGTAGGGCACCCACCGTGTCCCCTTCCCTTGGCCAGTGTGACATTCGCATGCTATACTTTGTGTTGTATGTAACTAATTAATCTCTACATTATGTCTTCATCCTCTCCTGGAAAGATTTTTGTAAGAAAGAACTACGTTGACTCTGGGATGAGGAGACAGATGGCCATTTGGAGAGCTGATGTGAGAATGAACAAGTGCATGAGGTAGTAGAAGAATGAGTGAATTTCAAGGCATGAGTGATTAATTAGATGCAGGCGTGAAGGTTTAGCAGCACCTTTTGTTTAACTCATTGGAGCTCAGATTGGATCGGTTATCTTTCTGTCAAGCTACATCTCTATGTAGAATAGATTCTTAATAGCAAAGAAGGATGTCAGGTTTTAAAGAAAGAAATTTATAGTTCAGCAAGCAGGAGAAGAAAATGATTTTGATGGGCATATTTTGGTGTGGCGTGAGAGAAGCCAGAGGAAAGATAGCTGTAGGAAAACATTAGGACGTTGCATCAGATAATGAAGAAAGAATTTGGTGCTAGAGAAAGTAGCAGGGTTTGACTTAGACCTGAGTATAAATTGGACAGAGGAAAATGACAAGGGCACATGAAGAGCTTGTAAAAATGTTTCAGATATGTTAACCTTGAAGTGAGCCTGGGCAACTAGACAGATGGATAAAAGAGTAAAACTAGGCCTTTCTTTATAGGTTAAGAATGAGTAATATTTGAGTCACTAGCTCAGTTGTGGGGGGAGGGAGGAGGAGGAAGTGGGGGTGGCTGTTAAATCCTGGGCAGAAATGAAGCCCCCTGGAGAAACTGGATGAGGAAAGAAAAAGAGTAGTTGGTAGAAGGTAAGAGGGAGAGGAAGAGGTCAAGAAAGAGACCTTCAGGTGCAAGAGGAGGCACAAGAGGACCGAGGAAATGCAGAGAAGTTAAGCGTCAGGAGAGATGGTGTAATAGAAAAAATGATGATGAATCTTGTCAAGCACAGCCAGGGAAAATTAGAACAGCAGAGAAAAAAGAACTCCTGGAGTTGTTCATGAACATATTGTCAGTGAGTTGTGTCAAGGTGGTTTTGGTAAAACGGAATGCATCTAAGTGTGAAGACACTCAAAAAGAACTCTAAAAGAGGAAATTTTAAGAAAAAGAGAAGATAGGTTTAAAATGCAAAGCGAGGAATGTGAAGAGGATGGAGTAGGAGAAGTGAAATGAATGAAAATGAGACTCTCCCTCTCTCTCTCTCACACACACACATACCCACACACACACATACCCACACACACCCACACACCCACCCTCAGACCAGCCTATTAGCCTAAGTAGGATACAGGAGAATGTGGAAACAACACCGCGTAAGGTCGAGGGATTTGACTGAGGTTGTATGACAACCTTTGAATGAACAAGTGAAAGCAATCAACAGGAAGGGAGGGCTGAGGGAATAGACTTAGAACAGATAGGAGAAATAAGAAGTCTCACGATACAAGGACGGTTTCAGGCAGTAGCCCAGGCTTATTGTATTTAGGTTCATGTGACCACAGGGAAATGTTCATGTTGAGGAGAAAACTGTTTTCATGAATACGATTTCAATCAAAAACACTCCAGTGAATGTTATTTCATAAGCACTCTAGTTTCTTAAGCATTATAAAATTGGGGTCTTAAGTCCTCAACAGTGGTGGCTTATTTGCTATTATCGGGAGGCTAGGAAGGAATTTCCATGCTGTATAATAAGCCAGAATGTCCCTGGGTGGCGCAAACGGTTAATACACTGAGCTGCTAACTGACAGATTGGAGGTTCAAATCCACCCAGAGGTACCTTGGAAGAAAGACCTGTGATTTACTTCAGAAAAATCTGCCATTGAAAACCCTGTGGAGCACAGTTCTACCCTGACACACTTGGAGTCTCCACGAGTCAGAGTGGACTCCATGCTAACTGGTTTTTTAGTAAGCCGGCACAGCTGATTTCCCAGACGCCTCTGGAAGACAGCAGCCGTTTCCGAATAAACTGGATTTAGTGATCAGGAATCTGTTCGCTTCCCTCCGTTCTTCTATCTCTTCTTGTCGCCTCTCTAGCATTAAGTCTAAGCGCCTTAGCTGAGCGCCCAAATTCCTCTGTATACCTTCTCAGCTTTATCTCTCCACTGCTGCTTACATGAACTCTTCTTTCTGGCCAAGCCGTTTATGCTTCTTGCATCACTGCTTTTCCCCTTAGTGGAGCCTCACTTTGTGCCTTTGCTCAAGCTGGTTTCTTTACCTCAGATACCCTCAGAGCTTTTTAGCTCAGCTCAAAAGCCACTTCCCAGATGAAGTTGTCTTCACTACCCAAGCCCGGAGTAATCGCTCTCTGTTCTTGTCTCTATACCCCTTTAGTATCCTATACTACTCTCACAGCCTTGTGGTGGGGAGACTGGCGTCTGGTCTCCTGGGCTGGAGTGTAAGCTTCCGGCAGGCAGATGCTGAGCCTTAGCCTCACTTGATCGATCGCTTCACAGTGGTTGCGTGATGGCCACTCATTCAGACTGGTTGCTTCATTGGGCTTTTGAGGAGAAAGGGATAGAAGCTGGTGTGAGAAGTTTCAAGTCAAATTTTCTACTTTCAAAATGTGCTTTAAATTGAGGAAGCCGTAGATGCCCTGATTGTATTGCCTTTATTTGGATCTGGGGAGCTGTGCCCTGGGATTTCTGGCGCAGTCTGTGGCTGGGCCGAGCCACGAGTCAGGCAGGAGCTTCATTGGGCCTCAGCAGGGCATGGAAAGGGAGGTGCAACCTGTGCCAGCCTGTCCCTGCCCTCCCATTTCTATGGTGACGGCAGACGTGGTAATTCAGGCCTGATGTACGTGCTGTCCTAACAGTGTAAAAATGCTGGCATTTCACAGAAAGCAGCTACTTGCTCTTTCAGAACAATGTCAAATGTGAAGGGTGACCACACTGCAACTATGTTAGGACCATTAGGGCAAGGATTTCACGAACATATCCTTTTTCACTGACATTAATTTCTTTTTTGTGAATTAAGAAAAAAACGCAAAGTTAACTTACGTATATTTCCTTTGAAATACCGTCTTTGTATTTTCTTGTTTTATTGTATTTCTTTACCCTTTGCCTCATAATTTGTATGGTCAGTGAAAATTGATTCTGAGACTCAAATTTTTTATGACGCAGATTCTAACCAAATCAAAGAAGAACCAACAAAAGTTAGGGCTGCATTAACCGGTTTGTTTCTGCAGCAAGGTAAAGTCCCATTTAATGATCACACTTTCTTTAGTGTGAAAAAGTTCTGCTTTTCTCTGGTTTTTGTTTTGTAGTCATTCTGATAATTGCTTGCTGTATTGTTCTGGCTTCCAATGCTTGTCCATTCCTCATTCTCAACATGCTGGCTCTAGAAGGTGCTTCTCTTAAAAGGCTCTACAGATGTTTATCCATTCTCTGCAGAGGGCCAAGCACTTAGAGAGCTTTGCTGACTATAATGCTACTAACCTCTGGCCCTGAAGATAAGCAGGAAGCATTGCCAGGAAAGGGCCAGGCCCTATTTAATGGTGGGTGGTGGTGGTAATGATGATGGTGGCCACGGGTGGAGGTGGTGATGGTGGCAGTGATGGTGGCGGCGGTGGTGACAGAGATGGAATTCAGGTCTTGATTTTGCTGTTTTGAATCAAAGAGACATTCCTGGGCATTGTTGTAGAAGCCAGAGTGAGTCTGTATCATTCATGGCCAGAACAGGAAACAGATGGCACATTCAATTTGTTTGATTTGAACAGAGGTTAATAAAAAGGATGATTGAGCCAAGATGTGGGCAGTACGCAGAAACCACAAGAGTTAGTATGGTGTCCTGGGACTAGTAGTAGCTTCATGTCATTACCACTACCTATGGTCCTGTTACAGCCTGTGGGGTTCAAATGGTTAATGGGCTCTACAGCTAAATGAAAGGTTGGATGTTTGAGTCTACTCAGAGGGACCTCAGAGGTTAGGACTGACAATCAGCTTCCCAAAAATCAATCCTTGAAAACCCTGTGGAGCACAGCTCTATTCTGATACACATAGAGTTTCCATGAGTCGGAGTCAATTCAACGGCAACTGGTGGTACTGATGGAGAATTGTAGTTCTGACAGAGGAAAGAGGGGTGCAGTTTCTAGAATCTGGAGGGGGCTGTGCAGAGAGAGCCATGTGGAGAAAGCCACTGGATGCAAACTGTGACCTTTAGTCCAGCGATATAGCCAGCCTACAGTGAACCCCCAGGGAGGGAAGCAAGGAGAATAAATATCCCAGTCTTGGTCTTCTTGTCCCCCTGATCTCCTGCTTGTGTGCCCTATTGGTCAAACCCCATGGGAAGCCAGAAGGCTAGAAGTCCATTGATATGGTCAAAACAGGAGCCTCCCAGGGATCAGAGAAGAGTGGAAACGTGTGGAGAGTGGATCTTGAGTGGTGAATGGAAGACAGAGGGTATCCTCAGAATTTTAAAGCTGGAAAAGACTCAAAGAACAACCAGTCCATTTCTCTTATTTCGCAGATAAAGAAATAGACCCACAGAGAGCACAAACAATTCTTTCTAAGTCACGTGGCCTGTTAGTGGCAGAATTATAACAGAGCCTGAGATTTCCTGACCCTCAGCTCTGTGTCCCTTCCATGACTCCATTCTTCTCCTACAGTAATTTGGTAGGAAAGGTGAGAGAGGAGGAAGGGAAGGTCAAATTAGAGAGTCAAGTCTCAGCTTATGATCGATGCTCTGTGTAGGTGTTCAATTCCACATGTGATGATAGAAGGATTTAAGCGAATTCAGAATTCAGTTATGATTGGCGGTGTGGCTAACGAATATGTATATTGATGGGAATAATAAAGGATGGCATTTGATATTAGGGAATGGCTGCACCTAGAATGGGTTGATAACCAGCCAATCCAGTGATGAAGCTTTTGTTCCCTCTTGTTTCTGGCTGGCCTGGCTACAGGGTTCTCTTTGAGATATGATCTCAGAGGCTTGTTTTAAGCCTAGGCTCTGAAGTAAAGGCTGAGTCTTGTTTGGGTGCCATGTTTTGTAAGGATAGCTAGCTTAGAGCTTGGAGACCAAGGGAGAGAGGAATAATTTGTATACATATATATTCATCACTTGTATAGGCATTGATTTATATGTTCAGGTACACATGCAAACGAATACCAAATACATAAGCAGTTATCATTGACCTCTCTGTGGTCCCTACATAGTATCATGAAGTTGGAAATGGTGTTGCTTGGGGGGAAGGTAAGGAGGCCAGAGTCTGCAGTTGGGGACCTCTATGAAAATGATGTCTTTTCTCATGTTATAATTCCTGGGGAGTGAAGGACCTCCTAGTCCAGTACCTTTGTTTACTTATTAGTGAAGATGAAGAGTGGGCAACAGATTATTGGTATTCTTAGGTACTTAGGTTCATTTACTACATCATCAGGAAATGTTTATTGAGCACCTACTACGTGTCAGATGGGGTGGTAGTGGTTCAGTGGTAGAGTTCTTGCCTTCAATCTGGGAGATCCAGGTTCTGTCCCAGCCAGTGGACCTCATGCGCTGCTGCCACCCGTCTGTCAGTGAAGGCTTAAGTGTTGCTATGATACTGAACAGGTTTCAGTGGAGCTTCCAAGCTAAAATGGACTAGGAAGAAAGACCTGGCAATCTACTTAAAAAAATCAGCCAGTGAAAACCCTATGGATCACAGCAGTCCAATTTGCAACCAGTCATGGGAATGTTGCGTCGTGCATTGGGATGCCATGAGTCAGAGCGGGATCTACTCAACAGCTGCTAACACTGTATGATAGACGTTCTGCTGTACTGGTGGGTGGGTAGGAAACCCTGGTGGCGTAGTGGTTAAGTGCTACAGCTGCTAACCAAAAGGTCGGCAGTTCAAATCCACCAGGCGCTCCTTGAAAACCCTATGGGGTGGTTCTACTCTGTCCTGTAGAGTTGCTATGAGTCAGAATTGACTTCATGGCAATGGGCTTGGTTTTTTTTTTTTTTTTTGGTTTGTTGATAAGGAAGACAAATGTGGCCCCTGCCCTTGCTTTGTTAGGGTTTACAAGAATAGCCAATTTAATAGCAAACGTAGTAACGGTTGGGTTCTGCCTTTCCTAAACACCACTCAAGGAGATTCACTGTTAGTGAGTGAAGATGTGAGTCAAAATATAATAAATGATATTTTGATGTAGTTGAAGTTTTCATATCATGCTGTGTGAAATTTGGTGGCTGTTGAGTGATGGAGGAGGGGGTAGATGCTGTCTGGCCCAAGGATTTAAAACCTATTCTATATACGGTTTATACTAGATATCCACTTGTTACTTATAGACTAACTTTTGAAAACAACCTATTTCTAAGGTCAGGAGAAATTGTATTAAAACAGGAGGGGGATGGGAGAGAAGGAACTCTTTGACTCCTTTCTAAGTAATTCCAGGCAAAAGAAGCTCCTTATCTGCCTCTGAACAGAGTATATTGACATTCAATGAATACATATCACACACCTGCTATTTGCAGATGCTTTCAAGTAAATTGTTTAATATTCATAACAACTCTGTGAGGTGATGATAATAATCCCCATTTTACAATGAAGAAAATGAGGTCTAGATAACTTTGGTTACTTCCCCCACCCCCCCGACATGGATAAGCCTCAGAACCAAGTTTCAATTCTAGACCTTTTGACTGCCAGGTCCTTGCTTTCTTCACTGTATCGTAATGCTCTTCCAATTAATATTTGATTATTTTTGTAATTTCCGTCTACTGTTTTCATTAGTCTTTCCTGCTCATCTGTTAGTACTTAGCTTATAACTTTTCTGCTCTCCCAGGTGGGGCTAAGCAGCCTCCATCGGCACACTGGGCATGCCCTATCATAGCTCTTATCACATTGTAGTGTGATTTTCTTTTTCTTTGTCTGTCTTGGCCACTAGGTTAAAGGCTCATTGTAGACTGAATCCTATTTACTGTTGTATCTAACTCGTAGCACATTCCCTGGCACATGGAAAATGTTCAATAAACATTTGTCAAATGAGTCAGTTTTCACAGTAATCCTGCGGAGATGATTATTGTCTCATGTTTTACAAATGAGGAAGCTGAAGGGTCAGAGAGGTAAAGAAACTGATCCAAGATCACACAGCAAGTTAAGAGTAAATGTAAATAAAACACACATGTGTTGACTATAAAGCTTTGCTGTCTCTGCTACAACCCAACACAATTATTATTGCTGAGCGGAACTGGTGTTTGCAGAAGAAGTATTGTTGAGGGTTGCAGTGGCTTGGAATAAAACATAGACTATAGAGAAGAGCATTTTTGGTGGCTTGGAAATGGCCTCTTTCAAACATGAATTTTAAATGTACTTTAGCACAGGCTGTTTATCTGCAGCTCAGGGTACCAGACGTTTTCTGGCTAGATGCCTGTAGGTTTGGTGATCCATACCACGTGCCTTACTTATGTTTCCCTCCCAGTATCTTCCTTTGACCTCTTTCACAGTTTAGATTTTTTGCAGCCCTGCTCCTGGGCTTCTATCTTTATCATTCCATCCATTTTCCACGCCCCCCCCCCTTAATACTCAGTGACAAGCCAATAATTCTTATTAACAGTTGAAAATGCTGTTTTGCTGTTAAACTAATGCACACAATTGCCCTAATCTGCTGCCAAATGGTAATAATCAGAGTCAGGTTTCAAAGGGTTTGGATTTCAGCAGGGCTGCCCACACTGTCCTTAGAGACATATAAATTAATTATAGTTAAGAACCATGTGCAGATGTTAAAAGAGAAGCTTTGGATAATTTTTTGGTGTCTGCTCTTGCAGAATAACATAGGAAAAAAAAAAAACAAAAACCTTGAGTGGTTGCTGCTGGTGACAGTACAGATAGCCATCTATGTACTACAAATTTCTATTAAAATGCACACATGTAAAGTGATTTATAATCCTTTATTAGTTATCTGTGTAACCCTTGTGTCAAGAACTTGGGTGACAGTAAAAATGATACTTCTGCTTTGTGCATGCAGCAGGAAAGAAAGAACGGCTTGGGTGAAAAACCTGGGTTTGTTGTTGTTACGTGCCATTGAGTTGGTTCCAACTCACAGACCCTATGCACAACAGAACGAAATGCTGCCCAGTCCTGTGCCATCCTCACAATTGTCGCTATGCTTGAGCCCATTGTTGCAGCCGCTGTGTCAATCCATCTGTCAACTGAAACCAAAGGTTGTTGCCTTTTATGTGTTATTTATGCAGATTTAGAGTCGGAATCGACTCTCCATGGCACTGGGCTGGATTTTAGATGATGATTAGTAGTTTAACCTGTTGGCATAAGTGGAGTCCGACTCATGGCGACCCCGTGGATGGACTCAGATCTCCAACTTTTTGGTTAGCAGCCAAGCCTGTAACTGTTGGCAGGCTGATTATTGAAATTGAACTCCCAAATGCACTGAATATATAGGTGCAGGCACTCCTTGGAAACTCTGTGGGCAGTTCTACTCTGTCCTATAGGGTTGCTATGAGTCAGAATCGACTCAACGGCACTGGGTTTTTTTGTTCATTGTATTTTACTTAATAGAGGTATATACTGGTCTTGTACTTCAGGATAATGCCAGATAGTAGATGTTTGACATCTGTGGCACTCACACTTCCTGGTTGAGATGGTTGTTGAACAGATTTATTGACTAAGCTAAACATTGACCCAAGAGCACTTCTTTGATTCAGCATTAGCCTTGCTTCTATAAATATGAATTTAGAAATATAACTTAAAATCCAAAATTGACTTGGAACTTAAAATTATTTTAATTTGTCACTTAAAAAAATTGCATTTGTTCTGCAGAGTTGAGTTAATCATACATCTTGGTTCGTGGCACACTTTCATTATCGGTTCAGATTAGGGTGTCTCGTTCAATTAATTAGTTCTTCCTGTATCTTTATCCGTCCATATACATTTGAGAAATTTAAGTTTGTAAAATTTGTAAAACAAAAACAAAAACAAACCCTGCTGTTCTTTTGATGGGGAATACCTTGAAATTATCGATTTATTCAGGAAAGAATACAGTGCGCTAAAGCATTATGTCATCACATCCAGGAGTGTGGTATGTGCTTACATTATTCAGGAATTAGAGTTTTGTTCTGCAATTTTCTCTCATTCTATCTGGGACCGTCTATTGTGTCCCCAGTCAGAATGGTCAGGAGTGGTAGCTTGGCACCATCTTGTTCTGGTCTGTGGATAGATGAGGTCATGGTTCTTGTAGGCAATTAGCCCTGTAGAGTAGTTTCTTCTTTGAGTCTTTGGTTTCCTTCTTTCTGTTTTGCTCCAGATGAGTAGAGACCAATAGTTGTATCTTAGATGGCCACTCATGAGCTTTTAAGACCCCAGGCACTACTCCCCATACTAGGATGTAGAACATAAACTTTATAGACTATGTTGTGGCAATTGACCAAGTTGTCCCATGAAGCTATGGCTCTAAGCCTTCAAGCCCGGTAAACCAATCCTGCGAGGTATTTGATCATGTCTGAGAGGTATCTGTGACTGTGCTCCCTATGTGCTTTATTTTACATAAGAATATAAGTGTAACACAAACAAATGTGTCTATCTATACCTACAGATTCATCTCTATATAAGGTATATATATACATATACCTTGCTATACACATATATACGTATATGTCTACCTATGTAACTATTCATGTATTTTTTTGGCTGTTATTGCTGTTAATGGAAACTCTGGTGGTGTAGTGGTTAAGTGCTATGGCTGCTAACCCAAGGGTCGGCAGTTCGAATCTGCCAGGCGCTCCTTGGAAACTCTATGGGGCGGTTCTACTCTGTCCTATAGGGTTGCCATGAGTCGGAATCGACTTGACGGCACTGGGTTTGTTTTTTTTTTTTGGTTTATTGCTGTTAATGCTGAATTGTACATGTTATAGCATTTACTGATAAGGTTGCTTAATCTTGTTATCATTTACCTTGGTAAAGTTGTAAGCACACTTCACCCACTTTGGTTTGCCTTTTCCATCACCAAAAATCACAAGTGTTTACTGTCTAGAGAGTGATTCCTCCTCCCTCCCCCTTCCAACCGTGGTAATCACCAAAGAATGTTGATTTCTGTATGTATACCTATTTTTGTCTTTTTATAAAAGTGACATTATACAATATTTATCCTTCTGTGCTTGACTTATTTCACTCAGTATAATGTCCTCCAGGGTCACCTGTGTTATGTTTCACAGACTCATCATTACCCTTTATAAAAAGCTGAGTAGTATTCCATTGTATGTATATACCACATCTTATTTATCCATTCATCTGCTGAGGGGTACTTCAGTTGTTTCTGTCTTTTTGCTATTGTGACTAATGCTGCAATGAACATAGTGTGCATATGTCTATTTGTGACACTGCTATTAGATCTCTAGGGTATATATCTAGGAGTGGGATTGTTGGATCATAAGGTATTTCTATTTCTAGCTTTTTGAGTAAGTGCCATACTGTTTTTCATAGTAGCTGTATCATTTTACAATCCCTCCAGCAATGGATAAGAGTTCCAATTTCTCCCCACAACCTCAAAAGCATTTGTTGTTTTCTGTTTTTTGATCAGTGCTGTTTTTGCAGGGGTGAGATGATATTTCATTGTAGTTTTGATTTGCATCTTTCTAATGGCTAATGAAGGAGCCCTGGTGACACAGTGATTAAGGTGCTCACCTGCTAACTGAAAGGCTGGTGTTTTGAACCCACCAGCTGCTCCATGAGAGAAAGAAGTGGCAGTCTGCTTTTGTAAAGATTAGAGCTTTGGAAACCATTTGGGGGCAGTTCTGCTCTCTCATATGGGGTGGCCGTGAGTTGGAGTCGACTAGATGGCAATGGGATTTTTTTTTTTTTTTTGGTTTAATGACTAATGATTGTGAACATCTTTTCATGTGTTTATTGGCCCCTTGGATGTCCTCTTCGGTGAAGTGTCTGTTCATGTTCTTTGGCCATATTTTAATTGGATTGTCTTTTTATTGTTGAGTTGCTGAAGTTTTCTATATATTTTAGGGATTAGATCCTTAATCAGATAAATTGTTCCCAAGGCTTTTTTTTTTTTCCCCCCGATCTTTACATACTCTTTTGATAAGGTCTTTCAGTGAGCATTAAGTATTTAATTTTTTGCTTGTGTATCTATCTATAGGTGCGTTTGGTAATCTATTACTGAAAGACATTAGTTCCCATAGTTTTGTCCCTGTATTATCTTCCAGTAACTTTATAGTTTTAGCTTCAACTTTTAGGTTATTGATCCATTTTGAGTTAGTTTTTGTGTATGGTGTTAGGTATGGATTCTGTTTCATTTTTTTGCAGTATTGACATTTTCAGTCTTTCCAATCCATGAGTGTGGAATGTTTTTTCCATATATATAGGTCTCTTTTAGTTTCTTGCAGTAGTGTGTCTTATAGTTTTCATTGTGTATGTTTTTCACATACCTGGTTTTGTTATTTTTGCTATTATGAATATTATATTTAGTTGGCTACAAGGAAGGTATTGATGTTTTGTAAGTGGATCCTTTATCTCGCAACCTTGCTGTACTCATGATCAATTCTAATAGTTTTAAAATTGTATTGGGTTTTCTATGTCAATAACTATAGTGTCTTCATATAATGCCAGTTTTATGTCTTCCTTTTCTATCCCTGAAATATTTTTTTTCTTGACTTATTTTATTTACCATGATCTTCAGTAGCAGTGATAGTAATAACATTGCTTTTTTCTCTAAGTCAAAAGGTATATATCCTTATCAGGTAAAGCTCATGATCTTTCTGTTATCCAAAACCTTTTTAGAAATATATTTTAGTACTTCTATTATTATAAATAAATATAATTTTAGCATTTCTATTATAATATTCTATTATAAATATTATTATAAACTTATACTATATATTCTTAATAAAATATGTTTTTTTCCCATTTTTTTGATATATTCATGTCACTATCTCCTTATTCTGGTGAATTACTTTCATATGTATCTTTAAGTTATGCCATTCTTGCATTCCTAATATAAACCACTCTTCATCATAACGTATTATTACCATCTTTAAAATATATTGCTTGTTTTGGTTAGCTAAGGTATTGTTTAGGATTTTTGCATTTATGTTCACAAAAGAAACGGGTCTATAATAATCTTTTCTTGTGTTTATCTAGATTTAAATCCAATTTTCCTTCTTTCTCTATTTTGTTTAACTTGTATAAGCAAGGTTCATTTCTTCTCTTCCTTAAAAGTTTGTTTAACCTTATCTCTAAAACCATCTGTACCTATTTTTTTTTTTCCCCAGGAGGTAATAGTGGTGTGTTAGGGTTGGGGGACTTTTGATTACCATTTTGCTCCCTTTAGTCATTATATTCAAATTTTCTACACTTTTTGTGCTCCTTTTTTCATTTTTACCAGATATTTTTACATTAAATTTAAAAGTAAATAGTTTTCAGAATATCCTTTTATTATTTTTAAACCTCTGTCATATATGGGGCCCTGGTGGTGCAGTGATTAAGTGTTTTGCTGCTAACTAAAAGGTCAGCAGTTCAAATCCCCTAGCTAGTCCTTGAAAACCCTGTGAGGCAATTCTACTCTGTCCTACAGGGTTGCTATGAGTTGCAGTTGACTCAATGGCAATGAGTTTGGGTTTTTTGTTGTATATGGTGTTATTTCCCCCTTTTCCTTATGAATTTTATTGGCATTTTTTGTTTTTTCTTTGATTTCTTCTGTCAGAAATTTATTTACTGTAGTTTTATTAAAGAATCAGCTTTTGGTTTTCTTTTACTTTTTTGGCTTGTGTTTTGTTTAATTTTGCCCTTTATTATTTCCTCCTTCTTAGGGTTGACTATGTTAAGTGTTCAAGTCAATAAGTGAACATTTAATTATTCATAATTTATTATTTGTTATTCTTTTGTTTTCTTCAAAGATGTAGGCTTCAGAAATTTTGACAATATTTTCATTGTCATTTCGTTCAAAGGATTTTGTAGTTTCCCTTATGATTTCCTTTTAACCTTAGAATTATTTAATAATAATTTCTTTAAGTTTTTGGGTATTTTTAGCTATCTTTTAAAAATTTATAACTTTATCAAAATATGTAAAAGTGACAATTGTTCTATATTGATTCTTTGGAATTTATCGAGGCATTTTTGTTGATTTAGTATTTTTATGTCCTTGAAAGAAATGTGTATTCTCTGTTGTGTGTATATTTCTAGATATCTGAACAAGTTTAGGCTTGTCACTCATGCTTTGTTTTGTTGATCACTTTGCCTTTGTTTATATTTTGTAAGCTGGATTTACATATTTCTTCTCGTGGTTATTTTAGTTGTTGCTTTGTGCATTTCAAGCCTATATGTTCATGATTATTGTATCTTCTTGATATTAGTATGAGGCATCCCTTATTGTCTCTTTTGATGTTTCTTTCTTTGAATTTTATTTTATCTTGATATTAATTTTTTTTTAAAATGTTTTATAGTCCAGTCTAATCTTTGTCTGAAGAGTGGGGTTTGGGGATGGTTTTAGTTCTGGGTTAACAGAGCGTCTGGGTTGATATTAAAATTTTGATATACATTCCCACATTGATTTCCAGACAGGCTGTACCCATTTATACTTCACTTGACTTATGCTGGAAGAGCCCTGGTGGCACGGTGGTTAAGTGCTCAGCTGCTAACAGAAAGGTCAGCAGTTCAAACCCACCAGCTGCTCTGTGGGAGAAAGATGTGGCAGCCTGCTTCCATAAAGATTTATAGCCTTGGAAACTTTATGGGGCAGTTCTACTCTGTTCTATAGAGTCACTTTGAGCTGGAATTGACTTGGTTGCAAGGTTTTTTTTTTTTTTTTTTAACACTGTATGAGACTGCTTGTTTGCTCACATTCTCTAATGTGGCAGAATTTAAGGCCTATGTGTCCTAGCATTCTGTCTTTATTGGTAGCTTGGGAAACTGGACCTGGAGTGTAGTTCTGGCAGTTTTAATCTTACTTTTACTCATTGTCTATTATATTCCAATCACAGCTTCCTTAATTGGGTCACTCCAAACAGCATTCTGATTACACAAAAAGGTGGTACTTTCAAAATTTGACTTAATCATTTGTTAAATCACATTTTATCCTTCCTATTGGGGTTGTCCTAGGACTCAGTTTTCTCTAAGGACAGAGTTCGTCATTCTTTCGCTCAGATAGCTCTTCCCTTAGAGTCTGCTGTGGGCAAAGTGTGGACTGGTTCCTGACACAGTTACTCTGCATCAGTTATAGGCATGAGAATGGACTACTGTGGCCTTCCACTTGCTGTAAATCTGGGTATCTCCCAGTTCAAGCTTCAAGGAGACAGAGGGCCAAAGAGGTGGACATAGTTGACTCTTGGTCCTTCAGTCTGGTTGCTGGTTTTGCCTGAGAACTCTTGTGCCTGAATCCATATCATGATTTGGGTATGCTGAGCTTTTCTGACCCCCGTTGCTGACCATGGCCTGAATGACTCTTGAATTGTGCTATTTGACTGGTAAGCTGTCAGCAGAGTTTGCTGCTACTCTGAGGCCATTATGTGACATCTTCTTCAGGTAGTTATAGCCCTCAGGGTACTGGTAGCTCTTGCCCCCTGTGAGATTCCTCTTAACATTTCTTTCAGCCTCAGTCTGACATTGTCTCTCACCCCTACCTCCCACATGCTCACTTTGTGCTTTCATAAATAGCTAGGCTTCTTGAACAGCTTCCGTAGAAGTTTAAAGGTAACATCCTTTGCTTCTATAAGAGTATTTCATATTCTTCAAAGCACTTCCATATACATATTTTCATTTGATTCTTACAAAAAGCCTTTTGGGTATGTAGGTTAGGTATATTATCCTGATTTCACCCGTGAGGAAATAGAAACAGTGATTAGGTGATGTCATGGATTGAATTGTGTCTCCCAGAAATGTATGTCAGCTTGGTTAGGCCATGATTTCCAGTATTGTGTGGTTATCCTCCGTTTTGTGATTGATGTAATTTTCCTGTGTGTTATAAATCCTAATCTCTGCTTGTGGTTAATGAGGCAAGATTAGATTATGTTAAACAGGATTAGGGTGAAATGTAACACCCTTACTCAGGTCACACCCCTGATCCAATGTAAAGGGAGTTTCCCTAGGTGTGGCCTGCATCACCTTTTATCTTATAAGATGAAAGGGAATTGAGCAGAGAGTTGGGGACCTCAAATCACCAAGAAAGAAGCACCAGGAGAAAGGCTTATCCTTTGGACCCAGAGTCCCAGTGCTGAGAAGCTCCTTGACCGTGGGAAGATTGACGACAAAGACCTTTCTCCAGAGCTGACAGAGAGAGAAAGCCTTCCCCTGAAACTGACCTGAATTTGGACTTCTAGCCTACTAGACTGTGAGAGAACAAATCTGTTGTTAAAACTGCCACTTATGGTATTTCTGTTATAGCAGCACTAGATGTCTAAGACAGGTGACCTGCCCATTCTTAGAGTCTTAGTTAATGTTGAATGGTGTCAGAACCTAGTTTGTTTTTGGCATTCCTGGGTAGTGCAAATGGTTAATACACCCAGCTGCTAATCGGAAGGTTGGAGATTTGAGTCCACCTAGGGGCACCTCAGATGAAAGAATTGGTGATCTACTTCCAAAAAATCAGCCATAGAAAACCCTATGGAGCACAGTTCTACTCTGACACACATGGGGTCACCATGATTCAGCACTGAGTTGACAGCAACTGAACTGCTTTTTTTTTTTTTTTAATAACTTTTATTAAGCTTCAAGTGAACGTTTACAAATCCAATCAGTATGTCACATATAAGTTTACATACATCTCACTCCCTACTCCCACTTACTCTCCCCGTCTTGAGTCAGCCCTTTCAGTCTCTCCTTTCTTGACAATTTTGCCGGCTTCCCTCTCTCTCTATCCTCCCATCCCCCCTCCAGACAAGAGTTGCCAACACAATCTCAAGTGTCCATCTGATATAATTAGCTCACTCTTCATCAGCGTCTCTCTCCCACCCACTGACCAGTCCCTTTCATTTCTGATGAGTTGTCTTCGGGGATGGTTCCTGTCCTGTGTCAACAGAAGGTCTGGAGAGTATGGCCGCCGGGATTCCTCCAGTCTCAGACCATTAAGTTTGGTCTTTTTATGAGAATTTGGGGTCTGCATCCCACTGATCTCCTGCTCCCTCAGGGGTCCTCTGCTGTGCTCCCTGTCAGGGCAGTCATCGATTGTGGCTGGGCGCCAACTAGTTCTTCTGGTCTCAGGATGATGTAGGTCTCTGGTTCATGTGGCCCTTTCTGTCTCTTGGGCTCTTAGTTGCCGTGTGGGCTTGGTGTTCTTCATTTTCCTTTGCTCCAGGTGGGTTGAGACCAATTGCTGCATCTTAGATGGCCGCTTGTTAGCATTTAAGACCCCAGACGCCACATTTCAAAGTGGGATGCAGAATGATTTCATAATAGAATTATTTTGCCAATTGACTTAGAAGTCCCCGCAAACCATGTTCCCCAGACCCCCGCCCTTGCTCTGCTGAGCTTTGAAGCATTCATTTTATCCCAGAAACTTCCTTGCTTTTGGTCCAGTCCAATTGAGCTGACCTTCCATGTATTGAGTGTTGTCTTTCCCTTCACCTAAAGCAGTTCTTATCTACTGATTAATCAATAAAAAACCCTCTTGAACTGCTTTGTTTTTGATTGATGGTTTTATTCATCCATTCATCCACTCACATGGAGAGGCAGCACAATGGAAAGAGCAAGGGCTTTGGAGTCAGACAAACTTGGATCTAAAACTTGATTCCATCTCTTATTAGCTGTGTTATCTTGGTTGTGTACTTAATCTCTTAGAAGGTCAGTTTCTTCATTTGTAATATATGAAAATATGACATAATGTTGTCATGAAGAAAATTACCTGGCAAGCAATAGTGCCTGGCACATAGTAATTTGAACTATTGTAGGTCAAAAATGTAAAATACTGGCACTCTTAATATGATTCAACCTAATGGTAAGACAGTATTGACTGTCTTTTACTGAGTGCTTCCCTATTGTATATGAGGCACTGCTAGACCCCAAGAATGCAAATAGGGTTGAGACAAGGTCTCATTTATGTCTGTATTTTCTACTAGACTCTGGTCTTGGAGGGTAGCGTGTGTGTTTTATTTGCTTATCACCAGCACTGAGAACAATGTTGGCTAGGTCATAGGTGCTCAAGAAATGCTTGCTGAACTGAAGAAAAAGGAATCCCTGCCCATAAGAAGGTTACCAGTTAGTTAAGGTAGGCAGACACATAATAGTGTAATGGTAATAAACTCATGTGTTCAGAGAGATAAATAAAGCTATGGTGAAAGCCCAAAGGAAGTAATGCTCAATTCTACTGGTGGCAGGAGGGAGTCGGGTAGAGAAGAGGGGTAAGGCTTTACAGAGCGGTTGTGTCAAGACTAACTGTGGTCTGCCTGAGGAAGGGAACAAAACTACTTTGCTCATCTTGGACTACATGCTTTCTCACAAGTAACCCCCTTCTGATGTGTGAAATTGAGTTTGTGTTCAAAGCGGCCTCTTTCTTTGTCTCGCAGTCCCTCTGTTACTGGTATCTCCCATAATGTATTGCTTTGTAAAATGCTTTGCTATATCCTGAGTATAAAAGAGATGCCTGCTAAAACCACATTCTATTCTTTGAGTGTCACAACTAGGCATTGCACACTAAAGAATAATATATTGTGTGAGAAGAAATAGACAAACACAAGAGATATTTTAAAGAGAGCAAATAAAACATCAAAGTGGGAGAGTGTGGAGTGCACTGTCATGGCAAAGCGGACTACTTTTCAATGTGAAGGAACCTACTTTAGTGATTTGTAACTGGAAGATTAGAATTCCATGGAAAGAAAGTTAGCCCGCTAGTTTGTGCCACACTTTACATCTTTTGGCTCTTCTTGAGAACCAGTCCTTGGGATTGAACAGATTATTATTATTACTGTTATTATCATTATTTTGCCCACCGCTCTTTGAAGTGCTAAGCCTGTCTTTCTTGTCTCAGTTAAACACTAGACTGATGCTCCAATAGAAATTAAAACAAAAATTTTATTGAAGAAATAATTTCATTTTGCAGATTGGAGAAACACGTGGCATTCATAATTTCATTTTGCAGATTGGAGAAACACGTGGCATTCAAACAGACTGCAGTGCATGTTTTGCAGGTAAAACAGCGGGGTATTTAACAGGCAGAGTAAACAAATGCAAATGGTTTCACGTCAAGGAGGGTGCAGGGAAAGAAGGAGAAATTTGCAAGGGGTTGTCAAACTATAAACTTTCTTAACATTAATTTTTAGCCTAGTAAATCTCTTATTCCTGATACAGTTTGACTAAGGCAATATCTAGAGTGAGACATATAAACATTCTTTGTGTGGGGGTTTAGTGATAGATTGTAGGCTGAGTCAAACCTAGATGGAGTCTTTGAAATATAAAGTCAACCACTAGTTAGGAAAGACTGAAAAAGAGATTAAGTCATCTCTAAATCTGAAGTCTTTTGAAATGTCAACGTCATTTATCCAGCTAAGAAGAAGTGAGTTAGGGCCCAGGCATTCACTGGGTGAATTCCTTGAAAGCAGTTAAGATAGTGAGTTTATATAAGTTAAAGCTCCAATCTCTACACTCTTTGTGTTACAGACAAGACTTTTTTTTTTTTGCTTGTCCTGTAGGGCATTTTTTTTTTTTTAATTTTTTATTGTCCTTTAGATGAAGGTTTACAGAGTAAATTAGTTTCTCATTAAACAATTAATACACATGTTGTTTTGTGACACTGGTTGATAACCCCATGACACGTCAACACTTTCCCCTTCTGGACCTTGGATTCCCTGTTACCACTGTTCCTGTTCCCTCCTGCTTTCTCATCCTTCCCCTGAGCTTGTGTGGCCATTTAGTGTCATATTGTTTTATGGGCCTGTCTAATCTTTGGCTAAAGGGTGAAACTCAGGAGTGACTTGAGTACTGAATTAAAAGGGTGTCCAGGGGCCATGCTCTTGGGATTTCTCCAGTCTCTGTCAGACCGGTAAGTGTGGTCTTTTTTTGTGAGTTAGAATTTTGTTCTACATTTTTTTCCAGCTCTGTCTGGGATCCCTCTGTTGTGATCTGTGTCAGAGCAGTTGGTAGTGGTAGCCAGGCACTATCTAGTTGTGCTGGACTCAGTGTGGTGGAGGCTGTGGTGGTTGTGGTCCATCAGTTCTTTGGACTACTCTTTCTCTTACAGATAGTCCAGACTTTTACAGCTGTGATCTACTTCCTTATTTTAACAAACTTAGTCTCTATCTAGTTACTCATTTACAAAGAACTAGCGAAATAGAGTAGAAAAAGTCTAATGAGTGAAAATTAATTTGGGAGTCAGGATGTGGAACTGAGGCTTGATATATATACCTATCTTTTTTTTTTTTGGCTATAAAGTTATTTATAGGTTCTAACTTCGTTTAACATTATCAGCCTGTTCTCTAGCTTTTGTTGATCAAGGTGTTCTTTCTGGGGCCCGCTGCATAAACATTCTTAACAGGCACCAAGCAATTCTTTATCTAGGTTAGAAATTCTGACTCTTGCCTTCTTTGTTTTTCAAGCAGTGAGATTTTGATAAAAGGCTGAATGGTTTCTTTAGAAGAGTGGAAATGAAAATCTTAGTTTAATTTAGAATGGAGTTTTAATTTAGGTCTGAAGTCACCTAATTCAGATATGCCAGCACCTCAGATTCTAAAATTCACAACCACAGCCTTCTTCTCTGAAGGTGCGGTTTTCCTCAACTCCATGTAATGTTGCTTTTTTTTTTTTTTTTAAGCTCTAGGGGGAGGAATTCAGGCCTGGTTTTCCTACTAGCCTGGGTATAGTCCGTCAGAATGGGTTTCCAGGGCCTGTTTCCATGGAGACTAAGACCAGAAAACTGTTAAGAGTAAACTTTGCTAAGGCATGAGCCACTGGGCTGCTGTCTTAGTCACAAGAGGTAGACAAGGCAATCGATACAGGTCTCCTTCTTGGCAGTGTTGAAGGATGACTACAACAGCAAGAGGTCCAAGATGTTTTTTGCCAAGAACTGGATTGGATTTTGTGCTTCTTCAGCTATAAAATGTCCCCAGCATCTTACTCCCAAATCATTAAGGCGTTTTCTAGTTCCTTATCTTTCTTTATTCAATACTCTCAGTGTTATTTATTTTTGATATTTAAACTTTTAAAAAATTTCAATCCCTTAATATCTCACCTTTTTCTAAACGAACAGGAGATATTAGGCAGCATTTTCATCCTTGATGGTGCTCTCTCGAATGAGAATTCCTGGTTCTGTCTGTGTGTGGTTTGTAGATATTTCTTCGGAGTGTTTCTATATTGGCATGCTAGTTTTATAATGTCACACTAGGTATATGACTTTGGGCAAATTACATAATCATTTTGAGCTTCGGTTTCTCCATTTGACAAATGGGAATAAAATGTCAAATTTATAGGGTTTCTATAAAGACAAAGGAGATTCATATGAGGAAATACTTAACACAGTGCACAGCATATACCAGATGTACAAAAAATGATTATTTAAAAAAAATCAAAGTAACATAAGCAGGACCAGTCCTACTTAAATAAGAGAAGTTCTTGGAGAAGGGTGAGAACAATGTTAGAAATGACCAAGGCTTATATTCTGTAGATAGCTGGGTCCTTAGTTTAGCTCATGGTTTAGTTCATAGACTTAGGGGCACGTGTGGAAGTAAAAAGCAGGAGTTGTTTGTAGGTAAAGGTGGTGAATCGTATGCAAATACAGAGTCATTCCAGGGAAGTCATTGCTATAGGGTATGATGGGAAAAAAACCAAAACAAAACTGGAAAAAATTTTAAAAGGTAGCTCTAACATTACTGCAGATACCATAATATTAGTTCAAGTCACCACACTTTAATGCATAAACAGATCAGAATAAAATTGTTCTTTATAATAATTGATGATGTGAGAGGCAGAGTGGTATAATGGAATAGAATATGGTCAAAAAGTCAGAAGATCTGGGTTCAGGCTTCTTTCACGTATTTTTTGGCCTTGGACAAATCACTTAGATTTCTTGAGCCTTGGCTTCAACCTCTGTAAAAATGGGGATAATAATATCTTTGTGTTTTTTCACTGAGTTATTTTAAGGGTCAGTTGAGATGTTTTTTAGAAGTACTACCCACATATTGGTTGTTCTCATAATTTAATGTTAGGAACTATATAATAAAAATACTATGTAAATAGAGTATATATAGATGAACACATATATACATATAATAAATATAGTGTGTGTATATATGTGTATATATATATGTATACACACACACACACGTTACAATAGTATAAAAATATAAGGAGCCCTTGTGGTGCAATGGTTAAGCTCTCAGCTGCTGTTCAAAGGATTAGAGGTTTGAAGCCACCCAGGGGCTACATGGGAGAATTACCTGGTGATCTGCTCCTGTAAAAATTACAGCCTAGAAAACTCTATGGGACAGTTCCACTCTGTCACCTGGAGTTGCTAAGAGCTGAAATCGACTCGACTGGACCTAGCAACAACAATATAAAATATTCTAAAAGCTCTTTAGGGTTGCAGAAGAGTGTTTTGACCGTTGCCCTCTTTGAGGTGAACATGAAGTAAAGGCAGAAAGAATGTAGGGCTTATGTGTCTGCAACTCTGTACATCCACCTTGCCAGGCCACATTTTGTTACTGGCCTCTGCTGAACCCACTTTGCTGCTCACCTTGCCTAGTCTTTGCCATCCCCTTGGCCTAAAAGTGACTCAAAGATGGTCATTAATGATAGTGCCAGAGATTAGGCGGTAATACCAAGACCTTGCCTGGCACCTCCTGCGTTTGTGCACTTGGCATGCCTACCTGGACCACTGGCATCCTCTGTCCCTTGTTTGTCTCTGTCTGTTTGCTGCTGAAGAAGCACTGGTTGCACAGTAGTTAAGCACTCGGCTGCTGACAGAATGTCAGCAGTTCAAACCCACCAGCCACTCTGTAGGAGAAAGATGTGGTATTCTGCTTCTGGAAAGATTAATAGAACAACTAAACCTATTGCCTTCAAGTCAATTCCAACTCATAGAAACCATATAGGACAGAGTAGAACTGCCCCATAGGGTTTGCAAGGAGCGGCTGGTAGATTCAAATTGCCGACCTTTTGGTTAGCAGCTAAGCTCTTAACCACTCCACCACCAGGGCTCCTTGGGAAGCCTACGGGGCAGTTCTATTCTGTCCTATAGTGTCACTATGAGTCAGAAATCAATTCAATGACAATGGGTTTGGGTTTTTTGGTTTGGTTTACTGCCGATGTCTGTAGCAGTAGTATCTTTTATTGTCTTACTCAAGGATTTCTGATGATTTTGGAAGTTTCTTTCATTCTATCAAGCAAACACCAGAGATAAGAAGCCAGGCTAGAAGACAGAAGTTGGATTTGATGATCAATGAAAGGCTATAAGGCCCTTGGCTTACGGTAGCCAGCTTCTTCAAAGACAGGTATGGAGTGTGCAACTTATTTTAACCATTCTTCTTCCTTGTGTTTTCAGGGAGTCGAAGAGTTGAAGATGAAGCCCAGAGCAGAGTGCTGTTCTCCCAAGTTCTGGTTGGTGTTGGCTGTCCTGGCCGTGTCAGGCAGCAGAGCGCGTTCTCAGAAGAGCCCCCCCAGCATTGGCATTGCTGTCATCCTTGTGGGCACTTCAGACGAAGTGGCTATCAAGGATGCTCACGAGAAAGATGACTTTCACCATCTCTCCGTGGTGCCCCGTGTGGAGCTGGTAGCCATGAACGAGACTGACCCAAAGAGCATCATCACCCGCATCTGCGATCTCATGTCTGACCGGAAGATCCAGGGTGTGGTGTTTGCTGACGACACAGACCAGGAAGCCATTGCCCAGATCCTCGATTTCATTTCAGCCCAGACTCTTACCCCTATCCTGGGCATCCACGGGGGCTCATCTATGATTATGGCAGATAAGGTAAAAACCGGGGATGCATTGAGGGGGGTTTTGGAATGAGAACTAAGTGATGCATTTGTTTTCATGCATAACCTGGTTATTAAAGACAGAAAGTAGCCAGAATTCATTGAGTGAGTGGAATTGGTCCAATCAAGATGAAAGTGAAAGAAAGAGGGTGGTATCTAGAAGCTCCTCTAGTTATGAACAGGCTTGTGTGTCCATTGGTTTGTAAGTAAGACTCACTGAAATGACTAAGAGAGGGTGAAGCTTGGAGCTCCGTGATACATTTTGTTCAAGTAGGTTTATGAATAATGCCTTCAGAACTTTAAAACACAGCATACTCTATTCTTCCTTGTTAATACAAGCTCTCACAGGTATCTTTCTCCTCAACCTTTACCCTAATTCTGGGTTCATAAATACAAAAAGATAAATCGCTTGAGGCAGGTAATGCCTCTCCTTGAAGGTACAAATGTCACAGGCAACTACTGCTTGCAAAGGTGTCCACACTCATCGCATGCATGAATGTACACATTTGAATGGATTTTAATCCATGGAACCAATAGCAGTGGCTTTTTCCCCCTGGTGGGACTTGAAGGCAATGGTTCTTAACCATGATTACACACTAGAATCTCCTGGGGAGCTTCTGGCACCACTGATGCCTGGGGCCCAACCCCAGAGATTCTGATGTATTGCCCTGGGCTGCTGGACTTTTTTTTTTTTTTAATTTTTATTGTGCTTTAAGTGAAAGTTTACAAATCAAGTCAGTCTCTCACACGAAAACTTATATACACCTTGCTACATACTCCCAATAGCTCTCCCCCTAATGGGACAGTCTGCTCCCTCCCTCCACTCTCTTTTTGTGTCCATTTTGCCAGCTTCTAACCCCCTCTACCCTCTCATCTGCCCTCCAGGGAGGAGATGCCAATATAGTCGCAAGTGTCCACCTGATCCAAGAAGCTCACTCCTCACCAGCATCCCTTTCTAACCCATTGTTCAGTCCAATCCCTGTCAGAAAAGTTGACTTTGGGAATGGTTCCTGTCCTGGGGCAAAAGAAGGTCTGGGGGCCATGACCACTGGGGTCCTTCTAGTCTCAGTCACACCATTAAGCCTGGTCTTTTTATGAGAATTTGGGGTCTGCATCCCACTGCTCTCCTGCTCCCTCAGGGGTTCTCTGTTGTGTTCCCTGTCAGGGTAGTTTTGGGTTGTAGCCAGCCACCATCTAGCTCTTCTGGTCTCAGGCTGATGTAGTCTCTGGTTTATGTGGCCCTTTCTGTGTCTTGGGCTCATAATTACCTTGTGTCCTTGGTGTTCTTCATTTTCCTTTGATCTGGGTGGGTCGAGACCATCTGGTGTATCTTAGATGGCTGCTTGCCAGCGTTTAAGACCCCATACGCCTCTCTCCAAGGTGGGATGCAGAATGTTTTCTTAATAGATTTTATTATGCCAATTGACTTAGATGTCCCCTGAAACCATGGTCCCCAAACCATGGCCCCTGCTACACTTGCCTTCGAAGTATTCAATTTATTCAGGAAACTTCTTTGCTTTTGGTTTAGTCCAGTTGTGCTGACCTCACCTGTATTGTGTGTTAACTTTCCCATCACCTAAATGGGGTGCTGGACTTTTAAAGGTTCCCAGGTGATTGTAGTGTGAAGTCAAGGTTCAGAAGCACAGCTTTAAGACCTCAAATCAATCCTAGCCTCTGCTGCCTTAATGTGAGATTGTCATATGACAGATTAATTGCTATTATGACATTGATGCTGATTAATCCTAGCCACAGAAAAAGTGTTTTGTGTTTGTTTTGGCTATGTTGTTTTTTTTCAGTTATTTTCCCTTGCTTTATTAAATACTGCTCCTTTCTTAGGTACAGAACTCACATATGTATTATCTTTTGCAGTCATTCATATCTTAGAATGATTCATCTCGCCATGAGTGCAACATTGATTGTTCTTCATTGCTTGGGGTTTTTTAAACTTTGCATTGTCATGATACCTCTTATCATTTTCAAAATTGCCTTTACTTTTATACTTAAAAGACATGCTGTGGGGTTAACGATGTTTGTAAACACCTCAAAACCTAGCACAGACACCGCAAACCTGTTGAGAAGCACCACTGTGCAGTGGCTTTGCAGAGACTAACATAGCCTTGCATTACCACTCTCGCCATCTGTTGGCAGCAGACAGAGATGAGTAGCTTCTGATTTGGAGCTTAGTTTTATTCTGGCTAGGAGAGGTCAAGTTGAAAGTAGTAGGTGGAGGAACTTCAGTATCCTTATGAGAAAGATATTGTTTGATTCACATGGGCACAGGTACATATGTTAGAGATTAAGTGCTAGCATGAGTATCCCGGGCTAAGGGAAGAGGGATAAACTTCAGCAGAACAGAAAATATAGACTATAGCAAAACTCAATGAGTTTTGGCTTCAGGTAGGCTTTTTTTTTTTTTAAAACATCATTGCCTTTAGAAAATTATATTTCAGCAGTGGCATTTTAAGGGCACGATATTTCACTGAAAGAATGCCGACGTGGAAAACAGCCAGACTGTAGAATCATATTTGTAGAGGAGAGAATGTTCTTAGTTTGAGAGCACAAGCAGGTTAAAAAAAATTTTTTTTCTCACGTGAGCTATTGTACAACCTATGTTACTTTTCTCCTTGTAGAAAAGGTTATTGGCTAAATTTCTTGGTGGCTCTCTCTTGTGTCTCTCTCAAATCAACAACAATATAAAAACGTTTGGTACGATTATAGGGAGATGTGACTTGTATGTTCCCTGATGTATCCTTGGTGCCTCGAAAGTGTTTAGAGAATGCTAGATCCTTAGTGTTTAGCGTGCACTGTTTTATTTAATCCTTTTAACAACCCAGCAAGCTAAGTGGCATTGTTCATCTCCATTTTACAGTTGGGGAAAACGAGGCCAGAGAAGTTAAACAACTTATCTAAAAAAACAGAGCTACTAAGTGCCAGACAGGACTATAGCATTGGTCACTGACTTCAAAGACTATATGTACTATTGTCTCTCAAGAAAATAGTTAAGCTCCTACATACCTTCGTATCCTTTACTTTCTCCTCTGTTACATAACATTGTGGTAGTTGCTATCTAAAAGTATTTCACCAGTGGAATAGAATTGTGAGCCCAGAAATAAATCCAAGCATCTATGGACAACTGCTTTTCGATGTTAAATGTAATCCTCATGGTAACCACAAAGGAAGTCAATAAAACTACACACTAAAATAAATAAGAAGGGAAACAAAAAAACTCAGCAATCCAAAAAACAACAAAGCAAGTAGAAGGAAAAGAAAATCTATATTTAAGAACTAGGCACTAAAGGTAAAGAGGAACAAAGATGCCATTAATGTCACAAAAAATAAAAGTATAATAAAAATATTTTATCACTTGATTCATAATCAGGAAATACTGTTTTTGTTTTGTTTTCTGTTAATCTGACTAGAAGAGAGAATTAAAGAGGGTATGAAATGGAGTAGCGCATAGATGTAGCACTAGTCCGTAGAGAGCCCATTGACTGCTGCCTTCTAGGGGTCAAAGAGAGACTGAAGCTAGTGAGGTGGGCTCTTCTGGGTCGCTATAATAATATACCCCACTGGTCTCTTTCTACTTGCCCCTCCTCCCATTACTACTACACCCAAATATTCCACCTTATCTTTCCCTTTCCTCTTAAAAAAAAGTTAGTGGCTGATTAGGCTATTTCCTAACAGCCTAAATAACATCTGACTCTTTTTTTTATTTAGCAAAAAATATATAACAAAACATTTCAACCATTTTTACATGTACAATTCAGTGACATTAATTACGTTCCCCATGTTGTGTAGCCATCACGGCTCTCTATTTCCAAATGTTTTTATCATCTTTAAAGAAAATCCAAGCCAAAACCAAACCCACTGCCATCAAGTCGATTCTGATCCATAGCGACCCCCTAGGGTTTCCAATGCTGTAAATCTCTGCGGAAGCAGACTGCCACATCTTTCAACAGGAACTCATTACTCCTTAAAGCATACTTCCCCAGTTTCACTTCCATCTATCCTTGGTAACTGCTAATAAACTTCGGTCTCTATGCTTTTGCCTGTTCTAGATATTTCATACAAACGGGGTCATACAATCTTTGTCCTTTGTGACTGGCTTGTTTCACTTCAGCATCGTGTCTTCAAGGTTCATCCATTTCATAGCATGTATCAGAACTGAATAATATTTTTTATGTTGTTGTTAGGTGCCGTCGGGTCAGTTCCAACTCATAGCAACCCAATGTACAACAGAACGAAACACTGTCCACTCCTGTGCCATCCTCAAAATCATTGCTATGTTTGAGCTCATTGTTGCAGTCACTGTGTTAGTCCCTCTCATTGAGGGTGTTCCTCTTTTTGCTGATCTACTTTACTAAGCATGATGTCCTCTAGAGACTGGTCCTTCCTGATAAAATGTCCAAAGTATGTGAGACGAAGTGTCACCATCCCTGTACTTCTTCCAAGACAGTATGTTTGCCCTTCTGGCAGTCCATGGTATATTCAATATTCTTTGCCAACACCTTAATTCAAAGACCTCAATTCTTCTTCAGTCTTCCTTATTCATTGTCCAGCCTTCACATGCATATGAGGTGATTGAAAATACCATGGCTTGGGTCAGGAGCACCTTAGTCCTTAAAGTGGCATCTTTGCTTTTTAACACTGAAAAAAAAAATTTTTTTTTAATGGCTGAATAATATTCTATTGTATGTATTTATCACATTTTGTCATTGATTCATCTGCTGATGCACACTTGGGTTTCTAACTGACTTTTGACCAGTAGAGAAGAGCCTCCAAAATGTAGACAATACCCATTGCTGTCCACTTGATTATAACTCATAGCGATCCTATAGGACAGAGCAGAACTGCCCCATAGGGTTTCCAAGGAGTGGCTGGTAGATTTGAACTGCTGACCTTTTGGTTAGCAGCCGAGCTCTTAACCACTGCACCACCAGGGCTCCAAAAGGTAGACAATGGGAGGGGAAAGGAAAAAGAAGGTCCTAATAATACAAAAACTGGGAGGCTCAGTTGCGGGGAGTTGGAGGCCCTGTGTGGGTGCCTGCAGTGCAGAGTGTAGTAGTGATCACAGAGACAGAGAAGACAGGAGCACCAAGATTACTGGAGCCTCAGGGCAGTGTTCACGGGTTTAAAGGATTTGCGTGAAGACAAATAAAAATAATTCCCCCACCCCATCATCAGACAAATAAGCTTCAGGCAAGTTTCCCAAAAAAGCACCTAAAATTCTAAGGCCAGGGTTTTTTTTTTTTTTTTTTTTTAGTTGAAGCTTATTATTTTTAAGTACCTTGGCAACATTTTACAAATATAGAACGGAGACACAAAGATTGATAGCTTTGAATCTACTTATAGGGCAATAGGACAAAACGTTTGAAAGTTCGACTTGTGAGAAATCTAAGTAATAACATAGCTTCACTACCTTTAAGGCTTATAGTAATTATCTGAAGGGTGATGAATAAAGCCTTCTATTTTGCCTTCCTCTCCCAGGAGACAGGTAATTGCCACTATATTTTTACTTAGTTTTTTTTTTTTTTGTTTTGTTAGAGTGTTTCAGATAAAAACTAACTTATTAAATGCCCTTGTGGAAGACTGCATTAGAGAGATGAGATCCCTGTATTCATGAAGTTTGTGATGTCGGAAAGACAACAATATTATAAAGATTTTTTGACCAAAACAGACATGAGTTTGATGGTCAAATAGCATGTGTTCACTTAGCCCTGGTGGTGTAAATGGTTAAGTATTCGGCTGCTAACCGAAGAGGTCATTTTGAACCCACCCAGTGGCTTCCTGCCAGAGTCTTGACAATCTGCTCCTGTAAAGATTACAGCCTGGAAAACCCTGTGGGGCAGTTCTACTCTGTCACATGGGGTCACTAAGATTCTGAAATCAAGTCAATGGTACCTAATGGCAATAAGTAATAAACTTATGAATTTACTTATATATTAATAAATATATGAATTTATTTCCTTTCACAATGAGGAAATGTACTTTATGTCTCAGCAGGAAGAAGCATGGGAGCTGGTCAGCAGAGCTGTTAAAAGCTCAGAATTTGGAGTCAGTCAGACTGTTTTTAACCAGCAGTTCCTAGATGTGGGATCTGGACTAGTCATAAAATACTTACTCTAAGTCTTGGTTTCCTTGCCCGTATATTAAAAAAAATCCATTGCCATCAAGTTAATTCCAACTAATAGTGACCTTATAAGACAGAGTAGAGCTGCCCCATAGGGTTTCCAAGGGTGTATGTAACCTTTATGGAGGATCCTTGTGGCACAGTGGCACAGCTGCTAATCAAAAGGTGTAGCAGTTGAAATCTACCAGCTTCTCCTTGGAAACCCTATGGGGCAGTTCTACGCTGTCCTATAGGGTCTCTATGAGTTAGAATTGACTGAACAGCAATTTTTTTTTTCTTTTAAATCTTTATGGAAGCAGATTGCCACCTCTTTCTTCCACAGGGTGGCTAGTGGAGTCAAACCTCCAACCTTTCAGTTAGCAGCCAAGCATTTTAACTACTGTGCCATCAGAATTCCTTGCTTATATGTTAGGGATAATATTATATACATTATAGGGTTATAGAGGGTTAAATGAGATAATATATAAAAAGTGCCCAGCACAGCATTCACCGGGTTAAACTGAAGGTTGTAAGGAACAGTTTGAAGAAAGGGAGGTTTCGTGATACAGGAAAAGAATGAGAATTAAATAGCACCATGGCCAGTTGTAGAGACTTTGGGAAGGACTCTGAAACTTGGGGTGGGAACCTTGGTCCTGCACTACCAGGGAAGGTGAGGCTCATCAAAGGTACGGAAGCCTGCTATAGCCAAAACGGCAAGTTCAGTTAAAGAAAAGCTGTTAATTAGGAAAGAACTGCCAGGTGCTAGGCATGGAAGGTTGTTTAGAGTAGCAATGGAGAACATTTAAAAATGTATGAAGTTCTTTTTGGCAGTTCCCTACCTGAGTATAAAGACCTATTTTATTTTGCCTTGCTATAATTACTTTTCTTCTTCCTGAGATCCTGGATTTAGGATACCTGCCTAAATCCATATAATGAACTAAATCTAGACATATTTCCATTTTCCTTCTAGGATGCTTCTTTGCTGATTTGCTGAAATCATTCTTCGGCTTTCAGACTTTAGCTCAGACAGGTTAAGCAACTAATCACAGCTCAGAATTAGCCATGGGACTGGGATTCACATCCCAGAAATACTTATTCTGAAGCCCATGCTCTTTCTATTAGACAATTCGGCCTCAGGTAGCATTGAACTGAGAGCTACAATCCCTGAGTTTTTATCTCCAGCTTTGAAACTCTGGGCAAAAAAATCATCTAAGCTACATGATATTCAGCGTAAGGCTTGGAAGATTTACATTTTGTTTTCTACCCTACTCACATTACTGTATTTTGAAGAGAAAATAAAATATGTAGACAGTTTGGAAGAAGTACTGTGCAATAAATAAGAAGTGGTCGTAGGGAATGATAGAGTCAGAGGGGACTATTTTGCCACTGCACTGAGACCAATGAAAATGACTTGGGTGGAAGGTTAGGAAGAAAAACACAAAGGTAGAAGTTACACTAGAATTGTTGTATTGAAGTCGGTCCAATACAGTTCTAGTCCCCTCTGTTCCAATTCTGATACCAAATGCCCGTGCAGTACTTCTTTCTCTGATCCTAATCCCCAGCTAGGTCTGACCTCACACATCAAAGAGCACAGTCCTCCAGACTGCCATGTCTCCCTAAGACCTGAGATGTCAGCCACAAGCTTAAGGGTCCCTATGATACCCTCACTTCTGATGTGATAGCTACAAATTTGGGGAATCTCTCTACCCCCTCAGGACACCTGCTAGCTCCCATGACTTCCTTGGGTTTGATAGTTTGCTGGATTGCCTCAGGGAACTGAGGGAAGCACTGTTCTTATGATTACAGTTTTGTTATAGCAAAAAGTTTACAAATGAAGAGATGCATAAGGCAAGATATGGGAGGGTAGGATCCCCAATGCAGAGCTTCCATGTTCCAAAAAGGAATGCACTACCCTCCCACACACATTGATGTCTATTACCAACCAGGAAGCTCTTGGAGCTTCCATGTTCAGAGGTGCCTTTATTGGGGCTCCATTATTTAGGCATAATTCATTGAACGTAACCTCCAGACCCCTCTCATGAGGTTGAACTGTGGTGGGTTTTTCTGGCTTGGCAAGCCCCCACCCAAGAAGCACCTCATTTTCATAAACTCTCAGATATGGTCTAGAGGCCTCATCAAAGATACATCAATCACTGGGGAAATTCCAAGGTTTTAAAGGTTATCTCTTAGGAATCAAGGACAAAGACCAAATTCTTTGGTTAAAGTTAAATTCCTTATTCCACAATTGTGCAAGAGGAAACAAGGTCCAATCTTCACTGCTGCAAGAATGAAGAAAGAAAGGGCATACTGGGTAAAAGGTCAGGGTCTAGAAATAGATGGGTTGATCAGAGTGAAATATAGTGGCACCACACTCCATATCTTGTTCCTTCTTAAAAGACATGTGGTAATATTCTTACTGTGAAGTCTGTTGCTATGATTCTTTCCTTTCTCAGTTGCTTGGCTGAGAATTGATGCTGTGAATAGCACTTTCATTTTCTGTACAGAGTCACATTTTGGAACCTTCCTGGAGCTAGGAAGATGGTCCCTACTCTTCTTTGTCCCCATCTTTTACCTCTCCTCACCACCCACCACTGTTTTCAATGGGAGTGAGTTTGGAGAGAGTAAAAGAGCCAGCAGTCATCTGTTGAATAGACTCTTGCCTTCCATTTGCTCATATGGGTTTCCATATCCAGTATAATCTTGACACTAAGATGGTCACACTACTCATACCTTATTCTATGCTTTTTCCCTAATTTCTGGCTTCTTTTTTTTTTTCAACCATGCTTTTAGTTGTCTGTCATATTGTTTCCTTGGGCTAAATACTTCAAGAGTAAACTGTGATGTTAGAGCAGTTCTTGGATGAGGAAAGTTAAGACACAGAGGTGGAAAAGACAAGAGAGAAAAGAGCTAGTATATATTGTATGCCAGCTTTGTGCCAGGCACAGTGCTAAGCATTTTAATTCTTATCAAATCCTGTGAGGCAGGTAGTACTATATCACTTCTATAAACAGGGAAATGAAAACAGAAAGTCTAGGTACGTTGGCCAAAGTCATACAGCTAGAAAAGTAGTGGGACTAGGATCTGAATCCAGGTATTTTTTTTTTTTTATTGTGCTCTAAGTGAAAGTTTACAAATCAGGTCAGAATCTCATACAAAAATTTATATACACCTTGCTATATACTCCTAATTGCCATCCCCCTAAAGAGACAGCACCTTTCTTACCCCTACTCTCTCTTTTCATGTCCATTTGGCCAGCTTCTGACCTCCCTGCCCTCTCATCTCCCCTCCAGACAGGAGATGCCAACATAGTCTCATGTGTCTACTTGATCCAAGAAGCTCATTCTTCACCAGTATCATTTTCTATCCCATTGTCCTGTCCAATCCCTGTCTGAAGAGCTGGCTTTGGGCGTGGTTCCTGTCTTGGGCTAACAGAAGGTCTGGGAACCAAGACTACCAGGGTTCTTCTAGTCTCAGTCAGACCATTAAGTCTGGTCTTTTTATCTGAATTTGGGGTCTGCATCCTACTGCACTCCTGTTCCCTCAGGTGTTCTCTGTTGTGTTCCCTGAAACCAGGTATGTTTGACCTTAAAACTTTTGCCCAGTCCACAAACTGAGGAAGCATGGGAAAAGTCAGGGCAGAATTACCTTCCTGGAGTTCAAGTTCAGTTTCTTCTCCCCCATCTTCCCTATTTCCTTTAACTATACTTTAGAGAAGCGTAGGTAGTTCTCTCTATGACACTGTAAACTTTACAGTGATGCAGCCCTCAAGTCTGACTGGATTCAAAATCTTTCTACCTGCTTCTGTAAAATAATGTTTCTTGTTGGCCAGCACACCTTCTCATTTAAAATTTGAGCTAGGATTCTCTTTAAAGAGACTTGACCAGCTGAAGTCCCAGTACAGTTTTAATGCTTATAAAACCTGAGGGCCCAGCAACTGCCAAGGCATTCACAGAAATAAAGGAACTTGGTGTTAGAAAAAGGTCTTTGGTGGCACAGGCAGCTGTTGGCTGCTAACCTAAAGGTTGGTGTTTCTAACCCACCTAGTGGCTCTGCGGAAGAAAGGCCTAGTGAACTGCTTCTGCAAAGATTGTTGTTAGATGTTGTCGAATCAATTTTGACTCAACTCATTTGTGCAGAGCAGTACTGCTCCATGGGGTTTTCAAGACTGTAACCTTTTGGAAGTAGATTGCCAGGCTTATCTTCTGAGGTGCCTCTGGGTGCATTTGAACTGCCAATCTTTTCGGCTAGTAGTTAAGTACTTAACCATTTGTGCCACCCAGGGACTCCTCCATAAAGATTATAGCCAAGAAAACCCTGTGGAACACAGTTCTACTCTGTAACACAGGGGGTCACCATCAGTTGGAATTAACTTGATGGCAATGGGTTTAGTTTTGGTTTGGTGCTAGAAGGTAGTCCATGAGCCTTCATTTTTCGTGCATCCTCCAGGAAAGTGATGGTGTGTCTAAAGGAGGGCGGTGGCACCGCGTGGAGAGAATGCAGGCTTTGGAGCCAATAGCCTTGAGCTCTGCTCATTCCCAGCCACTTGGCCTTAGTTATGCTCTTAACTCTCTGAGCCTCAGGATCTCCATCTGTCATGGATTGAACTGTGTTCCCCCAAAATATGTGTTAACTTGGCCATGATTTCCAGTATTGTGTGTTTGTCCACAATTTTGTCATCTGATGTGATTATCCTATGTGTTATAAATCCTACCTCTATGATGTTAATGAGGTAGGATTAGAGGCAGTTATGTTAATGAGGCAGGACTCAGTCTACAAGATTAGGTTGTGTCTTAAGCCAATCTCTTGAGATATAAAAGAAAGAAGCAAACAGAGAGACATGGGGACCTCATACCACCAAGAAAACAGTGCCAGGAGCAAAGCATGCCCTTTGGACCCAGTATCCCTGTGCTGAGAAGCTACTAGACCAGGGAAAGATAGATGATAAGGCCCTTCCCCTAGAGCCATTGGAGACAGAGGACCTTCCCTTTTAGCTGGTACCCTGAATTTGTACTTCTAGGCTATGAGAGAATAAATTTCTCTTTGTTAAACCATCCATGTGTGGTATTTCTGTTATAGCAGCATTAGATAACTGAGACACCATCTCTAAAGTGGAGACAAAAATAATACCTAGTTTGTGGTTCATAGTGAGTCTTAAGTAAAGCAGTATAGGCACTCAGTGTATGCTATCTTGTATTTTCATATACCAGAACTTACCTAAATCATTTGAGAAAAATGGGATCATAATTTTTTCCTCTTCACCGTAAGAGAAGAGCTTTGAGATGTCAACGCTGTTCATTTTAGGCCTGGCAGACAGCCACAGCTCAGTGGGTTCCACCTCTATGGTGATACAGTTACTGATGTGACATGATATGAACTATCAAGGCTTTCAAAGCAGAGACATACAGTGGTTTCAATAAACTCATAAGATATAAGCAATGAAGATAAGTCAAGAACATTTTTAAAAAAAAAGCATAGCAGAATGATACAGTGTTTGAACCCAGGGTCACTCATAGATTTGAAGTGTTGATGAATAAGATGTATAAGAAAAGTTATTAGATGAGGGAAATATTAAAGATACTAGGTAGGAAGTAGTACTAAGCTATATATTCAGTAAACCAAAACCAAACCTGTTGCTGTGGAGTTGCCATTGAGTTGACTTCTAGTCATAGCGACCCTAGAGGACAGATTAGAACTGCCCCATAGGGTTTACAAGGAGTGACTGGTAGATTTGAACTCCTGACCTATTGGTTAGTAGCCAAGCCCTTAACCACTGCACCAACAGTTAAATGACCAAATGTTGCCAGTCAATTTTGATTACCTTGTGCTGATACTACTGAAAAACTTGAATTATGATTTCTATACCAAGACTATATTTTATCCACTTTGAAATTTTTGTGTCTTTTTGCCTTATTCTTCGATGTTAGATCTATATTTAAAATTATACTTTGATTCTGTGATTCAAGAGTCTAGCATGCATGACTGTAACATTAAAGGCTATTTTTATTCCACTTCTCTGAGGATGAAAAAAGAAAAAAAAAATCCTACAATTCTATTTTACAGGGACACTGAATGGAGTTAGCATTTATTGATCCTTTATTTTTTATCAAGCTCTGAGCTAGTCACATATGTTATCTCATTTAATTCTTTTGTTGTGTTGACATGCATGTATTATTGCCTTAATTTACAAATGAGGTGAGAACGGTTGGTTAACTACTTGCCTAGGGCCTTTAGCTAGTGATTCACTCATAGTGGCTTAAACAAATGGGTGTTTATTGTTCTCTCATAATAAGGAGTCTGAGGACGGGCTACTGGTGTTGGTTCAGTGGTTCAGTGCTTCAGTGAGGTCAAAGCTGACCTCTGGGATTGTCTTGGTATTTTTGTCATGGTTCAGAGATGGCTGCCCTAGCTCCAGGCATCGTTGTTGTTAGGTGTTGTTGAGTCGATTCTGACTTATAATGACCCTGTGTACAACAGAAGGAAACACTGCCAGGTCCTGTACCATCCTCACAATTGTTCCCGTTCTTGAGCTCATTATTGTAGCCACTGCATCAATCCATCTCATTGCCCATACTCAATGAAGGAAAAGGGGGAGAGTGGTTAGATCAGGAAAAAAATACCCAAAACCAAACCAGCTGATTCTGGCAACACAACATATGTTAGAGTAGAACTGTGCACTATAGGGTTTTCAATGGCTGTGACCTTTTGGCGGTAGATTGCCAGGCTTTTCTTCAGAGGTGCTTCTGAGTATATTCAAACAGCTAGTCTTTCAGTTAGTAGCTGAGTGCTTAACAGTTTGTGCTTCCCAGGGACTCCTAAATCAGGAAGAGCCTTCATCAGATCCTTGACCTCATGTAACATGGCTAATCCTATATGGAGGTTGCAAGTCTTCCTGGTGAGGTAGCAAGAGTAGGTAATGGATTTGGAGTTAGTCAACAGGCAGTGTCTCTCACAGAGAGTAGTAAGTGATAACCTGGGATTTCAGCCAAAGCCTATGTGATTGTAAAGCCCAAAAATCTCTCACCTCTCATTTCCCCTGCCTCACACCATTCAGGGCTATAGAAAATCCTCCAGCATGGCTGGGCTGACCCTTTGTGATGCTCTGTAATCCTTGCATGTGTCTTGGGTAATTTCTTCTCCTTACAATGGCTTTCCCTGATCCTTAACATTCTGCTGGCCCTCCCTGTAGCTCTCAGCAGTGGACTGACTCTGCAAGGCCAAACTCTGCTTTTGTGCTCTTGGGGAGCTTTGGATTGTCATAGTGACTGGGGGCAGGAGGAGGTAGTGTTACTAACATTTTGAACTTGGAGACCAGGTGTGTTAAATGCCCTGTAATATGTAGCATAGTATTCCACAGTGAAGAAAGGTCTTGCTCAAAATATCACTTGTGCCCCCATTGAGAAACATCACTGTACTTCATAAGCATACTCACGTAACTCCCAAATTAATAAGCAAAGAAACGTGAAAGCTTTCCTTAACCCTGATTGCTCCTCGTTCTCTCCTTATTTTCATAGTTCATCTCCTTAAAGGATAGTCTAAAATTGCTTACCTTTCACTGTCTCCAAAATGCCAAATCTAATGGACTTTTCAAATGTCACTTGACCTCCTGTAGCTTTGGACACTGTTGACACTTTCAGTGCTTTTCACAAAAAGTATGATGACAAAAATAAGGGCGGATTTGGTGACAGTGGGAATGAGAATGAGTAGAAAACATGAGTGGGTCGTATAAGTGGAGATGTCTAGTAAGCAGTGGATATGGGACCGGTATTAAAGAGTTATTCAGGCTGGAAATATAGATATAAGCCTCATTAAGAAGTAGATGGTAGTTGAGGGTGAATGGGATGGGTCAGAGGGAACAAGTAGAGTAAGAAGTGAGCCAAGGACAGAATCTTGGGGTGCACCAACGTTTAAGGAGTGGCCAGAGGAGGTGGGGATGATCAAAGAGCTAAGACAGAATTACCAGAGATGTGGGAGGAGAACAAGGGAAGGAGAAGTGTTATGGAAACCAAGAGAGAGTTCTAAGAGGGCTAGTCAGTTAGTCTAGGGATGGACTAAGCCTATTTCCTTCTCCTCACCGTGGTTACTCAAACAGTAACCAAGCCTTGTTAGCTCTACCTTCTTAAGATCTCTCAGATCAGTCCCCTCCTTCCATCCACATTGTGATAGCCTTATTGCTGACACTCAGTCCCCCTTGTCAGGACTCCCACATGGTAGCTTGCCCAGGTGCCTTAGAAACTCAAATCTGACTGTTACACTCCCACTTAAAACCCTGCACTGGTTTCCCACAGCTTGGAATAGGATATCCTCTTTGATCTGGTCCCAGACTATCTCTCTAGGATTTTCTCTTAACCTCACCTCCCTTGAACAGTCATGTTAAGTCACACTAAATTATTTACAGCTCCCAGAGCGGTCTTGGCTGTTTTAAATATCTGTGACTTTGTGCTACTGCCTCTTTTTTAGAATGTCCTCTTCCTTGTCCATCTAGAAACATCTCACTTTTCAAAAGAAGTCAGGTCACTTCTGTGGACTTTTTACTGACTCTCATCTTCACAGGATATACCATTTCCTTTTTTGTGTTCTCCTGTGCTCTATTTAATACTTCAATACAATAAAATTACATAATACTTTTATTGTATCCCTTCATTTATATATCTCACTCACTATATAATGGATCCATTATGGACCAGGGCCATACTTTATGAATATTTATATTCTCAGAACATATAATAGTGTCTGGTACACAATAGCAGTTAACACATGCTAGATGATTAATATTTATTAAACTGTGCACTCTATATACACCATAGCCAAGAGGCGAGCTCTAGAATCTCACTGCCTAGGTGGTTTCCTGGCTCTACCACTTAACTGTGTGACCTTTGGCACACAGTTAAGGTCTCTGAGCCTTAAGTTCCTCATGTACATAATGGTGGTAAAAATAGACTCTATTGCATAGGGCTGTTAAGTAAGGTTATTAAAAGTGCATAAAAGAGGCCTGACATATAGTAGGAATCAGTAAGTGTGGGTTCTATGAGGAGTCAGTAAATGTTTATTGAATAAGTGAGGAGAATGATGTAAACAGAAACGTAAGGCATCAACAGTATGACGTGAACTCATCTATCTCCCTGGGCACGTACTTGGGAGCTCTTTCCAAAGATGGTGCTCTGACACTCTGAGCTACCCTGGGCCTTGGCCAGTGCTGAAAGTGTGGAGAAGTATCTGTTCTGCTTAGCGGCTCCACTACTGAGGCCCTATGCAGACTCACAGGGCAGCGAAAAGTCTCTTTTAG
Source organism: Elephas maximus indicus (assembly GCF_024166365.1). Taxonomy (NCBI): domain Eukaryota; kingdom Metazoa; phylum Chordata; class Mammalia; order Proboscidea; family Elephantidae; genus Elephas; species Elephas maximus. The sequence continues at coordinate 72,504,789 of NC_064822.1, read as the reverse complement.
CTCTAGTACTTGCCTTTTTACACTCCTCTGTCCTGGTTTTTGTTTTGCTTCCTTTGTTTTGAGTGCCTGTGCACATGTGCATGTGTGTGCATGTGTGTGTTTTCAGTGAGGTTGTCAGAATCTTTATACTTTCCGATGCCTGGATGGTGCATCTCACCCGGTCCAAGGTCCTCATGCCTTCAGATTTTTCTACTTCCCAACCCTCAAATTGAAACTCCTGTTCCTTGCGCCTTTATTCCCTTTCATTTTCCATGATTTGTTTTTATAGCTCTTATCACAACTACAACTAATCCTAATTTTTTACCAGCTGTCTGTCCTGGACTACAAGCTTCATAAGGGCAGGGACTGAGTCTTTTTCGTTATTGTATACCCAGGATCAAACATATAACTTGGCACATAGTAAGCCCTTAATACTATTTGTTAAATGTGTGAATGATTTCAGTGTAGCAGATGTCAGTTGTAGTTAAGAGTATTTTAAACCCAAATGAAAATGGCTGATAGGATTAATCTCTTTGGTTACTGGCAGATACATTCCTTATCTCTCTCTAAGCTGCTGTCTCCATCCACCCTCCCGTTCTTCACATCTGGCCAGATACCAGCAATCAACAACTTGGCACTCACTTCTAGAGTTACTCGTGTCCACTTTATTTCTAGCAGACCAGCATTGGCAAAGGGCTGCCTCATGCTAAGGATACAGTTTAGGGTAGCCGAGCAAAATTTTATGCAAAGTATTTGGGTGTAAGTGATAATCTTGACTTTCTTATCACTCTTTCAAAAGAGGAAGTGGAAAGAAATAATCATTTTAAAAAGTTTTAAAAAAGATAAACATATGCAATTCATATGACATGCTAATCAGCAAGATATTACCCAACTAAATGTAATCAATGCAATTAAGTTTCCAAGTTGATAGCAGAAGATTTTAAAGCTTCCTGTAACAATTTCCTTTCTCATTTATATATTCATTCAAAAAATATTTATTAAGCATCCGCTGTATGCCAGAAACTGTTGGATATACTGAAGATAGAGCTAACAAGAGAGACAAAATCAATGTTCTCATAGTACATCGATTCACAGTAAACGGACTTATAAATTAAACAATCTTATTTTACATAGTGGTAAATGCTATAATGAAAGGAGCAGGAAGGGGTATTGTGGTCTATTTAGGTAGGGTTGTCAGGAGTCCCCGAGTGGTTCAAACAGCTAATGTGCTCAGCTGCTAATGGAAAGGTTGGTAATTCAAGTCCACTCAGAGATGCCTTGGAAGAAGCGCCGGGGTGATCTACTTCTAAAAATTCAGTCATTGAAAACCGTAGGCAGCATGGTTCTACTTGACACACATAGGGTCGCCGTGAGTTGGAATCAACTTGACAGCAACTGGTAATTGGTCAGGCAGGGTCTGAGAGGAGCAATTGAGAAGGAGGAGGACATGTGAAGATCTGAAGAGCATCATTTTGGCAGAAGAACAGCAGGTGTCAAGGCCTTGAAGTGAGAAGTGCTTTTTTTGATGGCTAGCAAAAAGGTCAGTGAAGCTGAAGGATGGTAGGTGGTGTGGTGGGAGTGGGGAAGTAGAAAGTAACATTGAAGAGGTGCTCTGGAGTGAGATCATGTAGGGAGGGCCTTTGAGCCTTGGCATGGAGTTGGATATTTTTCAATTTATTCTTTTTTTTTTTTCTAGAAAGTGCATGAAAAGGAGTAATCTGTCCTAACAGCTTTTCAGATGGAGATAGTGTGGTATAGTGGATGGAACCTATGCCTTGGAGCCATTATGAGCCTTGGTTCCCCCTTTCAAAGGCTAGATGACTTCTTGCCATGTCATGTGTTTCTTCAATCCCTGCTTTCTCATCTCTCTGATGGGATTAATAATAATCAACCTCAAAGAGCTATTCTGAGGATTAAGTGAAATAACCTTTAAAGCACTCATTACTCTGCCTGACACACGCCTGGTTTCGAATACATGGCCACTATTATCACTTCTAGTAGTACTGAAATACAAATTCCTCTGGAGTCAAGCATCTTTTCCTTCTGATCTATGGATTATGCAATTTTCGTTTTGTTTTGTTGTTTTTACAAAATTTGTTTAGAAACTTACAAGCAAATCAGCAAAACAGTGTAGAAAGTTAGAAGCATTATAATTGACTTTAAATAGCTGCCTCACCTTTTGAGTTTTTGAAGGTTTCACATGCCCTAGTGTTCTGTGGCCAGTTCCTGAACTTGTGTCTACATACCTTCAGCCTTATACATTTCCCCTTTTCCCAAATAGGGCTGAAGGCACTGAGATGAGTGCCACAGAGAACTGAGCAGCTGGGGTAAGATTCTGGGGTAGGGGGATGGGTGTTAAGAGTGTGTGGTAGTATAATGGCATAGCTAGCTAGTGTCGCCTGCCTTGAATTGCGAATTCCTGGCACATTCCCAAGTCCATGTGTCTTGGATGCATTCTGTTACCTTGGCAACATGTCCAGAGTTGTAGGGAGCAACAGCTTTTAACCTTTCGGCATCACTTTGCTAGGACAACAGACTTTGTGGGAAGCCCGGCTTCACTGTAGTTTCTACAGTATAACTGCTGCCACCCACCCAACCCTCCTACTTCCATTGCCTACTCTTATTTCCGCTGCTTGCCATCTGTCTCTCTCCACTCCTTTTGCCTTCACAGGGCCACCGTTTGCATGCTACTTCCAGCTCTCTCCAACCCCTTCGCCTGTTATTCTTTCCTTTCCAGAGTTCTCATTGTTTACATAAAATAAAATATTGTAAATTCTCACATAGTAAAGCTGCATGGCATAAGAAGTTAAAGAGATGGTGGTAATAAAGGAGAAAAACAAAACAGTAAGAAAGGGGAAAGAGTAGCTTGTTAGAGAGTTTATATGGTTTAGTTGTACAGTGCAGGGTGTTATTGTTGTCAGGTGCCATCGAGTCGATTCTGACTCATAGCGACCCTGTGCACAACAGAACGAAACACTGCCCTGTCCTGAGCCATCCTTACAGTCGTTGTTATGCTTGAGCTCATTGTTGCAGCCACTCTGTCAATCCACCTCACTGACGGTCTTCCTCTTTTCCGCTGACCCTGTACTCTGCCAAGCATGATGTCCTTCTCCGGGGACTGATCCCTCCTGACAACATGTCCAAAGTATGTAAGATGCAGTCTTGCTATCCTTGCTTCTAAGGAGCATTCTGGTTGTACTTCTTCTAAGACAGATTTGTTCGTTCTTTTGGCAGTCCATGGGATATTCCATATTCTTCACCGACATCACAGTTCACAGGTGTCAGTTCTTCGGTCTTCCTTATTCATTGTCCAACTTTCACATGCATGTGATGCGATTGAAAATACCGTGGCTTGGGTCAGGCGTACCTTAGTCTTCAAGGTGACACCTTTGCTCTTCAACACTTTAAAGAGATCTTTTGCAGCAGATTTACCCAATGCAATGCATCTTTTGATCTCTTGACTGCTGCTTCCATGGCTGTTGATTGTGGATCCAAGTAAAATGAAATCCTTGACAACTTCAATCTTTTCTCTGCTTATTTTGATGTTGCCCATTGGTCCAGTGGTGAGGATTTTTGTTTTCTTTATGTTGAAGTGTAATCCATACTGAACGCTGTGGTCTTTGATCTTCATTAGTAAGTGCTTCAAGTCCTTTTCCCTTTCAGCAAGCAAGGTTGTATCATCTGCATAATGCAGGTTGTTAATGAGTCTTCCTTCAATCCTGTTGCCCTGTTCTTCTTCATATAGTCCAGCTTCTCATATTATTTGCTCAGCATACAGATTGAATAGGTATGGTGAAAGGATACAACCATGACACACACCTTCACCGACTTTAAAGCACTCAGTATCCCCTTGTTCTGTCCGAACAACCACCTCTTGATCTATGTAAAGGTTCCTCATGACCACAGGTGTTCTGGGATTCCCATTCTTTGCATTGTTATCCATAATTTGTTATGATCCTCACAGTCAAATGCCTTTAGCAGTTCTTAAAGTGACTGGCCCTTAGAATCAACAGGGGAGTTTTATTTATTTGTTATTATTTTAATACAGATTCTTAGGTCCAATACCCGAGGATTCTGATTTAATTGGTAAAGCCCCACCAATTGCTGTTTTTAGAAATTTTCCCCAAGAGGTCCTGAGATACAGCCAGGCTTGGATCTCCATGATGTGTAAAATATATCATTTTGTTGAGGTAATAAAATTGTGTGATGGACTAGAATCCATCTGTTGAGTTTTCTTTTTTATGGTCCCTGGTGCACTGTATTTATGTGGCTGCTTAATAAATACTGAAGAGAAGGAGTTGGAGAAAGTTGAGAAGAAACTACGGGAGAAGAGGAGAGGAGAGTGGAGGGAACAATAGGAAAAGGATAAGGAGAGGCAAATTGGGAATGATGAAAACCAGTCATCAGATGTCAGGTTCGACAACTCTTGTCTCTGATTTTCAGTTGCAATGCAGCTGTTAGAGGTCTGGTCTAGATTAGAATTGATCTAGAATTGCTATTTTGCATATGTTTTGAATCCTGGGTTTGCCCTGGTCAGTAGGAGACAGATTGAGTTAGATCTGAAGTTTCAAAAGGAGTCAGCTTCATTCTATTCCTCCATTTACAAAACCAAGTGCTTGCTACAAGTCAGGTGCTGCACAGTATATGAGATGATGCTTTACCTGCATTAGCCGGCTGAAACCCTGAAGGAGCCCTAGAATTTAGGTAGTAGAATTATTCTCCTTTTAAGAAGAGGTTCAGAATGGTAAGCAACTGGCCCAAAGTTACACACTAGTAATGCCAGTGTGGAAACTGGAACCCTTGTCTGAATAACAATGAATCCCATGGGCTTCAGCATTATTCTGCACTTTTTCTTGAAGCAGTTTCATTTCCTCAGTTTCCCTGGGACAGCTAGCATTTTGCCTGGAGGAGGATATCCCTACTGTCCAAACAGGGGCCAGCTGGAGCTTGGGCAAAGTTGATGTTGCTCTCCCCTCTCACAGTTGATCTTAATTAGGACCTAATCACTCAGAACAAGAGAACAGCTGAAGAAGAGAAGAGAGTGGGAGGAGAATGAGAAAAGGAAAAGACATGGGGGTGAGTGAATTTGCTGGGCCCGTTTTCAGTCTGATTCTCAGGGCCTGGAACTGCGGCTGCATGTGAGCCCCAACTCTCCCCAAACTCCAGATTCTCAAGAGTGAACCTGAGATCCTCAAGCCCAGAGCACTTCCAAATAGACAGCCCATGTTTTGACTCCTGGATCAGATCAAACTCGTCACTGAGCTTTCTGGGATGGGGGCGGGGGGTATGTTTTTTCTACCTTGGTGTGCATCAGAAGAAAATAAAATTAGATATACATCATCTAAGATCTGAGGTCCCATCTCAGTAGATGCGAAGTTGACAGGAAAGGAATAGTGTCCTTGCCTCACTGCCATGAATGACCACAGGACTTGAAGTAAATTTTCTTTTCATGCTTTCTCTGAATTCTTAGAGAATCAGCTCTAACTGCTGTACCTTGGACTAGAATCCTTTCTAGTTCCTAGAGGTGGTGCCAATGGCTACTTAACTCTCCAGTCCGCTTTTACTGTACCTCTGTTTCTTCTGGGCCTTCAGCACCTGCTCTCCATGTTAGTTTCTAAAGGTCAGAGGTCTGTTTATGTGCAAGAATGATTTTCAGGTGTGTGAAAAGTATCCGTGTCAGGGTCGTGGAGCCAATATCTAGGTGAGCTCAGGCAGTGCTTATAAGAGGCAGATTTATTACAGTGAGAGAGTCCTTCCCAAAGGAAGAGGTCCCTTCATCTCCTCCCCTTGTGATTGGGACAACACAGAGCACACAAAGTGTGCTCAGTACGTATTTGTTGATGATAGATCCTTTGAAATCAAATGGGAAGAGGCCATATGTTCTTGGAAAAAGGCCTGCATTGCAAGGTGGGATGGATGAGTGAGATGTATGAGTGAAATTTTTTTGCAAGTTCTTTTCATCTCTAACATCTGTGATCCTGTGAATAATTCTCTTCCCCTTGGCCTGGGGTTGGCTGCTTGCTTGGAGTCTTTGACAGAGCCCTCCTCATTGCCCCTCTGAATGGAGATTATAGAGGGTCTCCACTGGATGGATGGTTCTGGAAGTTGATACTGAAAGCAGGAAAACTGGTGTGAATCCTGGGGTCAGAGCCCAGGGATAGAGGGATTTGGGCAGGAAGTGTGAGTACACAATTCCCAGAACCAAGCAAGGAGGAGAGGGGAACTGTCTCTGTACCAGCACAATTAAGTGTTCTAGAATTCCTGTTCTTCACAATGTTAACTATAATTTGTTGTGGTCCACACAGTCGAATGCCTTTGCATACTCAATAAAGCACAGGCAGATATGTTTCTGGTTTTCTCTGCTTTCAGCCAAGATCAACCTGCCATCAGCAATGATATCTCTCGTTCCACATCCTCTTCTGAATCTGGCTTGAATTTCTGACAGTTCTGCTGCAACTGTTTTTGAATGATCTTCAGCATAATTTTACTTGCATGTGATATTGTTTGATAATTTCCGCATTCTGTTGGATCACCTTTCTTTGGAACAGGCACAAGTACGGATCTCTTCCAGTTGGTTGGCCAGGTAGCTGTCTTCCAAATTTCTTGGCACAGATGAATGAGCGCTTCCAGCATTGAATCTGTTTGTTGAAACATCTCAATTCGTATTCTGTTTGTTTTTTGACAGTGTCTTCAATGCAGCCTAGACTTCTTCCATCAGTAACATTGGTTCTTGATCATATGCTACCTCCTAAAATAGTTGAATGTCGACCAATTCTTTTTGGTACGTGACTTCGTGTATTCTTTTCAATTTCTTTTGATGCTTCTTGTGTCTTTTAATATTTTCCCTACAGAATCCCTCAAAATTGCAACTTGAGGCTTGAATTTTTTCTTCCATTGTTTCAGCTTAAGAAATGCCAAGTGTGTTCTTCTCTTTTGGTTTTTTAACTCCAGGTCTTTACACATACCATTATGATACTTTGTCTTCTTGAACTGCCCTTTGAAATCTTCTGTTCAGCTCTTTTACTTCATCATTTCTTCCTTTTGATTTAGATATTGTATGTTCAAGAGCAAGTTTCAGAGTCTCTTCTGATCTCCATTTTGGTCTTTTTTTTCCTTTTCGGTCTTCTTAATGATCTTTTGTTTTCTTCATGTATGATGTCCTTGATGTCATCCCACAACTCATCTGGTCTTTGGTCATTAGTGTTCACTGTGTCAAATCTATTCTTGAGATGGTCTCTAAATTCAGGTGAAATACACTCAACGACTCAGACCAACAGCAGCTGAAGTTGTCCTATGGCAGCAGGAGCTCCAATTACACCCGTGTAGGCCATGGAAATCTTTTTCAGGCTAAACAGGGGTGCAACCTGAGCAGCAGGGCCAAAGACAGGGTTGCTTTTCAGGGTAGAGAGAAAGGAAGGGCAGAATCCCAGTTCTTGTCTTGCCAGTCCTATAATCTCTCCCCAGAGACATCTAGTTTATCTGTATTAGAAGTTAAGACATATTTTCTTGTACATGTGTGGTCTCTGATTACTGTTGTTCTTTGAGCCTCAATTGGTGGTTAATTTTACAGAGGAAAGTGATATGGCCCTCGGGGTTTTGGAATTTCCCTCATTTGGCCCTGCAGTTTCTGTGTCTAAAAGGAATCTCAGTGGTCAAGGAAAGGGAAGACTTGATAACACCATGCATCATGACTTGTGAATTTCAGTTCTTATGGAAGGGGGACCAGTTCAGTAATTATTGTGAAAACTGATCTGTAAAGTAGAAAGAGGGACTAGGTTTAACTCTCTAGATGCTCTGGAGGAAGGACACTTTCTCTTTCTTTGGCATGTTCTACTCTTGTGCTCTCGTGGATCTGAGAGAGATGCTACCTCGTCATTACAGTGAGGCCTCTGCTGCTTCTAAGAGTTCCAAGTGTCTGGAGCTGAACTTTTTGTGTGCTGGGAGGTAGCATTAAGGCTTAGAGTTTTGTGTTTCTGGGATGTCCAAGTAGCAACCATGGCCATCTTTGTCATCCTGATCTCAGTGGTTAGGCCTGGGAAAAGTTAGGCAATTGGGAAAAGTAAAAATTTTAATCTTTTTTACTACCTTATTCCATGCTTTTCTCTTCCCCTTTTTGAGAGCTCGCACCCCTTTAATGTCCAGTGTCCTTTTTTCTGCCTCTTGGCTGCCTAGAGGACTCTCCTCTCTTTGCCCCACAACTCCCTGCATTGCCCACTGATGGAGCCTCCCAAGAAGCACATAGTTAAGTACTGGAGCTGTTCTCCACATAAGCCTCCTTACAGGTCCTTATTCTTATTTCAAACTTGAAGGCAGTATCTAAAACTAAGTCCCTGCCAGCGCCTAGATAAGAGCAACTAATGTGCCACTCTTTCCATGAACATTTTTATGTTTTTACTCAGGGGAACAAATTTGTAATAATGGAATTTTAGATACAATGTTGGACCATAAGGGAAATATATATTTAAAACAGGAGGTACTTTACTGACCCCCACAAATCATGCCATTCCTGATGTGTGGAAGCTCCATCAACCCTAACACGAGGCTAGCCTCTGCTGGGAGACCTTGCTAAGAACAGAAACACTAAAGGGCAGCTACTTGAGGAGATGTCAGTTGTCTCCTGCTGAGCAGGGGAGAGTACAGAGCCAGATCTGGAGCCCTAGAGAGCATCATATCTGTTAAGGCAGAAGGCCTTCTGGAGCTCCTTCTGGGGAGTAGAAGAGAATCAAGTAGAAGTGTGAAGCCCAGATTAGTTGATGAACTCTGACAATATCTAAACTGTTCTAATTTTCCATACTTTAGAGAGAGCCCAAATCCTATTTTTTGCACTAAGAACCCTTAGCTGCCATCAACTGCCCCCATAAATCAAAACCCTACCCTACATGTTCCTAGGCCCTGCTTTGTTTTGCCCTCTCCTGGATTCTCTGATTTCACTTCTCTCTGTCCTCCCTCCTGTCTCTGCCCCCTCCAGCCCATCTCATTTCTGGTTTGTGTTTCTCTGTCTTTCTCTCACCTTGTCCTCTCCCCTGTCTCCTGTGACCCACTCTTCCACATGACTTATGCTTTATGTGGTACACACAGCTATCTTCATGCTTCATTCTGTCAGTGCCTCAGCCCCACAATGGCCTACCTTTGGACCTGGCATAGTTAAAAGTTCCCAGGTGGTCTGCTCTTGACTTTTGGAGCTGTAAGACATTAGTTTTATAGTCTGTAGCAAGTTGGCTCAGTTGGTTAGAACTTGGCATTTAATGAGGCCAACCAAGGATATATGCTCTATCTCTGTAGGACCCTATTAGCTCACTTCCATTTCACGGTAGAGGTGAGCTCTAGAAACGCCTTTTATATTTATGCCCTTGGTCACAGTGAGGGATCCGGGTAAGAAGCTGTGGCTGGATCAATACTAAATTATTGGTAAGGGATATCAGTAATAACTGTATGTGTGTCTGTTTATATTTATATAACATATATATTTAAATGAAACTCTTTTATTTTGAGATAAACCAAAAAAACCAAGCTCACTACTGTTGAGTTGATTCCAACTCATAGAGACCCTATAGGATAGAGTAGAACTTCCTCATAGGGTTTCAAAGGAGCAGCTGATGGATTAGAACGGCTGACCTTTTGCTTAGCAGTCAAACACTTAACCACTGTGCCACCAGGGCTCCTAATTTTGGAACAGTAGTTGTAAATTCACATTTTATGTTTTTAAACATCTACTATAGGGTCGCTATGAGTCGGAATTGACTTGACAGCAATGGGTTTGTTTTTTTGGTTAAACTAAGTTTGAGCTCAATATAATAGACAGAATTCAGGTCCAGACGGCCCAGGTCTCAGATTCTGGCTCTTTATTAGTTTGGTGACCTTGACCTAGTTTCTTATCCTCTCTGTGCCACAGTTTCCATAGCTGTAAAATGAGGATAACAGTAACAACTGCAACACGTTTGATTTCTTTTAGCCTCCCTCTGCCTGCCCTCTTTTCCTTTCTTGTTCTGGATCTGTTCTAGTATGTTTTTCTTCTTAATTGTCATTTTATTTTTACCTGTGTTTTTAGAAATCTTCCCCCTTCTTTTCTCCCTGCTTTTTGATTTTCTTTGCATTTTCCTGAGCCTTAGCCTGCTCCTCATTTTCAGTTTCTTGCTTTCTCCTTCATCACCCCCTCATTGAATTTGCACTTCCTTCCCAAGGCACACGTCTCCTGATCCATTTCTCCCTGTCATTCACTATTCCTGGGCCCTCCGTGGCCTCCAGGAGAATGTGCAGCCCTTAATTATTTATAAGCATGGGAGAATAATTACAGAAATGATTTAATTACCTTTTTCACATAGATTCTAATAGCACTGGCTGGGCTAGATAATGGTAGAGTCTGGTTATATCAGCAGGCACACTTGATATGATTCAGAGTTGGTTGGGGTGGGGTCGAGATGGGGATACAGCTATAAAGAGTCTTCAGAAGATTTAATCTCATTTGTCAAAGAACTGGAAAAAAAACAATAGTTTATTATACAGAGCTAGGGTTATATTAAATGGAAGGTGTATGTCACCTCTGTTTGAAATGGGAGAAGGAAAGGGGCTAATTGTTTTGGATCATATGGTCCATGTAATGGATAGGATACTACTGCTATAATTTAGGGACTTTGTTCTCCTTAGGGCTACTCCAGGAGGTAGAATGGAAATATTCATTTAATGACAATCACGGTTGTAGAAGAAATATCCTAGAAGTCAGGAGGCCTGGTTCTTATACTTGCTTTATAACTAAGCTTAGTCGTTAAGACTCTGGGCAAGTACTTCTAATTCTCTTGCCCCACTCCCTCTTCATCATCTGTAAAATGAAGGGCTTGGTTGCTATAGTCCTTTTCCATTCTAAAAGTTTCTGATATAGTGTTTAAGAGAAGAAGATATTGATTGAAGGAAAGGTGAGCAAATGAATAGGGGGAAGCCACCCAAAATGGACAGGAGTCAGGGTAAATAGATTAACAGTAATTAAAGGAAATGAGGAACAGTGGCAAAATATGAAGATGTATGATCAAATTATGACTTTTTAAATTACATTCTCCTTGGTAGATTTTAAGATCTGGCATGCAGAGGGTTGCAAAGAGAAGGTTGTAGTGTTTTATATGCATTGGAGAAAGGCAAGTGAATTTCTGAAAAGAAGCACTCTGCTTCCATCCCCACTGTATCGTACTTCTCACACCTCCATAGAAGTGTGGATGAATGTGTATTGTTGCTATCTTGTGTAAAAGACCATTCATTCTAGAAGGGATCTCAGGCTAGTCCAATGCCCTTATTTTGTGGTAGAGCATACTAAGGCCAAAAAAGATTAAGTGAGTTGCCTGAAGCCACACCTTAATTTTCTCCTGGAGTTGGCCTACTTTTCCAGATTACCAGGTCACAGTCATTCTCTGGTAGGACTTGTACCTCAACAAAATACTAATCTTTTCTAGTAGTTCACAGTCTAGCAGGTAATATGATGCAATGAATTGCAGTCTCTCCTCTCTCCTGACTGGTGTTGAGGAACAAGGCAAGGTAGAAATTAGGATTTGGGGGGAATGGCATTTTTTCCTGGTTTTCTTTTATCTGCACTAAATGTAGTCTGAGAAAATTTACTAAAAGTATATTAATGGCTGTGCCAAATGTTGATAAAAGTAAGTATTAGTGAATGAATTTTTGGACTATATATGGTACCCCAGTGCCGTCGAGTCGATTCCAACTCATAGCAACCCTATAGGACAGAGTAGAACTGCCCCTTAGAGTTTGCAGGAAGCACCTGGCAGATAGAAGACCTATATATTGGGGGTTTATGAATTTATCATAATCATAGGCAGACAGATGGAAAGAAAATTTGGATAAAGTAAATTCTATCTCTTAAGGCTTTTTATTGTTCAAAGAAAGCATTAGAAACCAGTGTTTCTCACTTTTTCCACTACCCACAAACCACAGGTATATCTTCCCTTTTCCCCAATGAGAAAATTCTCATCTTGAAAAATTTCTCTAATTGAGATACTTAAGAAAAAGGGCTCAACTATGTAGGGACATTTGTGCACAGCTTCCCCAGAAAGAAGTGGGGAGGCTTCCAGAAAGAAAGAGGGGGAAAAAGCAGGAGAGAGATCAGAAAGAACCTCCAGAGTATGTGTGGTTGGTGATGGGAGATAAGAAGTATGACCAAATCTTATATGGATGGTGCTTTTCAGTTTTCACAGTGAATTTATCTGCTTTGTTTTAATTAATTTGAGACTCCCATCTATTATGCAGGATGAGAAACTGAGCCTTAGATTGTGTGTCTGAAAAGACAGGATAACTTATGGTCATCCTCATTCTCCAGATAAGAAAACTAAGGCCCAGAGAAGTTAAGTGGTTTATCAGAGACAAAGAAATTATACGTGGCAGGTCTAGGACTAGAATCTAGGTCTTCTGACCTTTAATTTAATGCCTAAAAGCTGTTCAGTCGTTTCCAATTCATAGCAACCCTATAAGGCAGGGTAGAATTGCCCCATAGAGTTTCCAAGGAGCAGCCGGTGGATTTGAACTGCTGACCTTTTGGTTAGCAGCTATGGCTTACTGTAACTTTCAACCACGGTGTCACCAGGGCTTCAAGAGAAGATACCATGTAAACCACACTGAAGAGCATTTAATGGTGAGGAGTAGTGGTGTGTGGTGTCAGGCAAGTACAGAGAAGTCAAAAAGAACGCAAACGATTTGGTCATGGGAATTTTTTGGCTACCTTCACTGATGGAATTTAAGTTGAAGAGCATCTTAAGTAGGTCTAAACCCACTGCTATCAAGTTGATTCCAACTCAGAGTTGGAATAGTTGATTCCAACTCAAAAAGTTGACTTGTAGAAAAGAAAAAGAAGCTATGGGTATATTAAGTCAACATGCTTAAGAACTTTGGGAAGGATGGGAGTGTGTCTGGGATGGAGAATTCATGGGTAAAGACTCATACAAAGGAATTTAAAAATAAGGACATTTATTTAAAAAAAAAAAAAGGCAATGCCATTCAAACAAGTGATGGGAAACCCAAATCTACAATCTCTTATCCGTCTTCTTGTGGGGGAGGGGGGAAGAACCTCTATTAAAGCATTTTACCAAAGTAGGCTTATACCTGTTCTGAACAAAGCCCACAATGGACTGGGACATTTCCCTTCATTAACACTTCATTAAGCTTTGTCAGATATAAGTCTCCTAGCTAGATCCTGGCAAGGGCCTCTTACTGAGGTGATAATGAGGAGGAAATGTACTAGGTTTTTGGCCTACTCCAGGGTTATTGAATATAGACTAAAACATATTTTGATAACATTGACTTTAAAATGGGTATTAAACATCATTTTACACTGACCGAGTAGTGTAAATAGAATACATAGGCACAAACAGAATGAGATGTGCATGCCAATATAACATGGCACATTTCAGAGAGATTTAATGATTTGTTGCAAATTATGAAAATCTTTGAGTCATCTTGGACTTGGCCAATGATAGGATTTTGATAGATGTGCAACTTGTACCTATTATTTTAAAAAAAAAAAAATGTCTCTTTCAAAAACAGACATAATAATCTTGTATGGCTCTTGGGATACTGGTCCTCCTAGCCCTAATCGATATCTTCTGGCTATTTAATATTTATTAACTACCAGGTGTTCTCAGAATTAAATATTGCTCACTTTCTAGTAGCTTTCTTGGTGTTCCTGAAAAGTCCTGTCATAGTGATTTAACATTCTATGGAAGCCTGAAGGTACAGTCATTTTAAGAGAAAAAACTATATTTAATCTTTACTTTGCAAAAGCATTTGACTTGATCATCCATGGAAAAATAGTAAAACTGTATGAAATATGGAATAGCCCCTAGAAGCACTTGATGTCGACACAGTTGGCTGTAAGATTGTACTCACAGTAATAAGCAATCTGATGTCAACCAAATTTCTGTGTGTGTGTGAGAGAGTGTGTGTCTGTGTGTGGGGAGGGCGGGGGGGGATGTGGTGTTTGGAGAGCATAATGAATGGTGAAATGGTATTTTAAAGGTGTTTTTCCTCGGCCTAATGTTTTTTGTAAAAGCAGCGTGGTGACAACGATAAGCAGATTTCCTAAGAAAGAAAAATCAATCACCCCAGCACTCAACCAATAACTAATCAGAAGAGGAGTTGGAAAGGGAGGAGTACCTGCTATGTGTAAGAGCTGTATATGTGCTATCTCATTATAATTCCCTTCATTATTTTTACTGGTAAAAACCCATCACTTCTCTAGACCTTGCCTTCATTCTATTTCCATAATGAACTGGAGAAATTAGCTTTCTTTTCAGGCCCATTTTCACACACACACACACACACAGTCAAAATTTTGATAATTTCATTGAGTTATCTTATAATTACCTCTTTGGAAAGTGGTCTATGAATTAATGTATTCATTTAGTAAATGTAATTGAGCATCCATTATGTGTTAGATGTGGTACAAATCACTATGGGCACGGTAGTGAAACTGGAGAAATGGATGGATATAAACAGGAGAAAATGATACAGAAACCAAATGGACAAGAACAAATTTGAGAAACGGTAACCTTGGAGGTCATCATGGAAAGTTCGCAGCAGTGAGCTACATTTAAAGACCAGGCATGGACATTAGACAGTTTAAAGGCTTGCCTCACATAGCTAAGAAAAATAATTCATGTAGCTTATATAGAGATTGGCACTTAGTAGGTGGTTTCCCACCAATGTTAGTTAAATAGGAAAAACGGAACCAAAGAAATTAAAACAAAATTCCCAAATATAACATGGTGAAAACCTCATGTGACTGAGTTCAGAAGATATCTAAGCAGTGAGCGTTGTATTGGGGCGTGGCTTTACTAGACTTCTCCAAAGTCCCTTAACCACTGAGTGGTACAAGCAATTAATGTGCTTGGCTGACAGCCAAAAGGTTAAAGGTTCGAGTCTACCCAGAGGTGCTTTGAAAGGAAGTCCTTGTGACTTACTCCCAAAAAACCAACCTATGATGCACAGTTCTACTGTAATGTACATGAGGTTGCCATGAATAGAATCAACTCGACAGCCTTTCCCATGCCTCCACTTCTGCTGGAATGCTCCAGTTTTGGTGAGGGACTTTGGTGTTTCTAGGACCACAGCTTCTATTGCTAGTTGCTTGGAGAAGAGGTTACCTGGTTGGTGGATTCTCAGACTAATTATTTTCTAATGATGGTGGCAGTAGTAGCATGATAAAGCATGGTGAATATTTTTCCAATTAAAGATAAAACAGAAAAAACAAACAAAAAAAAACCCCTCTATACCACATTTCTTTTTTAAAGAAAGGACATGGAAAGTAAAAACAGAATTATACTAGGAAATTCATGATCTCAGAATAGAGGACAGTTCTTTGAATTGAATATATTTAGCTGTATCAACAACTCACTTCATGGTTCTTGTTTTTCTCATTTCTCTGTGGGCCAATGAAAACGTCATCATGGATTGTCATTGATCCATGGACCAGTGTTTGAGATGCACTGGTGTAGATATTATTGCTAGAGGCAGGGTTACCAAGGAAATTACTTCTAAAAGCTGTGGATCCAGATGCGTCCCCTGAACTGTTGATCCGAAGCCTGGCAGTTTGGGGGCTCTGCTCATATCCTGTTTCTCTGGCAGAAATTGCAGCTTAACAAAGAGTGTTGCGTCAAGGTTCTGAAGTATATCATGATCTCCTGCAGTGACAGACAGATGAGGTTTAGGGATTGGATGGGAAGTGATTGATGTACTGGGTCTTGACTTTAGGCAAGCCTTTTATTTCTGTCCTGTGTGACATATTCATCAATAATCTGAGAAAATAAAATCTAGACACAACTTTCTGGTGGGAAGGTTGCTTCAAAACTGTGGTTTATAGAGTTATCTGTGAGTTAGAAATCCCAGGTTAGAGTTCTGGCTCTGTCCATGGCTAGCTGTGTGATCTTGGACAAGTTACCTCATTCATCTCACCTTCCTTATCCATAGGATGAGAATTGTTTTCCCGGAGGCACATCAAGTTGTTTCCAGTGTTTCAAAATACCTGACAGTAACTTTACATTTACCCACAACTAGTCTGCTTAAAAAAAAACCAAACCAAACCCAGTGCCGTCGAGTCGATTCTGACTCATAACGACGCTGCTTAGGCTAAGAAAAATGTTGTTTCTTTCCTTTGAGTTAGTATTGTATTAGCTTATTGATGTACAGATATCTCATGTTGCTTCAATATCTGTTAAGAAAAAAAAATTACTCAGTAAATACATGGATGTAGAACATCATGCTATATACATAGCGGGGAATGATTTTCCTTTACGTTTTCTTGCTTCTGGCCCCTGGAGAATTGAGCCAAAGGAGTTGTTAATATATTTACTTTTTAGAAATGTGTAAAAAATGATACGGTAAACAATTCAAGGCCCAGAGAGAGAGAAAAACAAAACAAATAAAAAGCAAACAGAGGTTGCAGAATATTAAAGATAAAAATCAGCCATGTGGTATTATTTTAAAAATAAACCAACAAAGAAATACACAGTGAATTTTGAGTATGTCAAAGGCAGAAAGTTATCTAAAATAAACTGAACAGGTACTTTGCCAAGTACTTTATATTTTATTTTATTATATCTGGTTATGTTATTTAATAACATTATGTTATTTAATATATTAATTATATTGTTTGATTCTTACTGTAATTCTGTGAGGTGGGGGTATTCTTGTTAGTTGCCGAGTTGATTCCAGTTCATCATGATCCCATGTGTGTCATTAGTAGAACTGTGCTCCATAGGGTTTTCAAGGCTGTGGCCTCTTGGAAGCAGATTGTGAGGCCTGTCTTTTGAGGCGCCTCTGGATGGGTTCGAACCACCAACCTTTCAGCTAATAGTTGGCCATTTAACTGTTTGCACCACCCAGGGGCTCTGAGGTAAGTATTATTACCTCCATTTTATACAGAAGAAAACTGAAGCCCAGAGTCATTAGGTGGTTGGGTGCATGTCAGGTAAGAGGGGCAGCCACAGTTTAAGCCCAGGTGTCTTTGGATCCAAATCAGGATATTCCCCTGCAATGATGCATTCATTCATTGCTCTTAAAGCAGATTAAGTGCCCACTGCACACCCCTCCTGCGTCCCCCAGGAATCTTCACCTATCCTATTCTGTTCTTTTTCCTTTCCAAAGAGATGACCTTGAGTTCCTTTCAAGCTGTTTCTAGGATGCTCGAATTCTTAAAGAATAAACAGGTTCCAGCGGGAGCGAAGCTGGCTGCAGTGATCTGGAGGGCTGCAGTGATCTGGAGGGCTGCAGTGGGGCAGAACCGAGAGGTACAGGATGAAATAGAGCAGTGTGGGGTGCACGGTGGCAGCCTGCGTAATGGCCTCTTGGAGATGAAGTGAAACACGCCTCAGTGTTTGAGTTACAAGTGGTTTGGTCCTTTATTACAGGATAAACTCGTTCTTCCTTTGGCCCGATGGGGAGAAAAATTACATTTTATTCTGAAAGGTTCAAGTATAAAAATATCCCAAAGTTCTATATAATAGAAATACAAACATACACACATGCAGATTTTCTATTATGAGATTATTTTATGTTCATTGAATGAGCTGTTCTGGTGCATTCAAGGAAGTTGAAGCTTTGACGCGGTCGCTACTTGCTAAAGAAGGTAAATTTTCAACAGCCAATTGATGCTGTTAGTGGCTTTTAATATGCATATTGTTCTTGGTTCTTTGCGCTTTTCTCATGCCCGTCCTTGTTTCTCTGAGTACTGTGGTTGATGGTGGCATAAATCTAAGGAGTGTAGTCACAAGACCTTTGTCTGACACCTGAGTCTTTGGCTTGACTCTGCCTCTTACCGGCTGCATGACCTTGGGAAGATCAGTGAACCTATCTGAGTCAAAGTTTCTTTGTCCATGGAGTGATAATGGATGAGGTAATGATTAAAATGAGACAGTATACATGAGAATGCTTTGTTAAATTTACAAGCACTATGTAAGCTTTAAAAAAAAAAAAAAGCTTTAGGTGTTATTTATTTCTCTGATTGGAAGGAATTGAAAAGAACTTAGGGATGTTCACCATGATTATATGTGTGGTTACATTTCACCTGATTGAACCACTTTCAAATTTCCATTATCTGGAAACGTTTTTAGTGAAAACCTTTCTCTGTGTAAATAAATCATGGGAAAGCTGCTCCTGGGCCACATCTGTCTGACTTTTATTTCTTAGCCCTTAACCAACCTGTCTCCCCTGTTCTGTGGATGTCTGTGAACATTATGCCATATAATTAATTTTAAATGATAGAAAATTAGCCTGCCAAGCTGCTGTAGAAGCCTCCGGATTCTTTGCTGTTCCTTTTGTACATTCATTCACCTTCTTGTACACGCAGGCTTCACTGTGTCAGAGCTGACTTAACCTCAGAGTGTCATCAGTAAATGTTATAAACAGAAGAGTCTTTAGTGACACCTTCTTTGCCACGTGTTGGCAGTGTGGGTGGGTGAAAGGGCTGGAAAAAAAGTGGTTCAGTCATTAGGGTCCTTGCTAAGTGACTGCTGATTTGACGAGCTCCCCAGAGGAGTGCTTCCGAGTAAGTCAGGTTGTCAGTGAAGGTGAGGAGTTGAGTGCTAGAGTGCCTGGAATAACACAGAAGGGGAAAAGAGACAGATTTTATGCCATTTTGCATCAGCAGGGTGCCAAGAGCAAGCTAGTACTTCCCTCTATACCCTCATCTCTTGAGCAAAAGTACCCTGAAATACACTCTTCTCTTGAGCAAAACATCTGGTTTCTCTAAACACTCACCCTTTGCAGTTCTTCTCTATTAAATAATTTTGAGGCTATGTTACAAATTCTCCTTTGTTTCACCTGATCATCTGTGACTACTGTTGGATGAGTGTTGTGACCTCATTATTCCTTGAAAAGGTGACAGGAGAGGGGCTAGGTAAGGAGAATACACAGACATGAACCTTACAGGAGGTGGAAACCAAAAGGGGCTGTAATCAGAAGAGACTGTTTAAGTAATGCGATGAAACAATGCATGAGTAATTCAGGTATTCTTAAAATGAAGTTAATTCAACAGGAATGGAAAAAGAACTAGGAGGGTAAAGTAGGAAGAATAACAGTTTGGTAAGAAAAAAACACTGCTGGTGTCTTTGGGCTTTGGAGGACTAGAAGGCTTCAGCTATGGAACTTTTTGTGGGTCAGATAAACTTAGAGGGTGTGTTTTCCTTAGAGAATGAGGCATCCAAGTGAGGGAATATGGGGGCAGAAAATGAGCCACACAGGTGCTTTGGGTCATGTCTGGCTGTGTTTTAGCTTTGTCCTGAATGGAATTTTAAGTAGTGAGTTTAACACATCTTATTTTTCTCTCCCATTTTTCCTATTTCTGTCTTACCCTTTTCCTATCCTCATGCCCCCATTATGCAGGCTTTTGCTGATTTAATTTTTATAAAAATGACAATTTTCACTTTTCTTCTTGATTTTTCTTCAAATATGTTGGTGTCAAGTGCTTTATCTTCAATCTCACTAATTCTGACTTCCATTTCCTCAATTCTCATATGTCTATTGAGTTGTCTAATTCTGAAATTTTATTGTTAATCTTCTGAATTTCTGTTTGCTCTCTATGGGCTTTTGCAGCCTATTAAAGTTATCATTATGCTCTTCTCTAATCTTCTTAAGTTCCCCTAACACTTTGTCTGTGTGCTGCTTGGTTTGTTCTGCATTTTGCCTGATCTCCTTCCTGATCTTTTGAAGAGTTCTGTATATTAATCTTTTGTATTCTACCTCTGATAATTTCAGGAAATTATCTTCATCCAGAAGATTTCTTGATTCTTTGTTTTTGGAGTGTGCTGAAGCCATCATGGTCTGCCTTTTTATGTGATTCAATATTGACTCTTGTCTCCGAGCCTTGAATAAGTTATTGTATTTGTTTTATGTTTGCTTATGGTGTCCTAGCTTCTTGTTTTGTTTTGTTTTGATATGCCCAAATAGGCTGCTTGAGTGAGCTACTTTGATTACTGGCACCTTTGATGCTCTAACGTCCTGTCACCAGGTGGTTAGAGCCGTTACTAGGTATATGAGCCCAGGAGTCCGTTTACTTTTCTTGTGTGGATTCAGCTCAGGTATCCAGGTAGTTGGTCACCAAGTGTGTGGTGCAGGCTCTCACCTACAGTCTTAGACGAGCAGGGGTAATTGGTGTAGGCATAGGTATGTGGTTGCGGTAGGGGGTCAGGTGCTGAGCAAGGCAGAGGACTGACAACTGCTCCTCAGAGTGTGTAAGAAAAGCATGTCCCTCTTCCCTGGAGCATGTAGGTGGGTGGGTTTTGCATCTGGACTATGGGTACCCAATGCTGTTGGCTTAAGAACTGGAAGGTGGCACTTATCATTGGACCCCTGTTGCAGGTGGCTAGGTGAGTGGGTGAAGCTACCGGTCCTGAGGCCCTTGATATGGGTAGGTGAGGACGTTGCTTAATAGGCAGAGTGGTGTTGAATTTCATGAACCTGCCTCTCCACCATATAGCTGAAACAGTTGAAGTTAGACTTCAGGTATATGCCTTGTTGTACTGTGCTAATGAGGGCCTACACTGTTGAAATGGGCCCACACAAGCCTATGCAGGGGTGAAAGGCATTCAAAGTCCATGGACCCCTTATGCCTGTGCCTAGGAAAAGGCACAGGGGAGCTGGCAAGTTATTTTTCCCCTATTTGTTAATTTGTTCCTTCTCCAAGGCCAGGAGAATGGCTCAGAGCATGTGACAGGTCCTACTTCTGGCCTAGGGAAAAGTGGCTATCACTGAAGCCAACTTGGGACCTGGTGAAGACCTGGGAAGAGTCAGAAAAATGGGAGAGAGTGTTTTTCCCAAACAGGTGTTTTTGCTTAGCATTGTAAATTAGACACAAGTACTTATCTTTTACCGATTGCAAACCACTTTTGGAGGGTTGAGCAGACTTTGCGCCACTTGGTCTCTCCTGATGTGGAAAATGCATCCCAAACACCACTGCTTGCCTCACCACGCTTGCACCAGCAGATCTGGCCTGCAGTATGCTGGTTCCCGCTGGGTCAGGTCTGTCAACTCCGTGCTGCTTCTGAACCGTCTCTCCCTTCCCCTGCTGCTCAGTCCGATTTCTCAACTTTGCCTCTGATGTTCAGGGTTCATAGACTGTCATATATAATTGATTCCCTTGATTTTTTTTCAGGGCCTTTGTTGTTAGAGTGACCACAGGGAGTGTCTGACTACTCTGCCATCTTGGCCCTGCCTCCTCGTATCTCCTTCTTAAGTCTTTAAATCCCTTGGTAATTCATGGAGATGCAGCTAGAGAAAAAGCAGAATTGCAATCAAGGAATACATGGTATGGTAGTTTCTATTAAACAAATATTTATCCACATTCATTAGAAAGACAGTATGCCCAAGACAGTGCCAAGACATTTAGCCCCTTCATAGATTTCCATCAGCTATACCCCCTTTCTCTCACTACAGGAGCCACCTCAAATGAACATGCATAATAAATTCAGACTCAGTGTTTGCTATGCAGTACAGCTTCAGATCAACTCTTGAAGCCCTACCTTCCAACCAGACCAGCAACCCTAAGCTCCTCTCTGTGGAAATCATGGAGCCACCGTTGAGAGTAAGGTGGTGATTAAGAGCAGAGGATTTGAATGTCAAAATGGGGTTCTGCAGGTTCCTAGCTATTTGAATATAGGCAATTACTTAACTCCTTAGGATCTCGGGCTCCTCACTATTAAATCAGAGTAATACTGGTAATACCAGCTTTGCAGGGTTGAGGAACCCCTGGGGCGTGTAAATGGTTATCTTGCTCAGCTGCTAACCAGATGGTTGGAGGTTGGAGTCTACTCAAAGGCACCTCAGAAGAAAGACCCTGAAGTCTACTTCTAAAAAATCAGTCATTGAAAACCCTGTGGAACACAGTTCTACTCTGACATACATGGGGTTGACTCAACAGCAACTGTGGTCGAAGGAGAAGGACACCCAAATACTGACTACAGTGCTTGGCTGAAAAGGAAACTCTTCGCATTGCAAGCCTGCAAATGGGCCAGACACTGCACCTCACTCCTCCATAGATCTTTCTCTGAGTGTTCACAACAATCCTGTGAGGTGGACATTACTGTACAAATGAAGAAATTCAGAAGTCAGGGATAGCGGGTTGAACTAAGCCACGCATGGATGAGTGATGGAAGAGGACTCAAATCTGTCCTAGGTTGGAGAGGGTGTTCCTAGTGTGGTGGTGTGGTTTTCTTTAACTTGGGGTCTAGTGAAGCTTTCCAGGACTCTCAGTGTGACTCTGTGATGAGGGGCCTATTCTGGGCTGTGGGAAGTTTATGGAATAGGAAGCTTTGTGATAGACATAACAGAGCAAGTGGTCATATGAGCATGAGATCATATGCTAAGAATAAATCTACATAGAAAATGATTTGATGCAAGTTGACAAACAAAAAAAGGAGAGAGGTGGGCCTGAGAATAATGATATACTTATCTATTATTATTCTAAGAGGGGAATGCATTCCCCCTCCCCTACTCCTGAGGGAGCCTATCAGGTTGCCTGGACACTATGACACACACCAGTCCACCTTCAGGCATCTGGGTTGGGCTGAGGGGCGTGGAGTCACTTGTGTGTCCTTCTTCATTTCTGGCCTGACCCTTACCTGCTGGAGCTGCTCTCTCTACTTAGCTCTGTCAGGAGTGCCCTGTGGCCCAAAGGGAGGAGAAAAGGGGGAAGGCAGGGTAGGCAAGAAGGAATAGAAGGGACAAGGAGAGGAACTTTTTAAAAGAAAAGGATACAAAGTAATGTGGAAGGCAATGCAGCCAAGAATTAGTTGCAAGGTAAAATAAATGCTGAACATTAAGTGCATAATTTGAGAAATTAGTGTTCTAGGTGGGAGAACAGTTTTATATTCTTATTTATATTTTCAAAAGGTTCAGAGTCACCTGGTAAACAGTTTTCTGAATTCCTGGTGTGATCCCAGTATACCACACATGGTATAACAGTATAGTCACTGTCTCCAGGTAGCCTTTTTTTCTTTCTTTCTTTTGTTACTAAATGAAGTGTTTTTTTCTTTAGGTCAGAATTCCCAACCAGTGTGCCATAGATAGGCTCAGGTTTGACCAGATTGCACCCTTCAGCCCTCAGGACTGCTGATCCCCTTCTTTGGCCCAAGACCATGATTCTTCTTGGGGCTCCTTGGATGTGGCCTGAGAACACATGTTACCGCATAGAGGAGTGGTGGCTCTGAGGGTGGTAGAGTGAAAAAGGTTGAGAAACACTGCCTTAGCATCTCTATGCCTTTGGGAGACTCTTAAGATACAAGTTAACTGTATGCAAAAACCGTCCCCAGCCTGCCCAAATCAGAGAGAAAAGACCCAGTTCAGAACTTGCAGCTTCACTGTTTGAAATTTTCCTTAAAGAATGGCCGAGCCTTGGGCACATTTCTCTGTGGCCCACTGCAGGCTGCAGGCTGCAGGCCTCTTCCTTGTCTCTCAAACCCCCTACACTTTTTTTCTGTCTTCTTCTTTATAGTCGAACTATTTAACATGAATTTTAAAGACATGCCTGGCTGTCTTATGGAGATTCAGAGTTGCCATGGCAATGTGGCCTGTTTCTCCAAATTAGGACATATTCCTGCTGCCTTTTTTTTTTTTTTTTAATGTGGTATGTTTTCTCTCACAAAACTTCTTTGCTTTCTTAAATCCTTCCTTCCCTGTCTCCCACAGAATACCAGTTTAAGTACCTGTTCTCAAATTGGCTAGGTCCACAGGTTAAGAAGGTGCTATGGCGATGTTCTCCCCAACCCTCACCCTGCACCCACTCCATGTGGGTCTTTGTCTGGGGAGGTGCCATCTTAATGGCATCAGGGTGGCCTTTCTGGTGGGTTTGCCCTTGACTCCTGTTCTGCCTGGACTGGGCTCCCAGCAAATTGTACAAAAACCTTTTGTGAATGAAAAGGAGTAGGGAAGAGACAGCCATAGTTTGGATTTAGATATTATTTGAGAAGTTTCTTCCCAGGCATGTGACCACGTGATAAAACAGGATACAGAATAAATGATGGTGCACACACCTCATCTTTTCTCTTACAACTCATTTTAGGATCCCAGGAAAATACAAGCTTCCAGTCAAGAAAGCGTTATCTTTTGAGGGTAAGGACAGAAGCTGGTCAATGAGAGGTGTGTAGAGGGAGGGAAATAGATGAAGAGTCCCTTTCATTCAAGATATTTCAGCTCCGTAGATTATTGAAAACCCTTTGAACCACTTGAATTATGGCCTGTGATGAAAATGGAGGAAGAAAGAGAATGAGAAAAGGGAATCAGATTTAGCTCTTCTTTCTCTCATTTTCATTCCTGATGCTCTGCCCTTGGTAAATGAAGATCAGTTAGGAAGGGTTCCTTTGGCGCGTGCTTAGAGCTAAACCAAACCAAACCCGTTGCCGTTGAGTCAATTTGGACTCATAGTGATCCTAAAGGACAGAGTAGAACTGCACCATAGCGTTTCCAAGGAGCACCTGGCGGATTTGAACTGCCAACCTTCTGATTAGCAGTTGTAGCTCTTAACCACTACACCACTAGGGTTTCCACGCTTAGAGCAGAGCTGTTCAAACTTGGTCGCACTTTGGAATCACCTGGAGAGTTTTAAAAAATACAGACACTTGGGTCTGTCTCCCAGAGAGTCTGATGTAGTTTTTTGGGAGTGTATTCTGGGTACTGGGATTTTTTAAAAAGCTCTTTGCAGGTGATTCTGAGGTACCACAGACGTTGAAAATTACTGTCTTAGATGATGATTGTTTGGAAGGCAGTAATCATGGCTGTAAAGTGGCCATATCTGGGTCCTATTTTTTAAATGAATGGATGAAAGCCTTAGAAAACAGGCACATAATTCTCAGCCTTACTTACGTTAAAGCTTCCCCTCCCTCCCCTGCACATCACTTTTAGAAAATGCAAAGTCATTGCCTGGACCTAAGAAACATGGCCCTGCTTTGACCTGGGAGGGGGTGGAGGGAGAACACCAACACAATTAGCTAAGTAAACAAGACAGGAGCTGTCACAGGGTCAAAGTTCACCAGCCAACACAGATAACAAGATGGGAACCCAGGCAGAGTGTCAGGGGTTGCTAATATGAGGGCAAGGAGAGGGAAATAAGGTGCTGTTGTGGTCATACTTAGGTCGAAAGATGATGCTTTTCGTGGTGAGGCAGGGAGAAACATGGCTTGGCATTTTGATTTGCTTCTGAAGCTTTACATAAGCTGCTGATGGAACTTCCTGTAGAGGGTCTCTATTACTTCTAGAAGTTGGGAAAATAGAACAGCTGTGTTTTTACCTTGCTCCTTTTTCTTGCCTTTGCCTGCAGGCAGTGGGCATAAGTAGAGCAAGAGCAGCGAGACTTCAAATTACAGAATTTGACTACATTCAGAAGACATCCCCAGAATGACTATCGGTTTGTTTTTTCCTGCATGACTTCCATTTTGGAGAAACCCTGGCGGTGCTAAGAAGGGCGTGATACCTGCTTCACCATTAGTAAGAAGTGCTGCCACAAAGAAGTCCCTTACCCTTTTGGGACCACATCTGTTAAATGGGTAGGGATGGGGCAGGGATGGATTACCCAATAAGCAAGGTATGCAGGGTTTACTTGTGCCTACTTACCAATCTGTAATGCACATCTTTAACGTGGCAAAACCATGTGAAATTGTGCACTACAGATTAGTAAGTAAACACAAGTAAGCCGGTGCTTACCTTGCTTACTGGTTATTCTGCCCGTGGAATGGGGTCTGGTGGGGGCCTTTATGGAGTCTCACAGTTATAAGGATGTGTTTCCATCAGTCTCGTGTTTGCATCTGCCATTTGTTAAAAGTTTCCAGTCAGGTAGCCACATAGTGACAGTCATGTCTTTAGAGTTCTCCCCTTAGATCAGGATTGCAGATAAACTAGGCAAGAGGAATTGCAGATTTGCAGTATCTTTGGCCCAGGGGTCATTCAGAAAAGCCAATCAGAAAGCAGCTAAATTTGTAACAGAACACGTTCCCAGGTAGCTTCGGAATCAGGGAAAAGCCATAGAGCACAATTGGAATAGGAAAAAGACCAAGCTTCTGAGAAGACAGAGAGAAGGGAGGTTTGAGGTTCAGTGTGACTCTCCTAAGCCAGGTTCTAGGGTGTTTAGTCCCTTGTGAAGACCAGGCTTGGACAGTGGGGCTAACAGTTTTGTTTTTGAGCCCCTATGATTCTCTGAATGGATCAATTGAAGCTTTGAGATGTCTTAGCAGTCTGATATCTCCCAAGTTAAAATTTATGATGTGCTTATGGGTCATCCATATCTCATAGGAAATCCATATGCTTACAGGATCCACATCCCCTATTTACTTTCAATTCAAGGCACAATAATTTTGAATACCATACTCTATGCCAAGAACTATGCTAGAACTATCCTCAGAAAGCTTGCAATTCCAGTAATAACTACAGCTCCAACAGTGAATATTTTTATAGCATACAATACACAAAGCCAGTTTCACATTATCTCATTGGATCCTCACATCAGCCATTCATTCAGTAACGATTTACCGCACCCCTGCTATAGCGTTAGGCGGGGGGGGATACAATGATAAGCACAAGAAGTCACTGTCCTCATGTAGGATACAGCTGAGAGAGTCATTCAATAATCACAAGTCAGCCTAAAATCCCAGCTGTAGTAATTACCAGGAATGTGAGGTACATGATGTAACAGGCATCTGTATTAGGCAGACTTGGCCTAGTCAAAGAGGTCAGGAAGGTGTCAGGATGAGCAGTGCTGACGGGGCACAGAGGGGAAGGAAGAGCTTTCCAGGCAGAGGAAACAGCATGTGCGGTGGCCATGCAGTGGGTGGGAGCATGGTCAAATGTGGGAGCCTGAAGAAGGGCAGTGTGCTGGAACCGATAGACCAAGGATACAATAGCCACAGGCAAGACAGAAGAAGATGATCACTGCAGACAGTGTGCTTTCTCAGAGTTTCATGATGGGGAGATCACACCAGGTGGAGAGCAACAGGGAACTTCTTCCAAGAGTGCTACGTGACTGAATCAAAGCATTGTTTTGGCAGAGGGCCTTGAAGGATGGGCAGCCTTTCTGTAAACTGTGCTGGAGTTAAGGGAATATCAGGTAGATGGAAGACTAGAGGCTACCAAACATGATATGCCTGTGAGGGACAGCGAATCATCCATTTTGCCTGTATTGGGAGGTGGATCTAGGGGGAGTAACAGAAGATAAGGATGATGAGGTGGAGTGTTGATTTTCTTTTTACGAAATGGTACATTTTAGAACCTTTGCAGAAGAATACAGAAATTTCAGTGTCAGTGACATCGAAGAAATGCAAATTCAAACAGTAATGAAGATACTATATTTTATTCAGCAAAGTGACAGTCTTTTTAAATTAAAATACTTAGTGTTGGTGAGAGTGTGGGGAAATAGACACTCCCATAAACTCATGATACTGATAAAAATTTAAATGACCTTTGTGGAAGACAATTTGACGGTTAAAGCCTTTAAAATATGTATACCCAATTATATTATTTGGCTTAAATGAATTCATTCTATGGCATTGCAAAAATATTTGTCTGGAGGATGGTCATCATAGCATTTATCATAGTGAGTAATTTGAAACAGTTTACATGTTCAGTGATGAAGGACTAGTTAAATTACGGTATGGATGATAAGCAACCATTAAAAGTCACATTACAGAAGAAAAGAATATTTAACAAAATAGGAAAGTATCATATTCTATAAATACATGAAAAATAAAATTATAATAATGACTAAACAAATATTTATTGAGTGCCTACTATGTTCAGGGTCTATAGTGGACACTGGGGATACAGTGGTAAATAAGAGACTCTAGACTCTGGAAGGTTATATACGGTGATGATGGTGGGTGTATACACTGGAAGGTTATGGACAGTGGGGGGAGATGGTCTACATTCTGGAATATTCTGTCTACTGATGGGGGCAGGGTGTATACACACTGGAAGTTTATATCCAGTGTATGCTCTGGGATTAGTCTTGATTTCTTGATCTTAAGCTGGATGCTTTTATGAAAAGCACAAATCTAATGGTTAGCATTTTTTTTGCAATGAATCTTTAATCATTTTTGTTTATTCAACAAATATTTGAGACGTTGAGCTTGGTATGAGAAATAAGTGATGTAGTTCATTCCTGAGGAAACTCAGTTTAGTGGACCAAACCCATTGCCATGGAGTTGATTCCAATTCATAGCAACCCCATATGACAGAGTAGAGTTGCCCTGTCGGGTTTCTAAGGCTGTAATCTTTATAGAAGCAGACTGCCACATCTTTCTCCTGTGGAGCAGCTGGTGGGTTTGAACTGCTGACCTTTCAGTTAGCACCTGAGCATTTAACCACTACCTCGCCAGGGGTCTTAAAGGTAGTATAGATAATTTAAATGTTCTTCTGTATGTTTTTTTAATAATTCCTTAATTTTTCACAATTGATAGGTATTGTAATACTCTTGGAACCATGGTTGCACAGTGGTTTAGAGCTCAGCTCCTAACCAAAAGGCCAGCAATTTGAATCCACTAGCCACTCCTTGGAAACCCTATGGGACAGTTCTACTTTGTCCTATAGGGTTGCTGTGAGTCAGAATTGACTCAACGGCAATGGGTTTAGTTTGGTAATACTCTTAAAATAAGAATAGATATTTATAAAAAAAGAAACATATCTATCTTCAGAAAAATTGCTAAATTTTCATGAACTCTACTTTCATTTGAAACCATCACTTTTCTTTAAATTTGTTCACCTTTTTCTATTTGCCAGCACTAATAAATAAACTAACAAAAACACCGCCCCCCCAGACAAAAAATCATACACCTCTACCTATACTAGCAGATATTTTGGAACAGATACATGAAGGCTTCTCTTACAAAAGCAAATTTCCCTGAAAACCTACTAGAAAACTAATGAAAAGCAGAGGACTACTTATTGTATTTATTTTGGGTTTGCCGACTTGTCTCTCTTAAACCCAGTCAGATTACCATTTGCTTCTGGATATGTAAGCACACAGTCTTTATAAGGTTGAGTGAGAAAAAAGTCTAAAAAATATTTAACCAAGGACGTGGCCTGGCCTGGTACAGAGACACTTGGCCTACAACGTTGGTCAGCTGACTGGGTCTAGAGGGAATTGTGGGTGGTAGGCACTGGGCCCTCCCACATGAGCCTCCTTTTCTCCTTTCTCCTGTCCTTACCTATTCTCAGTTGGCTTCCTTTCTGCTACTCTATTTCAACC
Source organism: Elephas maximus indicus (assembly GCF_024166365.1). NCBI lineage: Eukaryota > Metazoa > Chordata > Mammalia > Proboscidea > Elephantidae > Elephas > Elephas maximus. Next base: position 72,475,601 of record NC_064822.1, on the reverse strand, counting down.
CCTTTCCATCCATCACATTTATTGAGAGTTGCCGTGTACTGGCATTTTGGTTGTCTCAATTTCCATGTCCTTTTGCTTTAGTAACCTCTCCTGTTCCTTCATGTTTATTGGGCCTGAGCTGGCATCTCTAGTGGACAGAAAGGGTGCTGGCTCTTAACCTAGAGGAGGGAATCACCAGCAATTAGTAAACACAGATTTCTCCCAGCTCTGTCATGGTCATTTGGGGCAACTTAGAATTTACATATACTGGTTTGATAGGGACTTGAAGATCATCTCACCTGCATTTTTCAGGTGATGGGTAGGTAGAAAAGCAGTGATGACCATGGTGTTATATATGCCTCATCCCCTCTCCTCCTGCGGAAAAATGATGCTCTAAATAGGAACATTTAGGTAGCAATATTGTCTGTCATTTAGGTCTACTTCAATAGGAAACAGGGCTTTTGATTTGATGGGCTGATGCTGTCCTGTGGCTTAGTTTCTTAGCTTGTTCATGTATATCTGGTGTGTGTGTGTGTATATATAATATTAGGACTCTGAAGTGTTCTGAAGATTAGGTAGTGCTTGAGTTTGCTCCAGAGAAAATTATGTCTTTTTTTTCTCCTCTTATATTCTCTGTAGTTTCTCTGTGACTCTCATTTTCATTATGAAATGAAAGAAATAGCATCTTAAGCTATCTGTGTAGGGTCATAAAGCTAGAAGTCTTGTGTTGAAATTTTTTTTTTCTTTAAACTAGAACCATGAGTAAGTTAACCTTATTTGTTTCAATTTTTCTAATACCAATAGTTTTCTTATTGAAAAGTCTATGCCTAATGAGTTATAATTCAAGTCACATAAATAGTAAAATTTGGTCATAACACAGGGTATAAGTTTTTTTTACTTTGTCCTGTATTTATTTTTTACCTCTCCCTGAGTTATAATCCCTTACTTTAAGTACCTCCCTCTATAAAGCCTCCTGCTTCTGTCAAATGTCTTGTATATGGGAGTCTAAAAGGACTCCAAATTGTTGACAGACCTCAAGTATTTTCTGATGACACAGGGACAATCTTGCCGTTTCTGCCTGCCAGACAGTAGGTCTCAGGTGCTTTACACAGTGGATTGGAACTGCCACACAAACTCTTGTCTCATACCCCACCTCATAGCCCTCCACACCATACTGGGAAGAGGGAGGAGAGGACTCTCTCTTTGAGGTAGTTCCTTTCTTTAAGAAAGAGAGCTATGTCACAGGGGATCCAGAGTATGAGGATGGAACTGTTGCTTCTGTAAAGGTAGTCCTTCTATCTTCCCTCTGAATACAGGGATATCTTCATCTGGGAAAGGAAGAGAAAGGCTTTCTGAAATGTGAATGGGTGGATTTACAGGGGCTAGTGTGTTTTTGCTTCCCACATTCCCTTCTTGCAGATTGGCATCACAGAGGGTTCCAAATTTTGATTTGGATAAAAGGTAAATCCCAAGTATTCAACCAAGATTAAGTAAAATCCACATCATCATTGGGCCTTCTGAAATTTTTCTGTTTGGCCAGGACTTTAGAGGATGAGGCAGGAGTGGGAGTGCTGAAAGCATAGTTAGAAAGAAAGGAAGCCAGCATCTGTAGGGCTCAGTTCCCTCACCACCTTTTCTCATCATTCCAGACCACAATCTTCTCACCATGTTCTACATTCTTATTACAAAATGAACAAATTATGTAACACATATTTATTGAGTACCTATTCCATGCAGATTCTTTTCTAGGTGGTGGATATTCAGGCGAGCCCTGGTGGCACAGTGTTTAAGCACTTGACTGCTAACTGAAAGGCTGGCAGCTCAAACCCACCAGCTGGGCCCATGGGAGAAAGATGTGGCAGTCTGCTTCTGTAAAGATTACAGCCTTGGAAACCCTATGGGGCAGTTCTCCTCTATCTTTTAGGGTCGCTTTTATGAGTCAGAGTTGATAGGTTTGTTTTTTGGTATGGATATTCAGGGGTGGATAGACATGTCACAAGTCTAATAGAGTTTGCTCTCCTACTCTTGGGGGTGGTCAGATAATTAATACATCACTGAGCAGAGTAATTTCAGATAGTGATAAGTTCTATAAAGAAAATAAAATGGGATCTTTTAATGAAGAGTGACTGGGGGAATAGCTAATTTAGATTGTGTGTTCAGTGATGATCTCACCAAGGAGGTAAAGTTTGATTGAGATCTGAGTGACAAGAGGAGGCCACCTATGAAAACACCTATGGTACAAGCACTTTGGGAAGATGTAACAGCAAGGACAAGGGCTCTAATGTGGGATTGTGCCTAGCATAATTGAGGAGCATAAAAAAGGCAAATGTAGATAATTTGTAGTGAGAAAGGAATGTTTGGTAAGAGTTGAGGTCAGAAAAAAGACAGGCACAAGATCATGTATATCTTTATACGCATGGTAGAGAGTTTGGATTTATTTCTATATGTAATAGGAAACCACTGAATGTTTATAAGCAGGGATGATATGATCTGATTTTAATAATAAAAGTAAAAGGAATACTTGAGATTTTATTTCCAGCCATGAGGGCATAAGACAATCTGGAATTACCTTCCTACTATAAGTAATTAGAAAATTGGAAAAACTATAGGAAACAGCTATTTGTAGACATTGGAAAACAGGCAGCATAGGACTGTTATTCCTGAGACAAGGAAATAAGGTTTTCCTAAACTGTCTTCCTGGAGGTAAATCCAGGATTGAGGCACAGGGAGGGGTAATCCCAGAAGAATTCAGCAATCTCACTGAGTTGAGGAGACAGAGGTCAGAGTTTTGGGAGAGAGACTGAGGCAGCAAAATTTTTGTGAGACAGAATAACCCAAAATGCCATAAATCTACATAGTGCTTCTCTTGAGTCTTTGGCCAGATAGCAATCTGTGCATTTATACTGCAAAACTTCATGAAATTAGACAAGAACAACTTTGGAGGAAATTATAAGAAACTATAAGAACAATTTCCAGAACTCACATACAGCCAGGGAACATTCTATTTCCTTTAATCCAGAGTAGAAAGACCTCTCTGCACAAGGCAATCAGTAGAGACCCCTGAAGGGTTATGAATTGGAAATGAGGTTAAATTAGTACTTGTCTTAGTTATCGACTGCTGCTATCACAGAAATACCACAAGTGGATGGCTTTAACAAACAGAAATTTATTTCCTCAGTTTAAGAGGCCAGAAGTCCCAAATTCAGGGTGCCAGCTCCAGGGGAAAGCTTTCTCTTTCTGTCTGCTCTGGGGGAAGGTCCTTAACATCAACCTTCCCCCAGTCTAGGAACTTCTTAGCATAGGGACCCTGGGTCCCAAGGATGAGCTCTGCTTCTGACACTTCTTGCTTGGTGGTACGAGGTTTCTATCCTCTCTGCTCAATTCTGTCTTTTATATCTCAAAAGAGGTTGACTCAAAATAGAACCTAATCCTGTAGATTGAGTCCTATGTCATTAACATAACTGCCTCTAATCCTGCCTCATTAACATCATAGAGGTAGGATTTACAACATATAGGAAAATCACATCAGATGACAAAATGGTGGACAACCACACAATACTGGGAATCATAGACTAGCCAAGTTGACACACATTTTGGGGTGGGGTGGGGGGGGGACACAATTTAACCCATAACAGTACTAAAATGAAAGTGACTCTAGAGTGCCATAAAAAGAAAGAAATTAATCTGCAAGTAATTCCCTACCAGAAAAGTTCAATGTTTTTTAAAAGGAATGCAATAAAATCCAGCACTTAATAAAACTTTAAGTGTTCCACATTTAATAAAAAATTACTAGACACACACAAACAAGAAAATATGATGCATAAACAGGAAAACAAAATAGTAAAAACAGACTCAGAAATAATAATCAAAATATCAGTAAAGGATATTGTATTAGTTTCCTAGAGCTGCCATAACCCGATGTGGGTGGCATCTTATTTTCTCATAGTTCTGGAGGCTAGAAGTCTGGAATCCAAGTATTGGCAGGACCATACTCCACCCAAAGGCTCTAGTGAAGAATCTGTTCAATGCTTCTCTCCTAGCTTCTGGTGGTTGCTGGCAATCCTTGTCATTCTTTGACTTGTGGATGTATCACTCCAGTGTCAGCCTTTGTAGTCACGTGGCAGTCTCTTATGTTTTTGTGTCTCTGTGTCTAAATTTCCCTCTTCTTATAATAACTCCAGTTGAGTTAGAGTCCACCCTAATTCAGAATGACCTTATCTTGATCACATCAGCAAAGAACCTATTTCCAAATAAGGACACATTAATAGGTACCAGGGTTTAGGACTTCAGTCTGTCTTTTAGGGGGACACAATTTGACCCACAACAGATATTAAAAGAGCTATTATAAATATATTTAAGGATATAAAGAAAGGCATTAACATGATGAGGAAAAAAGGAAGATTTTATATATGTGTGTGTGTTTATGGAGCCCTGGTTGCACAGTGGTTAAGAACTCTGCTGCTAAACAAAAGATTGGCAGTTCAAATCCACCATCTCCTCCTTGGAAACGCTGTGGGGCAGTTCTACTCTCTCCTGTAAGGTCACTATGAGTTGGAATCGACTTGATGGCAATGGGTTTGGTTATATATATCTATAGAGATATACACACACATACGTGTATATATATACACACACACATATATATATATATACAGTTGGAATTTGTAGAGAGGAAAAAAAATCTGAATTAAAAAAATAAAGTTAATGGGATTAACCGATTAGACACTGTAATAACATATCAAGAAACTTGAAGGCATAGCAGTAGAAGCTATTTAACATGAAACATGGAGAGAAAAAAGATGTAAAAATATGAGCAGTCTCAGTGACTTTGGGATTATATCAAGCAGCCCAGCTTGCAGGTAATTGGAGACTCAGATGGGAAATGTAAAGAAAAATATTGAAAGAAAGCCTAAAAAAGAATTCCATATTTGATGAAAACTATAAATCCATTGATCAAGAAACTCAGCAAATCCCAAAAGAGAAAAACATGAAGAGAGTCACAATAAGGCATATCATCATAAAATTGTTGAAAGCCAGTGATAAAAAGAAAATCTTAAAGGCAGCCAGAGAAGAAACACATTGCATTCAGAGGAACAAAGATTAGAATGGCAGCCAACTCCTCATTAGAAGCTATGCAAGCCAGAAGAAATGAACCAATATCTTTAAAATTGAAATAAAACAGCCAAGAGTTCTATACTCAGCAAAAATATCTTTTAAACATGAAAGCAAAATAAAGACTTCCAGAAGAACAAAAGCTGAAGTAACTAATCAGAAGTACACTTGTACTAAAGAAACATTGATGGAAGTTTTTCAGGCAAAAGGAAAATGATACCAGATAGAAATTTTTATCTAGCTAAAGGAATGAAGAACATCATAAATAGTAAGTATGTGGGAATTTACAGATATTTAAAAAGTGTCTTTAAAAGAAAATTGACTGAAGCAAAATAATAATATATAGGGGTTTATGATATACACACACACATATATATATGTATACACACACACACACAAGTGAAATGTATGGTAACAATAGCCCTAAGAATGAGGGAAGGATGAAATTTAATGTTGTAATGTTCTTACAGGATATGTGGTGGTATAATATTATTTGAAGATGCAGTACAATAATTTGAAGATATATACTGTAAATCCTAGAGAAACTATGAAAACAATGACAAAAAATATAGCTAATAAGTCAATAGTGAAATAAAACAGGATTATAAAAAAGTTTAAAAAAGTCAAAAGAAAGGAACAAAGAATAAATGTGAAAAATAGAAAAAAGTAGCAAAATGACAGATTTAGACCCCAAAATATTAATAAAGTTATTAAATATAAATGGGCTAAAAACTCCATTAAAAGGTAGGGATTGTCAGATTGGGTAAAAAGCAAGACCCAACTACATGCTACCTATAAAAAACCCACTTTAAATATAATGGCTTAGATAGGTTAAAAGGAAAAACATGAAACAAGATGTACCATGCAAATGCTAATCAAATGGAATTTGGATTGCCTATGTTAATATCAGACCAGATTTTAGGAAACAAGGATAAAACCAAAACCTATTGCTGACTCATAATGACCCTATATGATAGAGTAGAACTGCCTCATAGGGTTTCCAAGACGGGGCTGGTGAATTCAAACTGCCGACCTCTTGGTTAGCAGCTGTGGCACTTAACCACTATGCAACCAGGGTTTCCAGATAAGGATAAGGAGAACCATTTCATAATGACAAAACAAAAAACAAAAAAACAAACAACCTGTTGCTATCAAGTTGATTCTCATTCATAGCAACCCTGTAGGACAGAGCAGAACTGCCCATAGGGTTTCCAAGGCTGTAAATCTTTACAGAAGCAGACTACCACATCTTTCTCCCATGAAGCAGGTGGTGGGTTCGAACCACTGACCTTTCAGGTAGCAGCCAAGCACTTTAACCATTGTACCACCAGGACACCTTCATAATGAAAAGGGTGGTCATCTAATCACAGAGCTTCGATATACCTGAACCAAAAACTGATGAAACTTGGAAAAACGAGGTGGTGGTGGCATCTGACCTCCTTTCACTTTGCAAAGGGGAAGGAGAATCAAGATCAACAGCCCAAGGCTGATACCTATAAGGCGGAGGTCAGACATGCCTCTTCTCTCTGCCATCTTCAACAATTCTGACACCAGCCGTCCCTCCTGTGGCGCTCTCTACTTCTCTGCCCGGTTTGATAATTCATTGCAATAGCCACACAGAGCTGACAATACTCATGATTATGGGGTTTATTAGGAAAGTGACAGGTTAAAATTCAGGTTCAGGAATGCTCAGAATACAGTTCTTCCATCAGGACAGCCTCTTAGTGGCGCCCACAGGCATGCCTCTCTCTGGCCCTCGTCCTCTGCTCTGCTCTGGCAAATGTTACAAAGCTCTTTTAGCTCCACCAATAAGCACTCCAAGGCAACCACTCCACCAATAAGCCTCCAACCAAAGGCTCTCAGCTCCAGCTCAGTGGGTTGGTGAGCCTAGCTCCACCAAGTGTCTGGAGTCACCCTACTCCACCAGCAAGCCTCCTGCCTGAAGGCGCTCGGCTTTCTCACTCTGTGGGCTGGGAAGCCCACCACGCTGTCTTACGCTGCTCTCTCTTGCTGCAGTTTCTCTGCTACCACTTCTCGCTGTCGTCAGTGTTACAGCTCTTTCTCTTTCATTCTCCTGGTTCTACGAACTTCTCGGTACGGGGATCACAGGTCCAAAGAATGTGCACTACTCCTGGCTCTTCTTTCATTTTAAGCCTAGAAAAAAAAAAAAGAGGGATGGTAAAACTGACCAATCCCTTCTTTAGAGTTCCACAGACCTTATTTGCACGGCCCCATCCCCATACGGTTGCCATGAATTTTATTTGGATTATTAGCAAGCTATCCAGTCTCCTTGGTGGGCCACATTTACCTTATTTGTATAATCCCACCCAATCACTTGGGAGGGAGGGAAAGAAGGAAGGAAGGAAAATGCTACATAAAAAGAGAGGTAGAAAGTGAAACAAACTTCCCCTACTTTACCATTTGCTGAGGATCAATCCTGGCCAAATGTGTAGTAATCAGAGGCCCCTGGTCATTTGGCCACTTAGGAAACATTTAGTACCAGACTCTGAAATGTCCCTTTGGAGCCATATGTAATTCGGTAAGACATGGCTGCTATCCTCAAAGAGCTTACAATCTAGTAAGCTACTGGATTCACAAAAATTCCAAGCCTGTCATCCCAGCTAGAGCCATATTTTTTCTACTCACCAGAGTTAAAATGAAAAAGCGTTCCGTGGACCTTTAAGGCTTCTAAGTGTTACTCATTTTCTCCACTATACAGAATAAATATGGGAGGCAATGAAGCAGTAAGGAGCCGCCGTAAATATCCTCAATCCCAGCCATGAAATAAGTCCTAATTCTAACGTACATGAGGTACTGAGTCAAACGAAAACCAGGCTGTGAGATTCAAACCAATTTAATTTGCCCTGTTTCTCTATTCTGCTTTCTATACTAGTGAATACTAAAGGAAAGGACCTAAAATCTTATGAATTATTAAGACATCATCTTTGGAAGGGAATCTGGATGTACAAAAAGAGAGGGTGAGAACTCTATGAAAAATATGATGAAACTATACTGCTAATATATTTGGTCAGATGGAGCCAAGCATTCTGATATATTCTGAACAGCAACTATGAGACAGATACACCCTCTCCGTCAGTCATATAGTAGTCAAAGATCTAAATGTGTCAGGCACTGAGATATGGTTGTGGGGGTGCAAATAAGCATAGGACACTGTCCATTTTCTCACTACTTACTTGGTAAGAGTCCATGAGGAAAAGTAACTAAAATACGACAAAATCAGGTAAAGGTTAATGAGAAGAATAGCTAAGAAATGAAAGACAAAGTGGGATAATACGAAAAACTTGTATTCTCGAGAACATTCTGTGTGCCAGCATGTTACAAATCTCACCTCTGCTAAGTCTCATAACACCCATACGAACTCAGTGTGGTAGAAGCCCTTTTATCTGACAAGATCAGGACAGGCAGAAAACTTTGGTTAAAGCGAGGAATACTTATTCCTTATATATTTTATTTAACCTGAAATATATAACTGTGCATCATTTGCCAATCTTTTGATACAGGTACAAAGCTTTTCGATTGTTGATTTGATAACTGGAATTCCAGGCTTTCTTACCTAAGTGACACTACTATTCCTAGCTTCAGTTCCTTAAAGATACCTGTAAGGATTGGAGTTCATTCTTCCCTGGCACCAGTCCCTTACTATTACTCAGCTGGCCATTAACTAATGCCTGGTTACAATTAACTAATCATTCAGTTAGCCTTTGAAAGATATATCTTTCAGATAATTGCATTTTAACCACAACCTCTTAAAGGTAGAGGGATGCAATTCACAGTTCAAGTTTGTGGCCAGGAATTACCTCCTCCAAGTGTGTGGAGTTTGATAAAGTGGCTTAAGAGATTAACAGAGCCCTCTGTGCTGGGAGCCCTCCTTTACTCTATTATGTGGTTTCAAAGGAAGAGAATGACTTTGCCTGAGGAGTTGGAGAAGCTCCATGTAAAAAATGACATTTGTTTTTGTGCTGGGCCCTGAACAATGAACAGTGTGTTTTTCCAGTGGTGAGGTGGCAGTGATTTGGGGTGGGAGGGTAGGGAAACAGGAGCAGTAAGAAAGCATTACAGAAAAATAGAACAATGTCATAGGCAGAGATACAGAGATGAAGGAGCAAGGCTTTGGGAACATAAAGTTGTTGTTTGTTATTAGCTGCCTGTCAGGTCAGCCTCCAACTCATGCTGAGCCCATGCACAACCCCTGTCCTGTGCCACCCCCATGATCAGTTGTAGATCAGGCCTTTGTGATCTACAGGGTTTCCATTGGCTGGTTTTTTTGGAAGCAGATCACCAGGCTTTTCTTCCTAGCCTATCTTAGTCTGGAAGCCCTGCTGAAGCCTGTTCAGCATTACAGCAACACACAGGACTCCACTGACAGACAGGTGGTAGCTGTGTATGGGGTGTATTACTGGAAATGGAACGTGGAAGGTAAGAACTCTACTGCTGAACCACTGGAATATCAAGTAGTCCTGGCTAAATGAGGCAAACATTGCATGGTAGGAAGTGGAAGGAAATTGAAAACAAACAGAAAACTGGATTGGGGCAGATTGTGAAGGACCATGTAGGTGATACAAAGGAGTTTAAAGGGAGAATGACTGGATTTCTATTTTAGAAAGCTCTCCTTGGTAGCAGGGTGGGTTGTTTTGGGCAGGGAGACCAGTCACCAGGCTGTTACAGTAATCCAGCCAAGAGATAGTAAAGGTGCAGCAGTGGGCATGAAGAGAAAGGGTTGCCTTCCGATGGTTCATAGATAGAATGACAGCGTTTAGTAACCAAGTTCTCCCTCATTCCGGTTCAGTTATTCATTAATTCGATGAACATTTGTGAGGCCCTCTAATGTAAGACAAGCATTGTGCTAAATGCTTGAGATATCAGTAGAACATGACTCCTTCCAATAATAAGCTCAAAGTTTAGTCAGGAAGGCTGACATTTGACAGTTAAAATGCAATCCAGTAAGTACTATAACAGAGGTAAGCAATGCAATGTAAAGAAACAAGGTTTCTAGCAAGCCCCTGAGGGTAAAGTCAGTGTTTTACTCACCGTTGTATCTGTAGCACTTAGTTGACCTAGGGAACTTACCAGGTGCTTAATAAATATTTATCAAATAAATATATGATTTTGAGTGGGTCAGTATATAGGCAGGAGCAAGGGTGGATTAACCAGTAAGCACGCTATGTACCGGTTTACATTGAGTAAAGTATGCACTGGATTAATTGTATTTACTTGATAATCTGTGGAGAAGAATTTCACATGGGTTTCCCCATACCTTTGCTGTGGTGGGGGACAGGGGAAATTGTTCACTAGAGGTTGATGGGAAGGCACAATTGGGCCTGTGCATACCTTGCTTATTGGGTAATCGGGCCTTGGGCAGGGGGAATGACTCTTTCCTCCCTTTGTTGTAAGCTGGAGAAGGGACCTATCTCTTGGTTTTGAAAATAGAATATTTAGGGTTGTGTCCCCAGGTGGTAGTAGTTAGAATGGCACAAGATACTTACCTATGGACCTACTCTCCTCTTTTTCCTTGGGGGCTCATATGGAATATGTGGGAGGCTGTAAGCCTCTGAGGGAGTTTCTGGGTGGTGCAGATGGTTAATGTGCTCAGCTGTTAACCCAAAGGTTGGTGGTTCAAGTCCAGAGGTGCCTCAGAAGAAGGGTCTGGTGATCTACTTCTGAAAAACCAGCCATTGAAGACCCTTTGGAGCACGATTCTACTCTAACACGCATGGGGTCATCATGAGTTGGAGTTGACTTGCCGGCAACTGGTTTGGTTTAAACTTCTGAGAGCTAGTTGGCAAAACTAGGGTCAAAATAGCTCTGTTTGTTTTTACTTTGTTATCCCTTCTACTTTAATAAAGTTTTTTTTTTTTTTTTAAAGAAAGTTTGAGCTTATTCCTTCAAAGATAGGTAAGCCAGGAGAAAGGCTTTTCCAAACCTGGGCTAGAGATTCAATGACAGCAGTACTTCCCAAGTACCAGGAACCAAATTAAGAGAATACTACAAGGAAGGTCAAACCTCCGGGCAGAGAGTTTAGGTTGTTTCTTGATTATTCCTGTCCACCAGAAGAGCCTCCATTTAAATGTTGAACCTAGGAGTTCTGGATTTCATTTTATTAAGGGAGGTAGACCAGATCTACAGTCTCTTATTTACATTTGTGAAATCCAACAAACTCTGAAAACCAAAATGCTTTTTCATAGTTCATTTAGTATTAAAGCCTGACCTAATGTGACTCGTTTGGCAGCAAAATCTGACCTGAGCTGATGAGAAGCTATTTATAGTCTTAATTTAATCGCAAAACTACTCATATTGTTACATTTTGTGGCAGAAATATACCCCTAGGTGATGTTAGATAATATCTGGTAAATGTACCCTGTTTACTTTTTAAAGTGAAAAAGTTTGAATGATGAGACACATCCTGTTCCTAGGGTTTTAGATAAAGGATTGTGGATTTCTGTTCTCTTTCAGGGGTTAATAAAGGCATTTAGACATGGTAATCATTAGTTGAGTCTTAAAGATGGATGGAACATTTCTTGTTTTGTCTCTCAACCAGAAGTTCTCCTTGCTTTAACCAAAGTTTTGATTCTTTGAAGCTTTCTCCCTGTTCTGATCTTGTCAGATAAAAGGACTTCTACCATACTGACTTCGTACAGTTGTTATAGACAGTTGTCACCATGGTGTTTTTTTTTTTTTTTTGAGGTATGAGTGTATTTTTTGGAGGTTACAATGATTGGAGAGTGCTGTTGTTTTTGTTGTGTGCCATCAAGTTGATTCCCACTCATAGTGACCCTATAGGACAGAGCAGAACTGCCCTATAGCATTTCCAAGGCTGTAATAAAAAAAAATTTTTTTTTAATTTTTATTTTAATCTTTATGGAGGCAGACTATCACATCTTTTCTCCTGTGGGGTGGCTGGTAGGTTGGAACCGCTGACATTTGGTTAGCAGCTCTCACTTAATGAGCAGGGGCCAGGGCTGCTAAACAGCTTGAAGTAGAATGGATAGCCCTGCATGATGAAGAATTGTCTGTCCAAAACCTTTTGTAAAACACTGATGAAGGATCCAAAGAAAGGCTTGGACCGGTGCTTGGGATAGGGTCTGCCATGTTGGTTCTGTCTTTGATGGAAAGCTGGGTCTGGCAATCTTAAGTTAATGACTTTCTTCTTAAAGGCTACTTTCCACTCATCCTCTCCACTCACTTTTTAGTTGGATTCCTCGAGCAGCATTCCTGGACTTTGTGAAGCAGGTACAATCAACAAATGTATTCAACTATATGAGGTTTGGATTGGTATTCTGGCTCTTCGATATCTAGGAATAATGAGAAGGTTGCACTTTCTATGTTTCTTCAACTCATCTGTGACTCTTAGACTAAAATAACACCCCCTTTTAAAATAAATCCTGCCTTACCTCTGGGCTTAGAGTGGTATGACATAAAATTGCACGCAGAGCTTAGCACAAGTGCTCAAAACAACCAAGCAGAAATTAGTACCGAGAAATGTGCCTTTGGCATGTGTGGGTTTGACGTCTTCCCGGGATGGCCTTTAGTTCTGGTATGTCCCCTTTTCTTCCCCACTGGGTTCCTTGCTCCTTCCTGCCCTTTGGTAAAAATGAAGAGGATGGGGCCATTCATTCTCTTTCACAGTTAGAACACCGAAATGCTTTACAAATATTATCATATTCATTAGAGCCCTCACAGGTTGTTAATTAAAGTATAAACCAGTGCATCATACAAATGTTAAGGATAACAACAAAATGAACTTGGTCTGCAAGCATTCAATGCCCAGACAGTATTCCATTTATGTTTTCTTGAGTCATGCTGAATTATTTAGCCCTCTCTCTACAATTTCAACATCTAGGAGAAAAAAAAAAAACTGTAACAATTGCCACTATGATACATAAATAAAAATGAATAATTCAGAACTCCTGTCTTATTTTACTCCCCCTTGTCTAACTCTGACTGATCTTGGCGTTGCTTTCCATTTCACAGTACTCAGAGAGGTAGGCGGAGGAGGATTTTCAGGTGTAGGAAATAAAGACATAGAACATTTTAGTTATTGGCCTGAAAAGAACCATTCCTGGGCTGCTGGAATCCCATGGCCTGACTTTAATCCTCTTTGCATATGCATTTGGAACCTCCCTGCTCTCTACTGGTCACCTGGTTACACTGAAGAGGTTAGAAAAGCACAACCTTTATCCAGTCAGAAAACCCTGGTGGCTTAGTGGTTAAGTGCTGTGGCTCTAACCAAAAGGTCAGCTGTTCGAATCTACCAGGTGCTCCTTGAAAACTCTGTGGGGCAGTTCTCTGTCCTACAGGGTCACTATGAGTCGGACTTGACTCGACGGCAACGGGTTTGGTTTTTGGCTTGGTTTATCCAATCAACAGTTTTTGAAGCACTCCTTTATTATGGTCACTCTCAACCATATTCCCAGGAACTGTAACTTCCGATTCTCCTCAGGTATAAGGTCTCTTACGCATAGCACATATGCTTGGACACTGTCCCAAGTTCATTTTCTCAGGTGGGCAAAGAGCTAAAAGCAGGAATAGCATCCAAGGTCCTGGTTACAACCTCTTGGCTTGTATTTGGGCCATGCTGCTGGGCTAGGGATCTCTCCAGGCTGCCCCATCAAATTCTTGAGCATCTGCTGGCGACAGGCTTCTGGACCCATGGACATTGCTCCAGCTTGGCTAGAGTGCTCATTGCTGAGCCAGATTCAGGACCAGTGTACCTCTGGCTGGCTGGCATTCACCCCCTCAGAGGGATTGGAGAAGGAGGCATGAGGGACACAAAGCTAGCTAAAATAGCCCATGCTACCTTCTGTTGGAATTTTCTACCTGGTTTTATAAGGCCATTTCCAAACTTTTATTCTGCTTTCAAAATCATGACTGAGGGATGGAAATGGAGAAAAATAATCCTGCCAAAACCTCAATTTGCCATCAACAGGAAAGATGAAGGAGGAGCCTCTTGTACGTTCTAATAGTTTATTAAATCCTTCATATTTGTATGCTGGCATTCCAGGCAGACAAAAGAAGATAAAAGAACCCAATGCATGGGATTTCTAGGCCCATTTCTTTAATACACTACTTGGCAAGATTTTTATTTTTGTAATTTCAGGTTTAGAGGATTGGCCTTAGGTTCATATTTTTCCGTTTTTTATCCTCCCTTCCCTCCAATAAAACAGGGAGCACATATGAATTTTTTTTCTTTACGTATTGTTGAAGGGCATTAATATGATTTAATGTAAATTGGCAAAAGCCTGGTTAGGGCCCCACTTTCTCAACATACCCTTTAATCATTTGTGAGGGGGCTGGGGGCATGTGATACGGAGGTGGGTGTTGGAGAGAAAAAGGGAGAGATGCTTCAGTTTCAGAGGACCTGGAGGCACAGAGTCACAGAGAGCTGTTTCCATGGCAGTGCTATGGAAACCAGGTTCTGCCACTCATTCCTTCCCAGAGTGGAATTTGCATGCTTCATACAGCATGGGCTCCAAAAAAGCCTGCTGGCACTTTATCCTAACTGAATTTATCATTGTGACCTATCGTTCTGGCCTCTTATAAGTGGGGAGAAATGGAAAAAAAAAAAAAAAGGAACCTAGTCAAAATCACTGGTAGAAAGTCAGAACCTTAAATTTTCTGTGTGTTACAGAGGTTGGAGAGAAAAGTTAGTTTCACTATATATCAGTTTTTGTTTCCATATGCAGCCACTTTACTGGGTTCCATTTTATAGCATCGTTAAATAAATCCATAGTGTTATAGGTGTCAGAGCTTTATGCCTTTTTTTTTTTTTTCTTAATCTGCTGGACTAAAAATTTTGAGTATTTTTACCTACCTTTTTATCCTTCAAGGAAACCCTGGTGGTGTAGTGGTTAAGTGCTATGGCTGTTAACCAAAAGATTCACAGTTCGAATCCACCAGGTACTCCTTGGAAACTCTATGGGGCAGTTCTACTCTATCCTATAGGGTCTCTTTGAGTCGAAATCAACTAGACAGCAACGAGTTTGGTTTGTTTGTTTTTCCCCTTCAAAGGAGCCCTGGTGGCACAATGGTTAAAGCAATCGACTGCTAACTGAAAGGTGGGCAGTTCGAAACCACCAGTAGCCACAGGAGAAAGATGCAGCAGTCTGCTTCCGTAGAGATTTACAGCCTTGGAAACCCTATGGGATCACTATGAGTCAGAATTGACTTGACAGCAGTAAGTTTGGGTTCCCCTGCTCTCTGAGGCTGGGTTCTCTAGAGAAGCAAAACCAGTAAAGCGTATAAATATATAGAGAGAGACTTTTATCAAGGAAGTGGCTCATGTGGTTGTAGAGGCTGGAACATCCCAAGTCTGTGGGTCAGGATGGAGGCTTCTCCTGATTCACGTAGCTGCAGGGGCTGACGGATGCAAGATAGGCAGGTCAGAGACCAGGGCTCTTACTCACAGACTCTTAAGATCAACAGATCCCAAGATTGGCAGCAAGACTGCAGGTAAGCTGCTAGCTCAAGTCCCAAGAACTGGAGGTCAGATAAACAGGAGCCAACTGCAGGATCCAGAGCAAGCAAAAGCCCCCGAGCCTGTCAGAACATCCACTTATATTCAGTGTAGGCCACATGCCCAAGGAGACTTTCAGTTGGTGGGCTACTGACAGTAGATCCCATCATGGAAGTGATCACATATGAATCAAATCTCATCATGGAAGTGATCACAACATCATACGACTACCAAACTACTGAGAATCATAGCCCGGCCAAGTTGACACACATTAACCATCACACCTTCAAAGACAGGCCTGATGGGGCTTAATGAATACCACCAGAGAAGGCTGTGTGCAGTGAGAGCTTATCCTGTTTGACTTTAAAAACTGGGCATCATTCTTTGACTCCCGTAGCTCTCCTATTATACAGAAACACTCTCAAAGGCCCTTTATTGGACTGAATATATCTTTCTACATGCTTTTTCAAATTTCTCTGATACATATGTTTCCAAATCTCCCTTGTCGGATGACTCCATTCCCTTCCTCAATAAACAACCCACACTTAATTATTTTTAATCATTTTCTGCTCAAGGATTTTACAGATCCCTGTATATTCAGTAATTGTTTTATTCTTATGGTTTCAAGAAGTTTCTATATGTTTTTTTAATTATCTGTTTGGAGTGGTGCCTTATGCTGGATGTAGCGCTGAAACATATTCCTGTCATGTGTTTCTGATATGAGAGTCTTTATCCCTGGTAGTGTGATCTCAACACCAATATATTCGCCCATTGATCTGAGGAAAGGTACTTAGAAGTACTGCTTAAACATTTACTGCCCACCTAACATTGTCATTTATTCAACCGGTGTTTAGTTATCTATTTTTTCATTTATTCATCCCATCGTTCATTCAACCACAGATAGTTGCTATGTGTATAGCACTGTGCTATGTATCAGTCATACCGAAGACGCCTAAGATACATTATGTAAAGTTGAACCATATGAAATTGCTGAGTGTCTTTTTTTTTTTTTTTAACCTATAAAAGGGCGATTTCCTATATATATAGTATAAAAAGACCTAGGTAAACAAGATTGACATTTAAAGATAGATTTTAAAAAATCAAAGATAAAATTTTTAAAAAATAATTTTTATTGAGCTTTAAGTGAACGTTTACAAATCAAGTCAGTCTGTCACATATAAGCTTATATACACCTTACTCCATACTCCCACTTACTCTCCCCCTAATGAGTCAGCCTGCTCTCTCCTTCCAGTCTCTCCTTTCGTGACAATTTTGCCAGTTTCTAACCCTCTCTACCCTCCTACAAAGAGATAAAATTTAAAGAGTTAAAAATACCATTCATAGTCAGGAAGAACTATAAAATAAGAACCCAGGCCCTCTCAGTGTTCCCCAAAGTTGGAATAGCCACTAGCCACATGTAGCTATTTAAATTTCAATTAGTTGATGATAAATAAAATTAAAAATCCAACTCAGTAGTATGAGATGCATTTCAGGTGTTCAGTGGTCACATGGCTTGTGGCTGTCATTGTACAGCACAGGTTAGAACATTTCTGTCACGCAGGTCCTGTTGGACAGCACTGCAAGGCATAGAGGAACTTTATTGTCGGGAAAATAATAGGCTAGGGGAACTTAAGCTTTTTTAATGAATGTCTGTAATTGTGGAGGAAAGTTTAGTGACGTGGGGTGGCTCTGGTTATTCACTGAAGTGTATTGGTTCTCTCCTTAGGTACTGAGCTTTGTGGCCATTTCGTAACTGTTTGTGACCTTAGTGAGATGTATCACAAATCCCAGAATGTGTAAAATAAGCGTCACATTAAAAAAGACACTTGCCTTGTAGCGATTCTCTCCTTTGCTGGCCATCTCAGCCAACCCTAGAGGCTAAATGTCACATGTGAGATCTGACCTGACTCTGTTGTCTGTTTAAGGTCCCTCTAGCTGAGAGCAAGTGTGCCCTGAGGAATTCACGGAGGATGAAAGCTCTCGTTTGCCTGTCTTTTCACCCACTGAAAGAGCTTTGTACTTCAGGCATTAAGAGGCTAAATCCAAACACTTGCTAAGTTCCCTGGAAATCCAAATATTTGGTCTCAACTCTAAATCTCTGCTGTTTCCTTCCTTATGGCTTTTTGTCTGTGGTAACTTTCTTATTTCACCCAAAAGGGACCATTGTGGGGAATCCTGCAGTGGTGACCCCTTCGTCATTCTCACCTCTGAATCATTGCCCACCTTGATCTGAAGACTCCACTGATGACACATGAGAACACGTATGCATGGAAACATGCACACTCTGTTAGTCTTGTGATTTTCGAATTTATCTAAAAGGGAGATTGTACAGATTGACTGAAGCAAGGCATTAAAAAAAAAAAAAAAAGACATCCTGAGAAAGGAGAAGGGCAGTGAGTTTGGTTTTGGTTTTATTTTGTGAGATTGGACATGCCTTTTATTAATTTGCATGGAACCCATTGCCCTTCAGTTGATTTCGACTCATAGTGATCTTATAGGACAGAGTAGAACTGCCCCATAGGGACCCCAAGGCTGCAATCTTTATAGACGTAGACTGCCACATCTTTCTCCCATGGAGTGGCTGGTGGGTTTGAACTGCTGGCCTTTCAGTTAACAACCGAGCTCTTAATAACTCTACCACTGTACCACCAGGGCTTCTGACTTGTATGCACTCACTCCTAAAAAGGAATGTATTTTAAATTCTTCACTACTCCTAGTCTACACCTTACTGAATAAATTAGGCAGACTTGGGTCTAAATTCTGTATAAAGGACCTTGACAAGCGCCTTGATCTTTCTGACCTTCAGGCTCCTTATATGTTACAGAAGCTTGAAGAGTGGCCTTGAGGATGAAAAGAGAGTATGTGTAAAGTACTGGCATACACTAGGTGCTCATTAATGTTAGCTATTATTATTATGTTATTGTTGTTGCTGTTATTGTTTCCACCAAATTTTTTTCCTCACACCCTGTTCTCAATTCCTAGCACCCAGAGTCCCAGAAGTGTGGTCATGTTTGGGATCTACAACATTCTTGCATGCTTGCTTCGCCATCTGGTTCTCATTTTTGCCCCACACTTATCCTACCCTTTTATCATAATTTTGATATTTAGTGTTCAAATTGATGACTCTTTAAATAGTTCTAATAGTCCTTGTATACGTTTTCTTTTTACTTATCTTGATATCCAGTTTTACATAAAATTTCCCAAAACTTTTCAGTGCTTACCTTACTGTAGTCTGGATCCCAGACTAGCTATGTTTCATCAAATGCCCCCACTGACATGTACAATTGTCACTTTAAGGGCAAGTCCATTATCTTCCCATTTCGAATCCAAATGGTTTATGGTTTTAACTATCTTGTTTCTATGATGGACACCAAGATCAACATATCTAATCTTACTATTTGTCATTTTTTTTTCCAGTTCTCTTACTCATTTCCATTTCTCTTGGACATTATGATAAAGTAATAAAACTCAGAGTTTATTTCATTTGTACTTTTAATTTTATTTTAACCTGTTCTTTCTTTATTGAGTGCAAAGCACTGTAGCAGAATTTTACCCCTGTTTAAAAAGCAAAGTAGGTTTAATAGAGGTTGAGAAGAGGAAAAAGGAAAAAAAAATGTGTGTATATTGAAATAGAGGTTGGGATAGTATGTAGTAGGAAATGTTAATAGGTAAATGAAATTCAATCCAAATACTGATCCCGGAAGTTATTTTAGTCAACATTCCGCTAAGGATTTTGTTCTTACATAGAAGAAAAGCATGCCAACCTTTTCTTATAGTTTCTTCTATTGGATATACCTTTAGAAGTAGTGCTTCATAGTGTCTTGCATACAGTCAGGGGCTTAGCAAATGATCGTGAATTGATTTTTACGGAAGTGAATAGATTTATTATCTCAAAAATTTAAGCCTAACTGTGGACCCCAGAGCCTGGCTGCTGACCAAAACGTCAGCAATTCGAATCCACTAGCTGCTCCTTGGAAGCTCTATGGGGCAGTTCTACTCTGTCCTATAGGGTCACTATGAGTTGGAATCGACTCAACTGCAACGGGTTTTTAGTTTTGGTGGACCCTACTATGTCTTCAGGGTTACAGGACCTACTTTTTTCTGTTGAGACTTCAATAAAACAGTGGTCATGGGTTATGGAGACTTTTAAGAACCTAAAGAAAGCTATAGACCCCTTTTCAGAAAAATGTATCTATATACTAGTTAGTTTCAGGGGGTTCATGGATCCTTTGAGGCCCATTCATGAACCCCAGGTTTAGCATCTCTGTTTCACATTCATATGTTTCCCTTGACATCCTTGCTATTCCTTATATGTATTGAAAAATAACCTTTATGCCCAATTCCAAACCAAAAGCCTTTGTGTCATTCATTCTCTGCCCTTCAGTCAGGCTATGTGTTAGTTGCTAGATTCTACTGCTTCTATTAAGTCTAGATGGGTCTATTTTATGAAGGATGATATCTGTCGTAGCACTCAGGTAAGTAATATTGTCTGGAATGTCATTGTGCAGACATAGGGAGGCCACTTCTTGATGACTCTGTGGCAGTATTGACCGTAATTTTTACAAGATTCAGTTGTCTGTAAATAGAACCTGTCTCATGCAGAGTGAGAATGGGGAAGCAGGGAGTTAGGTTTTAATGTTGCCAACTCTGTTTTGGCATCTTCCTCACTGTACCTTTCCCCAGTTACACATGCCCAGTGTTCATTTCACTGAAGTTAGGCCCCAGTTTTCAGCCAGTTACCATAGGTGGCAATGATTAATGATCAGGTAAATGAATTTTGCTGCTGGATCCGATAAAACGAGACAGGTAGCTAAAGTTTTGTTGCCTACTGGTACCTTAATCTTATACAGTGGACTTTCAGACCCAGTGGTAGATTATTATTTGGAGACATGTCTTGGGAATGTTTAGAGGGAGGAGAAGACAGGCTTTATGTGACCCTCTTCTTGAACAGTATGAGTGATTGGCCCAGGGTTTGTCCAATCAGTAGTGATGGGGATTGTTCTACTTCTCAGAGTCTATACCAAGAGCAGGTAGGCTGCTATACAAAGTGTACAGGCTCCCTTCACCAACAGGAAAACACTTCATAATGATCAAATATTCAACAAATATTTACTGAGTGCCTATTATAGGCTAGACCTTGAGACTACTGAGTAGACAAGATGGAGCTTTGTCAGGCTTTCATGAAACTGACATTTAAGCAAAGAAGGGGTAGGGGAGCAGACAGAAAACAATACAGTAATGTAATTCAAGAAGAATTAAGTACTTTGGATAAAGTAAAATAGGGTAGGGTGATAAAGAAAAATGGGGGTTGGGCAGTGAGTTATTTTAAAGAGAATGGGTGGGGAAGTCTCTCAGAAGAGATGGCATTTGAGTAAAAATCTGTGGAGGGAAAGGAAGGAGCTTTCTAGATTCAGTGAACAGCAGACAGAGAAGCCCTGAGGCAGGAGTGAGTTCGGCATGTTTGAGAAAAAGTGAGAAGATCTCCTAGCTGAAGCCCAGTGAGTAGTATGGAGGGCAGGAGATGAGGTCAAGGATGAGGCCTGGATCGTATTCTAAGTGTGCATAGAAGGAAATGTAGGACTTTATGAAGCTGGCAGCTATGCCACCGGTATTTTATATACAGCAGGGCTACCCATTATTATCGATTGAGTTGTGTCCCCCAAAAATATTTGTTGTAAATCCTAACCTCTATGCCTGTGGTTATAATCCCATTTGGGAATGGATTGCCTTTGTTATGTTAATAAGGCAGAATTAGTATAGAGTGTATCTTGAGTCAATCTCTTTTTGATTATAAAAAGAGATTAAATAAATGAGCAGAAAGAGAATTAGGGTAAGACAGATGCCAAGACACATGGAGATCTCTAAGGAACCAGGAAGCAGAAGCCAAAGAGACAAGGACTTTCCTCAAGAGCTGAAAGAGAAAGACTTCCCCTAGAGCTGCCATTCTGAATTTGGACTTAGCATCCTAACCAGTGAGAAAATAAATTTTTGTTTATTAAGGCCACCCACTTGTGGTATTTTTGTTATAGCAGCACTAGATAACTAAGATACCCCTGATGGGGAGGTTACCATGGAGCTTTCAGACTAAGACAAACTAGGAAGAAAGGCCTGGTGATTTACTTCCAAAAATTAGGCAATGAAAACCCTGTGGATCACAAGAGTATTGTCTGAGACAGTCCTGAAAGTTGTGCTTGGAAGGCACTCAAAATACACAGTGGCCACAACAGCCGACTCCAGTATACCAATGGTCATGAAGATGGCACAAGACTGGGCAACATTTTGTTCCATTATACATAAGGTTGCCATGAGTTAGAGCCAGTGCATTGGCGGCTAACAACATGTTTGCAAAAGAGTATGCTGAATGCTGGATGAAGATTAGATGATGGATGTGAGATACAAAAGTGGAACAGAAGGTCAATTTAGATAGATTTACTCAAGACCCTGGGTGGTGTAGATGGCTAACTGATAGGTCGGAGGTTCGAGTCCACCCAGAGGCACCTCAGAAGAAAGGCATGGTGATCTACTTCTAAAAATTAGCCACTAAAAACACTACGGAGTACAGTTCTATTCTGACATACATGGGGTTGCGATGAGTTGCAATATATTCGACAGCAACCGGTTACTCGTTCATTCAGTATTCATTTTGTACTGGTATGTCATAACTATCCCTGCCTTTGAGGAACTCATATTCTAAAGGACATGCTTACTTCTTCCTTCCGTTCTTTCCTTAAACTCTCTTTAAACAAATCTTCATGGTGACTGGCTCTGGGGCTGATATTTTACTTAACAAGTTATCTTTAGTGTGTGATTCCCTGTCTTAGAATTGAAGGATTTTCAGTAATAATAATTGCCACATATTGTAACATCTCCTGTATAACCAGATACCAGGCATGCATTATTATCTCTTTTAATCCTTACAAAAGCACAACAAAGGTGCTAAAGTTCAACTAGATTAAGTGCCTCAGTTACAGCCATGCACTTTGTATACGGTGGTTGGGACTTTAACATAGGCTTCTCGGCCTCTAAACCTCATGGTCTTTGTACGATACTACACTGTCTACTAAAAAATTGAAAGGCATGGTGAACTTATTCAAGAAGTTCAGAAATTTGTTTTTCTGAAACTGGGATTATTTTAGAGCAGTGGTGCCCAAAGGGTGGTGTGTGTGTGTGAGATAGAGAGAGAGAGAGAGACTTTGCCCCCAGGAAATGTTTGGCAATGTCTGGTGATATTTTTCTTTGTCACAACTTCGGAAGGGTGCTACTAGCTTCTAGTGGGTGGAGGTCAGGGATGCTGCTAAACATCCTATAATGCACAGAACAGCCCTACAACAAAGAATTACCCAGCCCAAAATGTTAACAGTGCCAAAACTGAGAAATCTTTTCCCAGAGATATTTTTCTGCATTCCTGATCTGTCCATAACTTTAATTAGTACACATATATATGCACTCTGGATCATCACCTTGATTTTATTTTTTTTCTAGTTAAGGTCCAACTAAAGAAGAAAGACTTCTGCTTCAAGCTGTGTTTTCTTTGTCAACGAGTGGTTGTCTCCTTAGACCATTTCATTTGTTGGTTGATGGTAGTGTGAACTCTGAACTCTAAAGAGCTTACCTCCCCCAAATGCATTCTGAGCTATTCTACAGAAGTTCTGGGGCTTGTATACTGAACTTCTTCATGCTGAGTATCTTCTGGAGTAGTTTAGGTCAGCCTACCAACAATGGAAAAGCTCTTCTACCAGAAAGTTGTATCTCTTCTCATTACCAAACTCAGTGACCCCAGAAGCTCTGAGATTTGGAACATGGGCTAGGAAGTAAATTACTCCTACCAGGTAGCACCCTTTCAGATTTTAAAAATACTGATGCATACTGTGGGAGAGAGAGAGAATGACCTCCCACTCTCAAAAAATACACACTGACAATCTTTTTCTAGACTCTCTTAACCTGGACACTGACATAATTCAGAGTTGCCACAGTGTATGACCCTATAAATGTAAGAGATTCGCCACACATTTGCATTTAACTTTGCAGTGTATAATGTCATCCATAGTCACCGTTTGTCTGTAGATCAAGAGACTCATTCTATATCTAAAAGGACAAGGGATCAAGTAGTATCTTTCTGCTTTTAAACTCCCGATCAGAGGAGCAGCCCACAGCTGGGTGAGTTGGTTGAGGTCCTGATTTCCTGACAGTCTTGTTCTTGGAGAATATGGACTTGGAAGCAAGCTGAGGGTCCTCAACTTAGTGCCCTTCTTTCACAAGTCTCTTGGTACCTTTACTTTCTCTCTGACTTGCCTGACTACAAAAAATGCCTTCTGCTTAATAAATGTCTGCTTGTAATATTTCTGAAACAAGGAGGCTAATCAAAGGCACTGTTCTGCAGAACAGGGACGCTAAATGACAAGATTAATTTCCGTAATCAAGCAGCTTAATTTGGACATTTTTACCCTCTCCATTGCTGATTGAAATTGAGGCAAATTTCACTATGGTGAGATTCTATCCTCGCCTACTTACTGCTACTAGAAGCGGGGAGGCAAGGTAATTGTGGTCAGAGAGATGAGAGGAGATAAGAGGAAGGAAAAAGGACATCACATGAAGTGAAATGTGAACAAGTGGGGTAATGCATGAAAGTGACTGGAATTTTTGTAGGTAGGGCCTCTTACAAGAAGTGGTGTTGAGGACTTCACACAATTGGCCACATGCTGACCACTCAGCACCCTGAAATGTTTCCATCAGGAGAATTGGAGCACAAAAGAATATTGAATTTACCACGGACTGCCAGAAGAACAAACAAATCTGTCTTGGAAGAAGTACAGCCAGAATGCTCCTTTAGAAGGGAGGATGGTGAGACTCCATCTCAATGTACTTCGGACGTGTTATCAACAGGGACCAGTCCCTGGAGAAGGACACCATCCTTGGCAAAGTAGAGGGTCAACGAAAGAGAGGAAGGCCCTCAAGGAGATGGACTAACATAGTGGCTGCAATGATAACAAACATAGCAACAATTGTGGAGATGGTGCAGGACCAGGCGGTGTTACATTCTGTCATACGTAGGGTCAGTACAAGTTAGAACTGACTCCTGATGGCACCTAACAGCAACAGCAGTCACTTACACTCACTCAGCATACCACATTTGAGCAGAAGGACGCCATAGAACTCTTCTACCTAATCCAATTGCCTTTTTTTTTTTTTTTCATAAAACAGCCCCAGAAATATTAAGGATCGTGCAATCTGTTTATTAATACAACACAAAATTTCAAGACAGAAAGTCAAGAAGCTTAAGGATTCTAGTGGGATTTACAGGAAAATACACCCTAACATGGTGATGGACCTTACATTTGCATAAAGCATTGTGATTTACAAGGCACATTCAAAGCAGTTAGGTGGATAGGGGACATGCAAATTCAGATTAGAATTTAAAGTGAGTATTTTTAGATTTTTAATAACGTAAGTGATAATAGTATGCATGCTTATTGTTTTCTTAGAAAAGCAAATGCCTCACAATGGGGATTTGAGCCTCATCCTTTCTCTTGTGTTGTAGTTAGCATTAAAGACTAATACTTTTAAAGAAAAAAAATCTTGTAATTTTATATAATTGCTTCAATTTTTGACCTTCAGGTTTTTCTAGATCCAACCCTGTTTAGGTTATGAGGTTATCTTACGCTGTTCCATGAGCCCTAGTTTCGGGTGGGAAGTGTGGTGAAGCGGGTTAATCTGTGGGCAAGAAGCTGAAGAGCTGTAAGTTTTAATATTGGCTTTGTCTTTGGCCCCCAATGAGTCATTTAACCTTTCTGGGCTTCAGTTTCTTAATTGTAAAATGGAGATGTCAATACTGATCTGCCTCACGGAAGAATAAGTAATAAATGACTGTAAAACTCTTCCCAAATATAAAGTGCTAAATAAATACTAAAAGATGATATAAATTGACTGCTAAATAAAATGGATATAGAGAAAATTAAATCAAGGCCAGACCCGGCTGAAATTAGTAGTCAAGAGTTAGCAAGGCTCTGTGTATTTGTGTGTGTGTGTGTGTCTGTGTGTGTGTGTGTGTGTGTGCATGTGTTGGGGCTAGGGAAGAAGACAATTTAATGCCAGTAAATTCCACTAACCAAAAGGTTCACAATTTGAATCCATCTAGAGACACTGTGGAAGAAAGGCTGGAAATATACTTCCAAAAGATCACAGACATTAAAAACCCTGTAGAGCACAGTTCTACTCTGACACACATGAGGTGGCCATGAGTAAGAATTGACATGTCATCAACTAGTTAAATCCATGAACTCTAGGTTAACACAGTGAGGTACACATGGTTTAAACATCGTTCTGCACAGTAGCCGTAGTCCTCATGACCAGGATCTTGTCCATGAAATTGACATGACTGGGTCCATTTGTTCATTCATTTAAAAATATTTATTGAGTACCTGTTATGTTGTTGTTAGGTGCTGTCGACTTGGTTCAGACTCATAGTCACCCTTCGTACAACAGAACAAAACACTGCCTAGTCCTGCGCCATCCTCGTAATTGTTGTTATACTCGAGCCCATCGTTGCAGCCACTGTGTCAGTCCATCTCGTTGAGGGTCTCCCGGTTTTTCACTGACCCACTACACTACCAAGCATGATGTCTTTCCCCAGGGACTGGTCCCTCCTTATAACATGTCTGAAATATATGAGACGATGTCTCACCGTCCTTTTTTCTAATGAGCATCCCGGCTGTACTTCTTCCAAGACAGATTGGTTTGCTCTTCTGGCAGTCCATGGTATATTCGATGTTCTTTGCCAACACCATAATTCAAACGCATCAGTTCTTCTTTGGTCTTCTTTATTCATTGTCCAGCTTTCGCGGGCATAGGAGGCAATCGAAAACACCATGGCTTGAGTCAGGCACACCTTAGCCCTTAAAGGGACGTCTTTGCTTTTTAACACTTTAAAGAGTTCTTTTGCAGAGAATTTGCCCAAAGCAATGTGTCTTTTGATTTCTTGACTGCTATTTCAGTGAGCATTGATTGTGGATTGAAGTGAAGTGAAATCCTTTACAACTTCAATATTTTCTCCGTTTATCATAATGTTGCTTACTGGTTCAGTCGTGTGGATTTTTGTTTTCTTTATGTTGAGGTATAATCCATACTGAAGGCTGTGGTCTTTTTGATCTTCATCAGTAAGTGCTTCAAGTCCTCTTTGCTTTCAGCGAGTAAGATTGTGTCATCTACATAATGCAGGTTGTTAATGAGTCTTCCTCTAATCCTGATGCCACCTTCTCCTTCATATAGTCCAGCTTCTCAGATTGTTTGCTCAGTGTACAGATTAAATACGTATCATGAAAGGATACAACACTGATGCACACCTTTCTTGACTTTAAACCACACAGTATCCCTTGTTCTGTTTGAATGACTGCCTCTTGGTCTATGTACAGGTTTCTCATGAGCACAATTAAGTGTTCTGGAATTCCCATTCTTCGCAGTGTAATCCATAATTTGTTATGGTCCACACAGTTGAATGCCTTTGCATAGTCAATAAAACACAGGTAAACATCTTTCTGGTATTCTGTGCTTTCAGCCAAGACCCATCTGACATCAGCAATGATATCCCTGGTTCCATGTCCTCTTCTGAATCTGGCTTGAATTTCTGGCAGTTCCCTGTCGATGTACTGGTGCAATCACTTTTGAAAAATCTTCAGCAAAATTCTACTTGTGTGTGATATTAATGATATTGTTCAATAATTTCCACATTCAGTTGGATCACCTTTCTTTGGAACGGGCAAAAATATGAATCTCTTCCAGTAAGTTGACCAGGTAGCTGTCTTGGCATAGATGAGTGATTGCCTCCAACACTGTATCCATTTGTTGAAACATCTCAATTGGTATCCTGTTAATTCCTGGAGCCTCTTTTTTCCAACAGTGCCTTCAATGCAGCTTGGACCTCTTCCTTCAGTACTATCAGTTCTTGTTCATATGCTACTTCCTGAAATGGTTGAACGTTGACCAAATCTTTTTAGTATAGTGACCCTGTGTGTTCCTCCCATCTTTTGATGCTTCCTTCATCGTTTAATATTTTGCTCATGGAATTCTTCAGTAATGCAACTCGAGGCTTGAATTTGTTCTCCTGATCTTTCAGCTTGAGAAATGCTGAGCTTATTGTTCCCTTTTGTTTTTCTATCTCTAGGTCTTTGCACATTTCATTATAATACTTTGTCTTCTCAAGCCGCCCTTTGAAATTTTCTGTTAAGCTCTTTTACTTCATCATTTCTTCCTTTTGCTCTAGCTACTCTATATTCAAGAGCAAGTTTCAGAGTCTCTTCTAATATCCATTTTGGTCTTTTCTTTTTTTCCTGTCTTTTTAATGACCTCTTGGTTTTCTTCATGCATGATATCCTTGATGTCACTCCATAACTTGTCTGATCTTTGGTTGTTAGAGTTCAGAGCGTCAAGTCTGTTCTTGAGATTGTCTCTAAATTCAGGTGGGGTATACTCAAGGTCATACTTAAACTCTTGTGGACTTGTTCTAATTTTCTTCAACTTGCATAAGAGTGGTTGGTGGTCTGTAAACTCAGTGTTATATATGAATGTAGAGGGCATTTTTAATTAGTGTGATCAGAGAAAGCATGTTGGAAGAGGTGGTATTTAAATTTCATGGACATCCCTGGGCAAGGATGGGGGCACAGAGAAAGCAGTCTAGGTGGAGCACAACTGAATGTGAAAGCATAATAATGCTCAAAAATGAGGAATTCAGATATCTTGGTGTGCTGAAGAATTGTAGTAGAGAGGACTAAAAGATAGTTATAGAATGGGGGGCACAGATTGTAGAGAACTCTAAATGATTTTGGAGAATCTAAAAGGCATAAGAATATGTGGAAGTAAAAAATTTAGGAAAAGCAATCTAAAACAGTAACACAGTGCCAATTTTCCTTGGATGTGAAAAGGGCAAAGATTGAAAATCAATTTAATAAAATGTCAGTAATGCAAAGTGTAAGATGGACAAAACAGGCCATAGAGGATTAAAGCAGCATTTAAAAGATTCCTTATCTAAAAATAATACCTCACTAACAACAACAAAAAAAGAGCTCTGCAGAAACCACAAGACACAGAGCAGAAAGAAGAGGCAAAAATTTGACAGGTTCATGCTTGACCACCCAGGGGTGCATATTCCAGTGAAAAGATATAATTTGGTAGGTTCAGAGAAAGATGAAAATGGGTAAATAATGAATAAAGTTCTTAGTGAAGTGATAATTCGTATTGAGTCCAATGTAGTTCCATGTACTGTACTTCAGAAAAATGACTGGTTGGGACAAACATAACTTCAGGTTCACGGGCAGAAAGACAAATGCCAATCTGGATTGACTGTCTACATCAGCTTAGGCTTGGCCGCACGTAACCCACCAAGAGTAGTACCCCTGTGTGAATTGTTGTTCTCTCTGAGTTTGTCTGCATTTGTATCCCTTGCTCCTTCTTTCCCTCTCACCAAGAGTTTAGAGTTTTTCTCTGTGGTAAGAGAGTTCAGTGGTAGAATTCTCACCGTCCATGTGAGAGACCTGGGTTCAATTCCTGGCCAATGCATCTCATCCACAGCTACCACCCATCTGTCAGGAGAGGCTCGTGTGTTGCTCTGATGCTGAACAGGTTTCAGCAGAGCTTCTAGATTAAAATGGAGTAGGAAGAAAGGCCTGGTGATCTTCTGAAAATCAGCCAATGAAAACCCTGTGGCTCACAACAGTCTGGTCTGTTCTGCGACCTTTCATGAGGATGGCACAGACTGGGCTAAAGTATTTCAGTCTGTTGTGCAAGGGGTCACTATAGGTCAGGGCTGACTTGACAACAGCTAACACCACCACTATCACCACCACCAAGATTTAAAGTGAGTAATGCCTTTTAAAAATCTTTATGTGTCTAGTCACAATCTCCTAGTAATATTATAGTTTTTGCATTGGTTTAAAAAATGTTTGGCTTCGTTTATGTGGAAAACTTTTTCTTTTAACATCATGGTAAAATAGATAAAAAAATATGTAATTGTGTGGAACAAGCGCTATAGACTAGCCAGATAAGGAGAAGAACAGGGGTTTTAGAACACAGCTTCTAATCTTCAGTCTTCTAGTTGTCAGTTGTCTGGACTAGGCACGTAATTATCTCACAGATCCTCAGCAGGAGTGTAAAGGTTGTTGTTGTCGATAGTTGCCTTCACATCGGCCCCCTACTCATGGCAGCTCCTTGCCCCATGGAACAAAACACTGCTTGGTCCTGTGCCATCCCCGTGATTGGTTGTAGATTGGATTGTTGTGATCCATAGGGTTTTCATCGGCTAATTTTTAAAATTAGATTCCCAAGGCCTTCCTTCCTAGTGTGTCTTAGTCTGGATGCTTCACTAAAACTTGTTCAGCATTATAGCAATTTGCAAGCCTTTACGCAGAGCCCAGCCTAAAGCCTGTTCCCTGACAGGTACTTTTTTTTTTTTCTCTCCATTGAAACTAAATACAACTTTAATTATTTTTCTTATCAAACAAGCAATACATGCCCGTTGGAGAAAAATTAGAAGAGAAGGAACAAAATGAGTCCAGACATCATCTTGCCAGATAATAGCACTATCAACATCTTCTCACTATAAGCTGTATAAAATAAAAATGAAGCCGTAATACACATAGTGTTTTATACCCGACCTTTTCTATTTAACAGTATATAATGGTCATCCTTTCCTGCCAACAAAAACCCTTCTGCATCCTTTCTGATGGCTGTATAGAATTCTGCAATTTAACCAACTCTCTAATTTTTTTTAGTTCTAATTGTTCAGCATTTTACATTATTTTCTATTTGGGAGATTTTATAAATCGTGTAATGATAAACATCCTTGCAGATGAATCTTCTTGTCTACATTTTTTTTTAAGATAAATTTGTAGAACTATATTGGCTTCATCAAATAGTATCAACTCTCTGGGGCTTTTGATATATATTGTTAAACTGATCTCCAGGAAATTTAAATTGGCGCATGTTGTGCCTATTAGTAGTATTTGGAGTGTGCATTTCCTCTGTCTTTGCAATAATGAAAAAAAAAAAAAATTTGCATAATTAATAGGATAAAATGTTATTTAAATTTCTATTTAAGATTTATGAGTGAGTTGAACTTTTAAAACATATTTATTAGCCACTTGATTTTTATTTTGCCTTTGTGAATTGTCTGTTATTCTGGTGTGTAAAAAAAAATATATATATATATATATTTTTTTTTTTTTTGGTGTGTAGGCACTTTCAAATGGAAGCTGTTTCCCTCCCCGCCCAATACCCTGCATCTATCTTTATGATTTCACTTACTAAGGTATTATTCATTGTTGATAGGTTTGTTCCTTCTGCTAGACTTAAGTTCTTTCAGGCAAAGACTATATTGTATTCTTTTTGTATCCTGAGCATCCAGCATGAAGTAACGATTCAAAAAGTGTCTGGTGGGTGAATAAATGTAGGCAAAGTAGAGTAAGGTGAGTTATCTCCTGTCTGCTTGCCCAGACATAGTGGAGTCAGCGGAGTGTGGGTAACAGGCCTGATCTAAGCCATGTGTGCAGAGCCCAGAGCAGTTCCCAAGGACCAGACTGAAAGGCTTAGTCCAACAAAAGGTGGATGAGACATAAGATGGTGAGTGAAGGAGGCCAGGAATCTGGTAATGAGCCAAGTGGTCAGCAGAAGTTTAGGTGGAGGCTGAATGAGGGACAGCTCAGCAACAGAGCTGTATTTTTTCTATCAAGGTTTTTCCCTGTCTGACACCCTGGAAATGTTATATCTGATTTCCCCATTGGTCACTTCACCCACAAGGAATGATTTTTTTTTGTGTGTGTGGCGGGGGGGGAGCAGTATAAAGGGTCCTTGCTGTATTTATTATGAGAAGCTCATTTTCCATTGGCCATGACATTTTGCTATTCATATTGGATGGCGGAACCCTTATCTACAGCCCTGACTGAGATGTTGTCGTAAGGTTCTCTGTTCACTGGGATATTTGGGGGGTAGGGCCTGGTGGTGTAGCACATCCTGGTGGTACTTTCTTGCTGCCTTTTTCTCTCCTTGGAAGTCTTATCATTTGAGCACCCCATATCTATAGGGAAGGATACAGTATGAAGAGAAGGTAGGGCATTGATGCTAGGCAATATGCCATTTATAGGTTCTTGTTGATTTTGGATATGTGGGTCACAAATTGCAAATTGTGATCTGTGCAAGTTATAGCAGTATGTTTTATACAATCAATGCAAGTTGGTAATATTTATACAATATATTCCATATAATGTGCTTAACTAAATTTATTATACTTATTATATAGATCTTAATTATAAATCCATGTTGACATGGCAGGTTTTTGTTAATTACGTATTGTGTGTATCGTTTGCCTAGTGTTCCTTTAGTAGGGAAAGCCAATTTTATAAATATGCCAGTTATTAGACATAGACATTCAACTAGAAACAAAAGAAAAAGAAGACAAAGCCCCTTGAGAAATTCACGCTTGATTTATGCAAACTGTTACCATTTGCTGTTTACTAGAATATTCCCTTTGAGGCATATAACATATATAGACCTTGCATCTTACGTCACTTATACCATTTACTTAGGTATTTACACCTTTTTTTATGGCGTGACCCTTAAGATATGGCTATGTAACGGAAAGTGCATTTTTGACATTTATTTGGTTTATTGGCTCACTGTAGACATCTAAGTCTCATGATTTATGATTCATGGTGTTTTTTAACCTGTGTCATCCAGTTCAGCCATCCATAGAAGCAAAATAAATCTGGTGATGAGTAACTATGTCTTTCATTTTAAGAATATGCCTCACAAGGACGCCATGTTGGTTTCAGCTTATAGTGTCTTTGCTTGTGAGTCTAGAGATGTTAGTACTGTATGGAAGCCCCAGGAATGAACGTAGTTAGAGCAATACATTTGAACAATTAGTAGAGATTTAAATAGTGGTTAATAACCAAATTTAAGTAAACTTTACATGAAGAAAAACCAGGAGAAATATTAATAACTTTGAGGCAACTTGACAACTTTAGCAAAGAATGATAAAAATAGTCAGGAGTTGAGATAATGTGAATCAAACTAAGGGTAACAAATCCCATCAATGAAGTGGTTTGGGGAGAAGGCTGTGCTGTAAAACCCAGTGAGCATTGTAACAGTGAACAGTACCCACAGGACTTGAATGATGAGAGAAGACAAGTAAAAACTAAAAAAGAGTTATGTCCAAACCCAGAGACTGGGGTGGGTCATCAAGATCAAAACTGAGCCCAGTCAGCTGATGCTTGGGCTGTTGGAATAGGGAACATGAGCTGGACCTCCCACTGGGGGAATTATTGGATGCTAAAGCAAGGAGAAGAAATGGCATACATCAGTTGGGTTTGAGGGAGCTGCTTTGCATTCCAGTTTTCAGAGCCCTTTATATAGTGGGGCTGATCTTTCCTCAATGCTGAACGGATGGCTCACATTGTTCAGTAGGGTCCTGTGGGAGAAATAGAGTGTTCTGGAGCTGTGACATCTTCCAGGCAGGCAACAGTGCTTCGGGTCTGGCAGATTTTCATGTTCGGATCCTAAATTCCCTCTCTAGCCCTGCTTAGCACATTCCCTTCATGTGTTCTTTCTCCCTCTCTGTCACCACGGGTGGCATCTTTAACTTGCCTGCACCCCCTGCCATCTTTTGACAGTCAGTTTTTTACAGAAACAATCCACGATGCTCCTGACCACCCCACCCCCCTTCCTTCCCTTCTCCTCCCTTTCCTCCCTCCCTCCTGCTGATTTGTTATTATGTACTGCAGCTGCCCGGAGGATTTTAAATAGACCCATAATGGCACAGCAGAACCCTTGGAAGTTTAAATATAACCGTCTTGTTAATCTTGTCTGTGGTGGCAGCAGGAACAGCACCTGGAGGAGAAGGCAATGGGCAAGAGATGCACTGGGGTTCTACCCTGAGATCAGGGCTCTGCTCCCTCTCAGGTGTCCTGTGATCTGAAAGCATTTGGACTCATCCCCTTGAGTGGCTGTGACTCAGCCTAAGTGGATTTGGTGCTAGATTGACAGTCCCTGGAAATGTAAGCACAGAGCAAGAGAGATACAGGCAACATGGTAAAAGTCTGCGATTCCTCTCCAGACTCTGCCAATGTGTTACCCTCCACTTCCCTTGGGGGAGTGTGTTTGGTCTCATTTAGCCTTTGGCCCTATGTGGGGACCTGGAACTGAAAGGACTAATTAGTGTCAATTACATCAGTGATCACAATTCTTTAGGAACTGCCCACCAAAAACGAAACCCACTGCCATGGAGTGGATTCTGACTCATAGCAACCCCATAGGGTTCAAAGGCTTTAAATCTCTACAGAAGCAGACTGCCACATCTTTATCCCGTGGAGCCGCTGGTGGTTTTGAACCACCAACCTTTCGATTAGCAGCTGATGGCTTTAACCACTGTGCCACCAGGGCTCCTTTCTTAAGAAACAAGGGTATAAATTTTAAGAGCTACCAATGTATGGGATAAAGACCTCAGAACAGCTTCCATGGGATGCGATGGGTGATTACCGTCACTCAGGACAATGAAATTGTTCATGAAAAACAATAGATTCTGACTGGGTTCCCAAATCTGTCAGTATTTTCTTGGATTTAACAGGTGTCAACCCTGACATTAATTCCCTCATTCAGTAAGTATTTATCGAGCACCAGTGATTCTGGGAAATGCTCTGAGACCAATGGCAGAAAGGGGCCACAGGGAAGTGAAGTACTTTGTTTAATTCAAAGAGGCCCTTAATGTTGGAATGACAAACTTCAGAATGAGGTTTTCAGGGGGATATAACATCTGTCTGGTTCAGTCCCCACCCACCTGTATAAATGTTCTAAGATGTACCGGCTATCCAAGGATGGGAATTTAAAAGATCAGGAATTTAATGAAAAAATATTTCAATTCCACAGAATGTGAAGACCTGTACTAAGCTCTTTGTTTTGGTGGAAGGGGTAAAGTGGACAGGTGATGTCAATTCCTTAAGTTAAGGCCTTTTATAGTGTAAGGGGTAGATGATAATAAGCATATCAGGCATTTTATAGTATATTTTAAGTGAGTTCATACACATAATTCTATTTTATACTCGCTCTTCCATGTGAGGTAGATGTTGTTATCCTCATTTTACAGAAGAAAAATTAACAGAGATTGATGAGATGGTTTTCCTAAGTTCAATCAACTAGTAAGTAGTGGAACCAAGATATCTGTCCAGATAAGGTTGTGTGTTATTCATCTTTGCATCCCTAGCAGCTAGTACAATGCGTTCCATGTTGCAAAATTGACACTTTTTTTAGTGAATGAATGAATGTCATCATGTGCTCTTTTTCATAACATGCAATCATGTTCATTTTTTAAAAAAGCATACAGTAACCATTTTAAAATGTTTTAGTAAAGAGATGACTGAGGAAGAGGGTGTGTCAGGAATGGTTCTCACGGATAGGGTGTAGTTAATCATGAGTGCATTCTAGAATTTTGCTTTTCAAAATATGGTCTAAGGAGCAGGAGCTTCAGCATTATTGGGAGACTTGTTAGCAATGCAGCAACTTGAGCTCCACCCCAGACCTTATGAATCAAGCTGTGACTTAAAAGAAGGGTTGGACGTGGTCTTACCTTTCTTAGAAGGTAAGCCTTCTAAGAAATTGGAATCTGCAAGTGCTTAGATGTAACGATGGTAAGGAATTAAGTATTGCTGGAATTGTTAGTTGCCTTTCAATCAGTTCTGGCTTATGGCGACTTTATGAATATCAGAACAAAATGTCACCCAGTCCTGCTATCTCCATGATCGTTGGTATGTTTGGGCTGATTGTTGAGGCTGTTGCTAGACTATCACTGTGATAAGGTAGCAGAAAGTAAGAGAGGACTGGAATGATCACAGGAGGACATCAATCCAACTTGTGTCTTCATGCAGGAGAACCCCTGAGAATTCAAGAAGGACAGTGTGATTTTGTCAGCTTGCTAAAAGTGAAGATCACGTCAAGTCTATTTATAGAGTTTTATACCCTTTAAATAAAAATCATTCCCCCTGCCTCATGTATCATGAAACTCTTGTTGCAGTTTATCTATTAAACAGCTTTTAATCTTATATGGAGTTGGAGACCAATTGATTGTTACTTTATATTCAAAATATAGTTTCTACCCAAAATACATAGTTTTGGGTTTTTTTCTACCCAAAATATGTAGTTTCTACCCACTTGTATGAAACTGGGCCTATTGAAAATGACAAGACAGGTCCTATTCATATTCTGAGAACCATTATGGATTTTTCAAAATTATTAGCACAATTTATGTCTAACATGAGTGAAACAGAATAACACCTGCCCAAACGGGAACTGGTTTCTCTACTTTCCACTGTTATTTTAGTAAAGGTGCAATTGATATGTATTTTTTGATCATCTATTGCTTTGAGAAATAGAAAAGCCGAATGTTTTATCCTCCTGTAAGGGACTTAAAGTCTAAATACAGAAAAGTAGAAGAATCACATTTTTTGTGAGAATAAAATATTGAGGTGAGAATGAACAAGGTAGGCATGGCAGGTAATAAGGAAAACTAGGGTCTTGTACCAGTTTTGCCACTAAATTTGTATTCTTGGGAAATACATTAACTTCTTCAGGGTTCAATTTCCCATCTGTTAAAATGAGAAGTTTGAACTGGTTGGGCTGTGAGGTCTTTCCTGTTCACAGTCCTAAGCCTGCATGGAAATGGCAAATCAAGTAGTGGAGTGATGGATGGAAGGGTATGGCCGGCCACATGGTAAAAAATAGACGTATTGCAGAAAGCTTGTTTATCTCACAGAGGTTTTTAAATGAGGTGATCTTTTTTTCATTTTCTTATAAAAGGTGATAATCTTTGCATTCTAATTGCCTACTTTCAAGGTTAATGGACATTTCAGTTTCAAATGGTTGTAAAAGCCTTTTGTTTTGGGGAAAGGCCTGTCTGGTCATTTGCAAGCCCAGCTGTAGATGGTCCATACCTATGCTCTGTGGTCATAATTATGATCTCCTTTGGCCCTCTTCCCTCCACTCACAAAGTGAGGTTAAAGAGAGAGGTATCCAAGGAGTCTGGCTGAATACCCTGGCTGAGCTTCATAGAATAGGGTAGTAGGGGTCAAAGTCTAATGGTCTAGTTGTCAGTTTTATGGATATGTAGTTTTTTTTTTTTTAGTAGGTTATGTTTCCAGCGGAGGCCATATTATACAATACATTTTAAGCATGTATTATTCCCCAAGAACCTTCTACACTTCTTTTTTTTAGTGATATCAGAAATAGAGGTTCCTACTTCATTTAATGTTAGTCATTAATAGTTAACATTTGTTGAACTCCTATTGTTTGCCATGAACTGTTAAGCAAATTACATTCTTTATCTCATTGAATCCTACAACAACCTAACGGAGTAGGCACTGTTATCATGCCCACTTTACAGGGGAGAAATTGAGGTTTAGAGAGTTTAATTAGCTATGCCAAGTGGCATAGTTGAAGCACATAGCAAGGTCAAATTCCAGTTCTTTCAACTGGAAAATATATTCTTTTGCCACTGCACCAACCTGACTTCATTCTCTGGAAAAAGGTCTAACTCATATATTAATGATGATAACCACCTTCTAGCCTGTACTCTTAAATTTAGATATTCTTATAACTTTTTCCTATCTTGTTACCTTACTAACTCAGTTAACTTAATGTCTTCCATATGTTCCTAGGATTTTTTTCTCTGCTGAATATAGGTTGGTGCAGCTTCTTTTTACTAAGCAGCACTTGTTCCTGCTATACTTTCTGTTCCGACGGTTTGATCACATCACTGGTATTTACGACAGTCATTCTAAATTCTGGTGGGTGATCAGAGCTGGGCTCTGATTGCTCCTTTAATCCTGAAGCATCAGAGTGGCCCAAGGAATCCTAGGGCTTTGTCACCTTACCCAGCCATCCCAGGAGCTGGATCTGGGCATGTGGCAGCTCCTCTCATGGCCAAGCTAGCTGGCAGTGGAGAAATGGAGCCGAATTTCAGTACATCCTTGCAGTGCAGTCTGTCTTCTATGCCCAGGAAGATGAGGTGGCTTGGTGTCCATCTGGACTCAGGATCACCTCCTGGGAGGACAAAGCCTGAATTAGATTGTCATGGCTGAAGGGAACAGAAAGGTGCATTTTTGTGTTCTGAGGCTTGGCGAGCACAGAAGCAGTTGCCAGCATATTGCTGTTATATCTTCCCATTCCACAGCTAACGTAATTTATTTTTAGCCTCATTTCTTCTGATTACTCAATTGTCTTGGACAGCTTCGTGAGAAAAATGATAGTCTCCGTCAGACAATTGTAAAGGGATTTCTTGCTGGAGATGTCAGTGTATATTGGTGTAAAATGTTTTCTTGGATGCCACCAAATCCTTGTGACCTCTTGGATTTTGTAAGTTGGGGAGTGTCGCAGTAATGGAATTAGCTGAGAGATCATCGTGTGTTCCGCTGATAGTTCATCCTGGTTGAGCATTTAATTTAGTAGAGAGGTGTCTTTGCAGATGCACCGAAATGGACCTGCTGCTGTAGAGGCATCTACTGGCCAGTTGCCATAGAAACAGAGGTGGTCCTTGCTCAGGAACATATTAGCGTCTGAATGACTCTCCTTTCCTTTCCTTTGCTTTCACTTTTTTCCTCTTTAGTTAAGAAGTTGATGACATAGATTTCAAAGGAATTAAAAACCCGCTCCCTCTCAAAGGCATTCCCCAAAAGTCTGATTACCAAGAGAGAATTACTGATTGTGCTCAGACGCTAAGAAGAGATTTGAAGAGTCTCCTTTGGAAGACGCTATTCAGATGAGGGGCCAAACCATGAGGAAAGCAGCTGGAAGAGCCAAGGTTAGCAAGAGCTTAGCCAACCTGTGGTCATTAGTGAGGAGAGGGGCTGAGGCTAGGTTACCAGAAGCTCTTTGGTAAATGGTGAAGAGTGGAGCCTTGTGGCACGGTGGTTAGCCACTCAGCTGCTAACCCAAAGGTCAGTGGTTTGAACCCACCATTCACTCAGTGGGAGAAAAATGTGGCAGTCTGCTTCTGTAAAGATATACAGCCCTGGAAACCCTATGAAGCAGTTCTGCACTGTCCTATAGGGTTGCCATGAGTCGGAATCAACGTGAAGGCAAAGGATTTGATGTTTGGTTGGGTTTAAATGAGGAAGCGCAGGCCAAAGAGGAATGTGAGAAAAGCAGAACCACATTTGGCAAGGTCGTTAGTGCTCAGTTCATTCTGTTTGGAATGGAAGGAGTACTGAGGACATTTTTGGTTGGAGGATAAGTACATCCTGAAATTTTCCTGAGAACCAAGGATTTGTGAGTGCATAACTTTATTCAGGGCATTCAAGTCCACGTTGGGATTCATCTGAACTATAAAAACCAGTTCTGTCAAGTTGATTTCAAGTCATGGTGACCCCATGTGTGTCAGAGTAGAGTTGTGCTCCATAGCGTTTTCAATGGCTGATATTTTTCAGAAGTAAATCACCAGGCCTTTCGTCCAAGACACCTCTGGATGGACCCAAACCACCAACCTTTCGGTTAGTAGCTGAATGTGTTAACTGTTTGCACAATGCAGGAACTCCAGTTTGAATTATAGACGTCATAACCACAGTTAAGAATATTACATGTAACATTGATTTCTCCAAGCCTCACCACTTTTTAAATGCAATAAGGTTGTAATACCAATAACAGTACAAATCTTATTGGTTCTTGCGTCCTCCTACTTGTTTTAAGATCTTAATTCCCAGGTACTGGTTTCCTAGGGTTGCCCTAACAAAAATACTACAAACTGGATGGCTTATAAGAACAGAAATTTATTGTCTCAAAGTTCTTATTTTTTTTCTAAGTTTTATTTATTTTATTGTTGTTGTTGAGAATATACACAGAAAACAGTTTCTGCATGTACAATAGTGACATTGATTACATTCTTTGAGTCGTGCATCCATTCTCACCCTCCTTTTCTGAGTTGTTCCTCCCTCATTAACATAAACTCACTCCGCCCGAAGGTTCCTATCTTTTGAGTTGCTGTTTTGAATTTGATCTTATAGAGTTAGTTTTTAAAAGAGCATAATGCTCAAGGCTGGCACTCTTTATTAGTTAAGCTAAACTTATTTGGTTTTAGGAAAACTTCAGGGGATATTTTTGGTTTAAGGTTTAAAGATTAACTCACAGCAATAGCTTCAGGGATTCATCCACCCTCCATGAATCCAGAAAGTCTAGAGTCCACGAGAATTGGAGATTCTGTTCTACATCTTCCCTCTTTTGATCAGGATTCTTCTTTAGAATCTTTGGTTAAAATCTTCAGTAATGACAGCTGGGCACCATGCAGTTCTTCTGGTCTCATGGCAAAGGAGACAGTTCATGGAGCAATGAACCACACATTCCATATCTTCCTCTTATTCCTGACTGTCTTTCTTCCTCTGTTGTTCCAGGTGAATAGAAACCAATTGTTGGCCTTGGATAGCCGCTTGTTTCTCAGAGTTATGCTGAGAGTTTGAGATCAGGGCGTCAGCTGTGTTGATTCCTTCAGTTTTCACTTTCATCTCCTCCTTCCTCATTCCCCAAGGACCCATGGGCCAGGCTGGAGAAAGGTTCAAGTAGTAGCCATTATGCTGTATTCAAAACTGCTCTTCCCTCCTACGACTATAGTTCTGTTAATGGATTGAACTTGTTTGATTCCTTCTTTCCTTAAGGTAAGTTCTCTGCCAAGAGCTCCTCTACTTCTCATGAAAGTAGACTTTTGCAGAGCCCACCCCTCCAGTTTCCCAGACATGCCCAAACATCGAAAACACCTATGCTGGCCCAAGATGGGACATAACCTTATGGGTCCTAGGCCAACAGTTGCCTTTAGGAAGTGAGAAACTCTGCCATCAGTGTGGTAGGAGGCTGAAGCTTATTGAAAAGAGCACTGGGTGTGGAGTCAGAATGCATGTTTCAGTCCTGACTCTGACACCTACTAGCTCTATAGCCTTGGGCAAGTCCCTTAGTATCTCTGAGCATCAGCTTCATCTTTACATTTGAGTTCAAAATGTGTCTGCCTCACAAGGCTACTGAGAAAATGAAGGAAGTTAATAGAGGGTAGTGTTATGATGATATACTTAGAAAATTGTTAAGATAATTGTAGGGTTCCTGATAAGAAATGTCCATGGTAGAATATTGTAGTTCTTTTTGTCATTAAAATTTCTGTGAACCTTTCACAAGAGCTGGAATGTTAACTGCGTTGT
Organism: Elephas maximus indicus; assembly: GCF_024166365.1. Classification (NCBI taxonomy): domain Eukaryota; kingdom Metazoa; phylum Chordata; class Mammalia; order Proboscidea; family Elephantidae; genus Elephas; species Elephas maximus. The sequence continues at coordinate 72,434,837 of NC_064822.1, read as the reverse complement.
CACGAACAGATTCCGTTTAAGCCCCATAATTCCCTCTGCACTGTCATTTCTTTCTACAGCTATTATATTCTGGCCTGTGAGAAAACAAGTAAGGGCCACCCAAGTGCTCCTCTGAGCCACCTTCTCCCCTTCCCTGATGTGGGGCTCAGGCTTTAAGCTCTGTGTCCTTCTGGAGCTGGCGTTCAGTTTTTAGGGTAGAGCTTCAGCTTTGCCACTCCCCCTCTCACTCCCCATCCCACCCTCCTGTTTTGCTATGCTTCTCACTTCTGACCCCATTCTGTGAGTCCTTATTGCAACCTCAGCCTTGTACGAATCCAACTGCTCACCTTAGGTCCTGCTTTCAGCACTGACCCAGGTCCCAATGTTGTTGTTTGGTGCCATCGAGTCAATTTTCAACTCATAGTGATCCCATGTGACAGAGAACTGCCCCACAGGGTTTTCTAGGCTGTAATCTCAATGCGAGTAGATCGCCAGGTCTCCCTCCTGTGAAGCCACTGGGTGGGTTTGAACTACCAACCTTTTGGTTAGCAGTCAAGCACTTAACCATTGTACCACCAGGGCTCCTCTGGGTCATAATTCTAATTTCACTTCAGCAGCTTCAAAAACAGTAGTGGGTATATTCTCTAGGTCTGAGGTTCCTACTACGTATTTTATAAAATCATTGCCCAGCACCAGTGGGCAGCAACCCCATCCCCTCCTCCCCCCGATAAAAATTACAGAGAAATGATTCTTCACAGGGCATTCATAGGAGATAACTCTTATAAAATGTAATTATCCCAAAAGCTATGGGAAATACAATGAAGGTCCTCTGAGGGCCTGCTGGTTTTGTCTTTAACTTGTATATATCTATTAAATAGACATATGACATATCTATCAAAAAGGGATATAAAAACATTTTATCTGGGTCAAGGGGACTTATGATTAGGGGACAGGCTAAAATATTAAGGCCTTTTTTTTTTTTTTTAAGTGACTCTATGTACTCCAGAAAGTAGAGATAATGAGCTCAGAGTGATGATTCAGATGGTAAGGCTTGGGCATGAGTTGGAGAGGGAGGCCTGATGAGCCAAGACAAGGGAGACTACGAGGACAAAGGTCAGTGCAGAAAAATGGGGTGTGGCTAAGTGGCTGGTCCCTGCAGAGACACTGTGTGAGGGACTAAAGGCCCTGCCAGGCAGATTAGAGACTTTTACTGCAGAAGGACTGTGTCTGTGATGGGCAGGCAGGTGAAGGCCAGGAGAACTGAGGATAGATTCTGGCCTGGCCTAGACTTGACAACACTTTACATCCCTGAGTACCATAAAAAAAAAAAAGGAGTTCAGAAATAAGAAAGCTGGGTAGGTGTCTCAGAGAAGGAGAGGGTCCTTAGGTAGAACAATGACCTTGAGTATTAGGTGTTATAGAGGGAGAGTGATGATGCTGTGTCCATGTTTTAAATTCATACCAAGCTGAGTGTGGAAACCTGAAACTCCACTTATGATTTACTTTACCTGATGGTCACGTGTGTTTTGGGGCCTGTAGTTGCATTGGAAGCTTTATGGTATGAAGAAGGAAGGAGTAGTATTGAAGAAGCAAAATATTACTTCTCCTACCTACAGCCTCATGGAAGCTACCATCTTAACTCACCTCACACATGCCACATTTTTACTACTGGATGATAGTAATAGCAAGTTAATTGTCATTGATACCAATGGTGATGGGGAACTCTGAAAGATGTCCTAAAATCAAATTTTGTTTAAAAATAATAGCAGCTAATATTTATTGAATGCTTGCTTGCACACCTCCCTTTGATAAATTTGGGCACTGTTATTGCCACCAGTTTAAACCCACTGCCGTCGAGTCAATTCTGATTCATAGTGACCCAATAGGACAGAAGCAGAACTGCCTCATAGAGTTTCCAAGGCTGTAGATTTTTACAGAAGCAGACTGCCACATCTTTCTCCCGAGGAGCAACTGGTGGGTTTGAACCACTGACCCTTTGGTTGGCAGCCGAGCACTTTAACTACCAGTTTACAACTAAGGAAACTAAGGCTAATAGTGTTTGATGATTTTTCCAGATATTCAGAGCCTCCAAAACGCTGATCACTCAGGTATAGCCCCAAGGTATTCACCACCACGATACACTTTTTCATTTTAGGGTCTCTTGTGGTTTGAGGAAGACTAACCCTGGGAACAGAGCCCTGGTGGTGCAGTGGTTAAGTGCTCAGGCTGCTAACCAGGAGGTCAGCAGTTTGAATCCACCAGAGGATCCTTGGAAACCCTATGGGACAGTTCTACTCTGTCCTATAAGGGTGGCTATGAGTTGGAATCAACTCAGCAGCAACGGATTTGGTTTTTTCGGTTGGCCCAGGGGACAAAATGAAGTGAGGCATCCTAGGCTATAGCACCCTTTATCGTTATCCAAAGACTAAGCTTCATCCAGGTTCTAAAGCTTTTTGCTGGAATGTGAAAGGCACGTACACTTAGTTTAATAGTAATATCCTTTTGCAGTTATTGCCACTTAAGGTCTCAATTGGCGATGGCCTGCCATTATTGCAGTGTTGCCAGTGGTCTATCTTTCTCGTACTCTGGCATGAGTCCTGCAGAGGCTGTTGTTGAATATAAAAGTTTATAACCTCAGGCACACAAGGCTATGGATAAAACGCTATGTGACTGTCTTAAAAACAGTCTCTCTTGTCTAGTGAGGTTTTTAAGTGTATATATGTGTGTGCGTGTGTCTGTGTGTATATATATATATATATATTTTAAATCTGGACTCTTTAAGAAGCCTTTGGCAAGAAGCTCCAGAGGTTTAACCGGGGCTGACTTGAAATGTGAGATGAGCCATTAATCAGGATGGTCAGCAAATTAAGTGAGCCAGGCATTTGTAGGAGGTTTATTGCTCAATTGCCAGTTTTGTCTTCCACTTGCTTGAGGGCAGTGAGGACAGAAGGCCTGATGCTCAGGACCAAGGATGGCCTTACTTGGAGAAAAGGGAAATGGTCTCTCCTGGCAGCAAAGACATTGAGAGCAGAGTCTCAGAGTTCAAAGAGAGCTGCTTGGGATGAAACTATTAATACCTTCACTCAAATAAACAACCTCTCTGGCTGGGAGTAAGGCTTAACTCCCACAGGAAGCATCAATACAGAGAAATGAAATGGCCCTCAAAGATAGAGGGAAAAGCCGTCTATGAAATAGTGTTCCCAATGGGCACCAAGTGATTTCTGTGTCTAAGTAACTGTAGGATCTTCTGGAAATCACATAATTTTTCTGGGCATTGGGGATCTCATTTTAAAATTGAAGGTGTTGGGGTAAATGATCTCTAAGTCTCCCTTAAGTGCAAAAATTCTATGGTTCAAGCAGTGCTTGCTAATAATTAAATATATTGATAAGGCCTTTATACTTAAATTTTCAAGTTGCATCTTTCTAGAATTAGTATGTCTGTCAATTCGTCGTATTGTGATGTCTCGCATATTGCTGTGTTGCTGGAAACTATGCCACCAGTATTTCAAATACTAGCAAGGTCATCCATGGTGGATAGGTTTCAGCGGAGCTTCCAGACTAAAACAAACTAAAAAGAAAGGTCTGGCAATCTACTTCCAAAAATTAGCCAATGAAAACCTTATGGATCATGACAGGACATTGCCTGCTTGCTTGCTTTGCATACATTATCAGAAGGGATCAATCACTGGAAGTGATTCAGTGAAGCAGAGGACAATGAGGGCATGGGACACCTTCAGTGAGATGGGCTGGCACAATAGCCGCAAAGATAGACTTGATCATGCTGTCAGTCATGGAGATGACAGAGGATCTTCATGAAAAAGTGTAATATTTTATTCTGTTTCACATAAAGTTGCTGTTATGGATTGAATTGTGTACTCCCAAAATGTGTGTGGACTTGGCTAGGCCATGATTTCCAGTGTTTTGTGATTGTCCACCATTTTGTCATCTGATGTGATTTTCCTATGTGTTGTAAATTCTACCTCTATGATGTTAATAAGGCAGGATTAGAGGCAGTTATGTTAATGAGGCAGGACTCACTCTGAAAGATTAGGTTGTATCTTGAGTCAGTGTCTTTTGAGATACAAAAGAGAGGCTCAAGCAGAGAGACAGGAGAACCTTGTGCTAGCAAGACTGAAGAAGGGGGGGGTGCGGTTGGAGTATGTTCTTTGGACCTATGGTCCTTGTGCTGAGAAGCTTCTAGGGGAAGACTGATGACAATGACCTTCCCCTTAAGGCCAACATAGAGAGAAAGCCTTCCCTTGAAACCGGCACCCTGAATTCGGACTTCTAGCCTCCTAGACTGTGAGAGAATAAATTTCTTTTTGTTAAAGACTTCCACTTGTGGTATATCTGTTATAGCAGCTCTAGATAACTAAGACAGTCTTCATGAGTCAGAGTCAACTCAACACCAGCTAGCAACAACATAATTAATATATAATGTTTATATTCAGTAGAAACAAGAGAAATGTGTAGTTTATAGTTGTTAATAGTTATAGCTGCTGAAAACCTAGTACATTGTATAGAATGTGATAGTTGCCTCTCTAATGTTCTGTGAGTCCAATTCTGCCCTCCGAACTCACTGTCTTAGGAAAAAAGTGGAAGGCTTCGTCGTACATCATCTCCCTCCACATGGTGTCCATCTGAGTTTGGGAGAAATGTATCTTTCCACCCTTCCACCTGAGCCTCCCTCCAGCTACCACAGAAACCATCTAGGTGAAACATGTCTTTTTTTCCTTCCCCCCACCTCCCTTGACTCTGAAATGTCAGGACACTAGTCCCCAAAAGATTTAAATTTCGAAAGAGCTCAGATCAGGGCTCGTTGAGGTTACAGCTCAGAGAGACTTGGGGCTACTATGGAGACTTTCTGGTATAATTGAAATAAGTTGGTTGTTTGTAGGCTGGCCTGAGATTGCAGTCACCATTTTATTACACTGTATCAGTGGGAAGACGCTTTGGGATTTCTAAGTAATTAACTTAAAAATTAACTTCTGGAACATGATGCAATTGTAGATTGGTGTCTGACTCGATTTAGAAGGTGAGATCTTTATTCTTAGAAATGTGGGTTTCATGTTTATGCCAGTTCTCAACCTTTCTGTTTCCTCTTCTACATCTGGAGTAAATTAAAGGAAATTTGGCACCTTATTTACAAAAGATTGCTCACACTAGCCCAAATTGTATCTTCACACTGCTGATGAGTCTGTTACATGTGTTGGAGTTAATAGTCTTAGTATAGGCCATTGGGAATAATAGGATGTATGAAATCCTTAGATAATTTGCAAACCTTGTGAAGGCTTCATATTTTTTGCTCTTCTTCCTTGCTAAGTTGGCTATTGGCCCATCAGATCTTTCCACCTGAATTGGCTATTATTTGTGTTTCATTTCACTGGTACTGCCTGCCCTTTGGCAGAGGTGCTAATAAGCCATAACATTGCACAGTGGGTGGGGGCTGGAGGAGAAGCAGTGGCCCTTGAGGAAAGAACAGCTGAAATAATGCAGGTGTTTCTGGCAGGTAGATGCACAGCCTTAGAATTCAAAGACTTCATTTCTATTGTACTTATATTCCTCGCAGCAAAGACCCTTCTTACCTGCCATTACCATCCTCTCTTGGTGTAAAATACAACCTTCGGCTTTCCTGATGATATATGTGAGATAAGCAATGACTGGCTGAAGAGCTCAAAATTCCACTGAAGTTCTACTTCTTTTATGGAAGGGCCCCTCATAAGCTTAAGAAAGTTTTTCAAATTCTATTCAGTGGATGCTTTTCCTGGCCTAGGTTAGGCCTGATCTTGCATTTCATCAAGTCACCTTTATACTTGTTTTTATATGTCTTAAGAAAAACTAAAAAAATAAAACCTCTTAGATGAATTGGGGAAACCCTGGTGGCATAGTGGTTAAGAGCTACGGCTGCTAACCAAAATGTCTACAGTTCAAATCTACTGGGTGCTCCTTGGAAACCCTGTGGGGCAGTTCTACTCTGTTCTATAGGGTCGCTATGAGTGAGAATTGACTCAGTGGCAACGGTTTGGTTTTTTTTTGTTTGTTTAGGTGAATTGGAGTTTTGGGAGATAGAGGATGAACATAGAGCAGCAGGTACGAGCTGTCTATCAAAGGTTCTTCGAAGGAGGTGGATTGCAGTACATTTTGTATTCTCCTTCGAAGTCTGTATTTGTTGTCTCTCTTTTGTGGAGAATCTCAAACTGGGAAGACTAAGCACTCTTGAATAGACCCTTTCTCTTGCTCCTTCTGCAGGCCCTGCTGTTCTCAATGGCCACCCCCACCCGCTGTGCAGCCTACATTGACAAAGAAAGGGAATGGACTACAGGCACAGCAGCAAAACAAGCTGTGTCGGTTTTCCTTTCTTCCCCTTTGAGTTATTAAAAGAGCTATTTCCAAGCTGACATGGTTCACCTGGGTTGATATTCAGCCAGGCTTATTTATTTATTTTTTTAGTAGCCCTGATAACTTGTAGGCAAAATCTGGTCTATTCCTGCTTGACTAGGCCTTAATCTCTGGAGACAAAAAAACCCAGGCCAATTGCAGGTCTGCTTTCTTAAGTGTGTACTAGGTCCACCAGGAGTTAGGGACTACGCTGGTTGACATTTTGTGTAATTAAAAGGGAAGTGTAGTGCTTGGAAAGGAAGTAAGTTCAGCTCTGTAAGGCACTTTGGGAGATGAGTATATAAAGTAGGATGGAATGAGATTCGGATGTATAAGACATTCCAACAGAGCTGAACACCACTGGGGATAAGGAAAATTTAGTTCAGTTGTATATTATCTGGGTTTCCCGGGTAGACTTTTTCTGACGTTTGAATCAAATTGAGCCCAAAATTATTTTAATTTGGTCTTAGGTTTAATTTCTCCATCTAGCTTTGGAACCCTGCCTAAGTATCTGTGGATGTATATAGCAGTAAGAGAAAATGAATTTTACCTGCTTTGTCAAGTGTAGACATTTTTACTGGAAAAAATAAATGGGCAAAGACAAAAGTCTGAAGCAGTGCTGGGAGATCAGTCAGGGATTGCTTTCCTGGGTGGCTGGACATTAATTAGCATAAGGTTGGGGGGTCGGAAGGTTTTGATTGAGGGTCTGGTGCTATTGACGGCTCTGTGGCCTTGGGCAAGTCATTTAACTCTTTTGTGATTTAATCTTTAAATTTATTACAATAAATATGGAAGATTCAAATGAAAACATGATGTAGCATCATGTTTTGAATTTAGGACTCTTGGAGTTCTAAATTCAGAATATCGCTTAGTAGATATTTGACATTGGGCGAGCTAACCTTTTCTACTTCAGTTTTCTCATCTATAAAATGTGAGTAATGATAATAACCACATCACAGGACTGATGTGATGATTAAAGAGATAATGCTCAGAGTGCTTAGCATAGTGCTGTCTCATAGTATATGCTTGATAAATATTATGGTCAGTGTTGTTACGTCATTGTATTTTATAGAGATATAGTGGAGGATTAGGATAGCTCTTTAGAGTAGGCGCCTTTGAATTGGATTTTGATGGATGGGAGATTTCAAACACGTGAAATAAGTGAATAAAAACATAAAGTTGGGAAAGTAGAAGACATGTTCGGTGAATGTCAGAGACAGACCAATGTGTCTAGGACATAAGGCACATGGGGGTTTGCTGAGACACGAGACTGGAATGGTGTGCTGGGGATAAAATGTGGAGGGATGGGGTTGGACATATGACTAGTTCATACTTCCTTCTGTGCATGATGTGAAATGTTTAAAATTTTTCAGGAGTGGACTGCCATGATTATACTTATGTTTTAATATGATAACTCTTACATATTTTTGCAGATAGGGTTAGAAACAGGGATGGATGCCAAGACACCACCTAGGAACTGATTTCATTAGAAAAAACAAGAAGTAAACGAGGAGTTAAAGAGGGTAGTGGCCATTAGAGGGGAAAAAAGAAAGGATGCACATAGACTTATATTACTAATGAGTTAAAGATTCTTTTTGCTTTTTCTTTTGATTAATTTACTAGAGGCTAAAGTAAATCATAAATATTTAAAAACAAAGCCGTTAATAAAGAATACAAAAGCAACACTTAGTGGAGTGTGCCAGTTTGCTGTGGTTGTGTAATAAATTATCCAAAACGTAGCGTCTTAAAACAAGAACCATTTATTATTTCTCATGAGCTTAGGGATCAACTGGTCAGTTGTTCTGGTCTTGCTGGGCTCTCTCATGCATCTATGGTCAGCTTTATATTGGGGAGGCATCCTAGTCTTCTTGTCTGGACTCTCTCACCTTTGGGTGTCAGCTGACTTTAGGCTGGTTTAGGATAGCTTCACAGCTGGGACAGATGTGGTCTTTACCATGTGGTCTCTCATCTTCCAGCAGGCTAACCCACGTGTATTCTCATACGAGAGAAAGCAGAAGTTGCAAGGCCTCTCGGGGCCTAAGCTTGGAACTAGCATACTGACACTTTGGCCGCATCATGTTCACCAAAATGAGTCCCAAGGCCAACCCATTTCAAGTATGAGGAAATTGACCGTAGCTCTCAATGGGAGGAACTGCAAAGCCACATTGCAAAGGGAGACTGTTAATTGGGGATATTAGCACATTCAGTCTATCACAAGGATAGCACACATTGAGCTACTGCATTCACATAACAAACATTCATTGAGCACTTACTATATTCTGTTGACTACTCCAGGCCCTTCCTGCCTTCAAGAAGCTTCTTCGTTATCAGGGAGACAGATACCTAAATAGCTAGCTATGACACAAGTGAATATGTTCTGTTATACATTCATTCCTCCCTTCCCTTGACCTGCTGAGGTTCAAATCCTGGACACACTGGACCCTCAGGCTCAGCCTCTCCTAGTTTTGGAGCTAATCTATACTGGATCTGGTGAGCAGGTAGGAGGATCTAGAGCTTTGGCTGGGTTTCTTTGTTTATTTAGAATAATTTTATTTCACTTTGTTCCTTAGGTCACTTGCTTCAGTACAAGAAAAAAACATATTTTTATCCCATGGCCAACTCTGGAGAACTTCATCAGTCTCTCTGGATATTCACAAGCATCAGTCGGCTAACTTTGTCCATGTGCCCCAGATTCTTGTGCCTAGATCATGGTGCCTGATGTTCTTATTACAGTGATGTTTTAGTTTTTGAAATGTTTCTCTGTTTTCACCTACCTAACTCTGCTTATTCCTTGGTACAAAGGGCTGCATTTCACCCCTACTGCCTCTCTGTGGTTTTCTAATAACTCATTCTTGTTTAGTTATTCCTCTTGTCTTATATTTTGGGGGCCAATAAAATGTAACTCATTAATTACATAGGGAATCCTGTTGTATATAAGGAGAAAGGAGGCATTATACATGTAATCACTAACTTATTCTCCTTATCCCTGGTGTATGATCCTTTTTCTTCTCCTTTCAGGAACCTGCCCCTTGATGAGTGGGGTGGGAGAAGTTTGAGCTGACCTGGAAGAGATCTGAAAGGATTTTCAGTGGAGGCATTGAGGAAACCAAAGCTTTTGCTATTTTTCTGTAACATGTTACACATTTTTTGATATTTATGTTATTTAAATTTATCATTGAGTATACAAATTACAGGTACTGTTTTTATATGGATAACATTTAAAAAAATTCTCTGTGTCTGGAAGAGTTTTGTTTCTTTTGGCAACAGTGTTAGTCTTACCTCAGATTATTGGTGTTCTGTAAATGTGGACGAGCTCTGGGTGCTCACACAGTGGATGTTCTTCCCCCTGGAGACCGGGCAGATCCGGTTTCCCCATCTCCATCTATATCTCTACCTTCACAGTGCCTCGCCTGTTGGCTGAGCTGCAGCTCTGACCTTCAGTGGAGATGTAAGGTGAGGCTAAGAGTGTAACATGATATGGAGAGAAAATACAAGGTGACCCCAGTCATGAGCAAAGAACCTCCCAAAGCGTGATTCACCAAAGTGAATGATAGCCCAAGAATAATGTACAAAGTGGACTCTAAAGTAGTGACAGCTCTTTTTTCAAATCTGCAAGAAATGAGCCTCATTACTTTATTGTCAGAAAGGGAGCCATATTGGATCATTGATCTTACAACTGGAAGAGCTGAGAGATAAGCTAGAATTCTTTCTGAGTTTTATTGTAGCCTCAGCCTAAAGACAAAAATGATATCTTACAATCTGACAAATTTGTCCCTTGAGAGGAGCAAAAGTTTAATACTGTTCTTAGCCTCAATGGCAGAGATCATCTGGATAGAGAGGAGGAAGGTTTGCTCACAAGCTGCTTGGAAATGCTATCACAGAAGCCCGGTGGGAGGCTGTTAACAGCAGTATGTGTGTTGTGTGTGTGTGTATGTACATGAGGTGGGAGGGTGAGTATCTTAAGCAGTCCCCTCCCTTCCTTTACCCTGTGTGGCCAACATTGGCAGGAAAACAGAAAAGTGTTCATTTTTCTCTGTCGCCTGTTAGCTTCCCTGGACAGACCTGCTGATTGACCCATGCTTTCTAATTGTGGAAAAAGTAAAGCCTATTTCATCAGCACAAATAAATTCTGGTCCTGTCTTACATTCAACTGCAATAGATCAAAGCCCAGGGCATAACCCCGTTGACATAATTGATCTGCAAACACTGAAGAGCCAAGGTTTGTCTCTAATAATAACACACACACGCGCGCGCACACACACACACACAACGTAAAGGGGGTATGTACATGCAGTTACCTCAGATTTATGTTATACCGTCGGATAGGACTGACTCAATTTGTTATGTTTTACTACACAAATACTATATTAATATAGTCTTAGAAGGTACCTTAAAGGTCACATAGTTCAACATCTGACTCAGTGCAGGAATTCCTGACAGGTAGGCCTACAGTTAGTTCTTTTTGTTGGAACATTTCTGGAGGGTGGGGCTAGGGAGGAACTTACTTGAACGGCCAAGAGAACCCATTCTATTCAGATTGTGAGAGATTTTCCTTGTATTGAAAAAAAAAAAAAAATCTACTGTGCTATAACTGCCACTTTGGGGTTATATTCTATTCTCTGGGGTTATTTTTAACTATTTTTCCATGAGACTGCCTCTAGGTACATTATGATAACGATCAGTCAGTCCCTGAGATTTCTTCAAACTAAGCAGCCTAAATTCCTTCAGCTGTTCGTCAAATTAAATGATGTCCACATACTTCGTGCTGGGCACTTGATCAAGGCACCAATGATTAGTTTATTGTTGTGTTTTTCTTACTGCTGAATATAATAAAATTATCATCTCCCTTACTTGGTATACTGTCCTTCTATTAAAGTAGCTTAAGATTGCATTAGCTGTTTTGGCAGCTGGGTTTCTCAAGTTTAGTTATCTATTCTCCACAGTAAGCCAAGCTTGCCCCCATGCTGTATTTGTGCAGTTGGTTTTAAATTTACACCAATTCACTATCATATAATGTGATTAGGTTGGTCTCATTTTTCACACCTGCCCGTATATAATTTTGAAGTTTGACTCTTCCTTTTGATACCTTTGTTATTCTTGTTATCTTCTTGCCATCTGCATATTTTATAAATTTGTTGAAGTACTTTTCCCCCAAATTGTTGATAAAATGCTGAATAAAACAGGCCTAGGTACGGATCTTTTGTTTACCTACCAGCAATCTCCCTCTAAGTTATTTTTCCATCTTTTTCATCAGGATTTAATAAGGTCCTCTGTAAAGTGTTTTGCCGAAATATTTTGTAACATCTGTGATCAGAAAATATTCCTTCTTAAGAAAAATAAAATACTTGGTATATACCTTGTATACAACGTTGCTTCTAATAGTCTTTTTGCCATCCTTTCCATGAACCGTACCATTTATCTGTGTGAACATCTTTCATATTCTTGGAAAAACCTGGCCTCAAAACATTTTCCTGAGCCCTGAAGAAAGACCATTTTCTTTACAAATAATATCATGCAACCTAACTCAGTAAGTATTTTTACTCCTACATTATTTCTGACTCTTGACTTTGGACTTTGGACTCTTGACTTTGAACTTTGGGTTCTCAAGTCATATAGCTTCATAAACCCTTGCTGTGTGTTAACTGTTTGGTTTTTCACAGACCTGAGCTCTTTGTATTCCCTTCCCACATTTCTAAAAAACCAGTTGCCTTCTAGTTAATTCCAACTCATGTATCAGAGTAGAATTGTGTACCACAGGGTTTTCAGTGCCTGATTATTTGGAAGTTGATTGGCGCACCTTAGACACCTTTCTTCTGAGGTACCTCTGGGTGGACTTGAACCTCCAATCTTTCAGTTAGCAGCTGAGCACATTAACTGTTTGTAACACCTAGGGGTTCCCTCACCATTGTGTAGTCCTCTTAGTTCTCAACTCTCTAATCATTATGGTTACCAGTTCTCCTGGGATCTACAAGGTTGTTTTTAAAGAAGTTTTAGGAAACATGGTGTATCTGCTATTCCTTGTGGCTGAAATGAAGCCATGACTAGGAATGGATACAACACCTGCTTAAAGGCCGCACAAATAACATTCTCTAATATTTGGGAGGGTAAATTATGGTGAATGCTTTTCTCTGACCGAACCTTCATGGAATACTGCCTGGAATTCAGCCATAGAAATAGAAGTTGCTTACATGAATGAGAAGGACCGGTTTGAAAAAAATAACTCTGTAGTGAATAAGGAGTCAGATGCTAGCTAAATAAAAATTATACTTCTCACTGTCTCTGTACTTGAGTTGTAATTGGCTAATTCATATTTTTATAAATTGTGTTACTTTGGTATGGCTAGGTCAAGATAAAAAAAAAAAATAGGCACCATCAAATTGAGTTAAAAGTATGGTATTGTTCTATGTTATCATTTCTCCAACTGAGGAAAGGCAGTGGCTGGAAATAAGTTCCTAGAGAAAGAGTTTTCTTGATGTGGTGACTCCAGTTCTTTTGGATATAGGATACAAAGTTCGAAAATTGGATTAGGAGATGAAATAGCAAAATTACGATGATGATCGTTTTAATAATGGCTAACATTTATTGAAGTCTTATTATGTTCCAAGGATTGTGCCTTCTCGCTGAATTCTCATAACAGTCCTATGTGACGTGTGCTATTATTATTGTCCTTTGACAGATGAGGAACCTGGGGCACAGAGGGGTTATTTACCCAAGACCCAGCAACTAGGAAGTGATGGAGCTGCAGGTAGCTGGCCTAGGCGGTCCGTTCTAGAGCTTCGCTGGCCAGTAAGGAAACTACTAGCCACACGTGGCAATTGAGCACTTGATATGTGGCTGGTTGAATTGAGATGTGTTCTAGTGCAAAATATGCGTGCAATTGACAATTTCGTATGGGAAAAAAAATCTAACTATCCCATTAACAATTTTTGTATCACATCAGAATTGACTTGACGGCAGTGGGTTTGGTTTTTATATTGATTACACATTGAAATGATAATATTTTGGATATATTGAGTTAAATAAAATATCTTAATAAAAACGTGCCTTTTTTTTTTCTTACTGTGGCTGCTGTACAATTTAAAATTACGTATGTGGCTTACATTATCTTTCCCATCTTTCTAATGGACGGTATTGCTCTGGAGCTCTACTCTTAGAACTTCAGCACTGCTCTAGAGTTTCTCACCAAAGAGTTACTTACTCTTTGGTAACATCTGTAAAGACAGAAAGGAATGAGGAAAGTGACAGAGCAGGGAAGCTTGGTGAGTTGAGCTGGGTCGTATAAGGAAAGCAAGAAAGACCACCGAGTCAGTTTTCGGTGAGTTTGAAGGGATTAATTTCTCCTGAAATTAAAGGAAAACATTTGGCCAAGAGTAGATTTCCTAGAGATCAAAACTCTTCAGAGCGTTGATCTTGGGACAATATATGAAAACAAGATTGGACTATCAAGTTAAAGACTGAATTACCAAAAATAATGGGTTTCAGGTGATTTTGCAACAGAGAGGATCAGAGAGAAATGGAGCAATATTTTCAGCCAAATAAAATAGGATCAAATATGTTCATTCCTGATACACTGGGCTGAAGTTCAGCTTGTGAGCCCCAGTGTGGGTTGCAGTTGTGAAAATACAGAACGGCTTCTGTACCAGTTGGTAAATATCGGCTTCCTTGAGGTCCCTGACTACTCGCAGTCCTTCCCCTAGACTTCTCCACTAGCCAGCACCTGAAGGGCTAATGCCTAAGACTGGCTTCAGTTCTGATTGGCTCATGCAGCTCCATGCTGGTCATTAAAGATTTTGAATATCATCCATGCTTATGAGAAACTATAACGTGTAACTTGTCTGATTTTATATAATTTGCACCACTGATCGGAGAAAGCTGTATTCTCAGAATACCTTTCATGGAGATTAATGTTCAGAAGAAACAGCATGAGAGACATACCTCCGGTGGAAGCTGAGAGTTTGCTGGCCTTCAGAGTGAGAGAAATTGTTCTGCTTGATATGGAGAATTACATGAGTAAGGCAGAAAAAGAAAAAAGTATGTGTATAATATGTATGTGTCTGCACATATGTATGTATATATGTGTGTGTGTGTGTATATGTATGAAGGAGTCCTAGTGGTACAGTGTTTAAAGTACCCAGCCGCTAACTGAAAGGCTGGCAATTCAAACCCACCAGCAGCACTGTAGAAGACAGATATGGCAGTCTGCTCCAGTAAAGATTATAGCCTTGGAAACCCTATGAGACAGTTCTACTCTGTCCTGTAGAGTTGCTGAGTCAGAACGAACTCGATGGCAATGGGCGTATATGTGTGAGGTTCCTGGGTACTGCAAATGATTGGTGTTTGACTACTAACCTAAAGGTTGGTGGCTCGAACCTATTCAGTGGGAGAAAGGAAGAATGGCCTGGCAATCTGTTTCTATAAAGATCACAGCCAAGAAAACCCTATGTACTGTGTATCTGCTTTGTGACACGTGGGATTACCATGAGTCAGAATTGACTCAACGGTAACAGTTTCTGTTTTTAGAGTGTGTGCGTGCGTGTATGTAATGGGACGGAAATGAGGAAGAGGAGGGTACCAGGGATGTGGAACCAGGGAGATGGCGAAAGCCTACTCTGTGAACGAAGTGACTCTTCCCTGGGTCTCCTCAAATTTTCTGTGATATTACTAAACTCACAAAATGGATAAAACAGGTGGATATTTTTCCCTTTATGTAGAAATCAGTTAAGGCTGGACTTTAAATTTCCGTTGGTCTGGGTGGAACAGCAGCAGACAATCAGGGCAGACGTTGGAACTTGGAGAGAGACGGAGAAAAAGTGACCCGCAGAGTTGTAAAAAGTTTAGGACAGATTTTTGATTGTGCTGGCCTAAGAATTGATGTTCCGACCAAAATCAATTAAGATTGTCAGCATTAGAAGCCACCAGCTTACATGTGGGCTTCATGCAAGACTTAGCACCTTATATATCTGAGTATATATTCTGAGTAACAGTGTACTTTACGGAACAAAGGAAAAAGGCTAACAAATCCTAAGGCTTTGGAGGACAAAGTGTCGATATTCCTCAGGTGCTAGTGATAGAAAGGCACCAAATGATGTAGCACTTTTGGGGTCTTTTCATCCCAGCCATTGTCGATTCCACAACCACTGTTGTGAGTTTGCCTCCTCCAGGGTTCCAGACTATTGAGGAATACTTTGCTGCAGTAGGGATAGTGACTTCCCTTAACCCTTCCTCTGCTTCCTCCCCTTTTCCCAACTTGACTTGCCTCTCGTGAGGATTATTGGCATAGGTGGGGTGGACTGAAACTGACACAGAAGAAAAGAGGTCCAGAGGAGGCTGGAAATGACTGAGTGGTCAGGATGTTGATGAGAGTCTGGCCAGGTGATCACTCTTGAGAAAAAGAAGTGTTCTGAAGAAATTTGTGAGAGGAAGAAGCTCTTGGCTCCAGTTGACTTTTGCTCTTAGCCCCCATTATTAACTCACTATTTTCTCTGCATTGACCTTCTGGTCTTAGAACCCGAAGAAGGCATTCCAAAGGTGACTTGGGCTGAAGCGTTCCTATCTGGAAGCCATTCTCAGTCAACCTCTTCATTTTGCCTCCAGGTCAAGATAGAGACAGGGCCACTAGGTTAATGGAATAGGGTTCCGAATCATCTTGGCTTTGAGAACCAAGTACCTTTGGGACTGCTATTAATGCTCCCTTGATCTCCGACTCTTTTATTATCTCTCCCCATCTCCTACCCACCCACACATATCATTGTACATTTTGCCGCACAATCAGTACAGCTAAAACCACATTTGTTCAAGCACAGAGATGGGGGATAAAAGCATATAAAATATGAATGTTAATCTTAAGAAGTTTTGGGAACTCATTTCTTATCTCCTCCCTTTCCTTACCTTGCTTTGACAGTCATGCTGTTCTTATTGGTTTTTCTTCCTCCTTTAATGTTTTTCATGAATTCTCTTATCGGTAGTCTTATCCTTGTAATTCCTGTTCCAAAAAATCCACACGTAAATTTTCTAGTTTATTCTATTCTTTCCCAAGAATATGGCAAGTAATGAACTAACACATTATACTGTGGTATAAGATGATATTAATTAGTTCCTGTGTTGAGTAACTTGTCAAGGACTCCACGTTTCCTGGCTCTGTAAATCCCAAACTTGGCCACCAGCATTCCCAGTTGCCCCATTTGTAAAATGGAAATACCATGTATGCTAAAGGAGTGAAGAGAAATATATGTGGCTAATAAACATGAAGAAATGTTTAACCTCACTCTACTCAAAGAAGTGGAAATTAAAACAAGAATGACATTATTTTTCATCTACCAAATTGGCAGAAATTTTAAAGAACTGTATTAACTATGGGGTGTGATGGGATCAGCATATTCATACACTACTTATGAGAGTGTAAAATGGTATAACATTTTTTGGAAAAAAAGGTGTTGAGATGTATTAATGACTTTTTAAAAGATAATATTATTTGCTAAACCCACTAAAAAAAATTATTTGCTAATCCTTCCCTAATTCTATTTCTAAGAAACTGTCTTCATGACATCAAATATGCACACAGAGAGGTACAAACAAATATATTCTCCTTAGTACTATTTACTGAGAGCTTACTCTGTGTCAGAGTGAAGCTAAATGGTAAGTGCTTCACAGGTACCATCTCATTTAATCTGCACAACACCGTCTGAGGTAGGTGCGGTACTGACCCATTTTACAAATACGGAAACCATGGCAAGAGAAGAGAAATCACTTGCCTAGGTAATAAACACAGCTCATAGATGGTAGAGTTGGGTTCCAACCAAGGTAACTTTACCACAGAGCTCCCTTTCTTTACTCCTATACCGCATTTTAGTGCTTACTCATTATGTTATTTTTCTGTGTATGTTCGGTCCTCCATAAGATCATGAAACCTTGGGTAAGAGGCTCCCATCTCCATCTGGTATTTGGTAGGTCCTCTGTAAATGACTGCTGAAGGAACAGCCAAACTGAACCTTGATTGTTCTCAGAAGCAACTCTTCACTTGTGCTCAAATTGAGCCCACCATCAATATTGGCCTCTACTGTATTAATACCTGGTGATAATCACCATCACCGCCTCTACCACGACCACCATCGTCATCATAGTATCATCATCTTCCTCACCATCTTACCATTCCTCAGTGATGACTTTCCTGATTCTCCGGATTATGTGTGATCCCTTCCTTTTCCAAACCTCATAATATTTTCTGTTCATTTTGCGATAATTATTCTGTACTTTACATCATCGGCATTTGTATATTCCTGGTGTCAGAACCCTTTTTGATCAGGGGTTATTTCCCATTACTTCCTGTAGCCTACTTAGTGCTAAGGAAGGATCTTTCGCACATTATGGTTCAGGAATGATTATTTGATACGTTGTGCCTTTAGAAGTAAATACATAAGGCTGGACAATTTATAAAACAAGTTCCCGAACTACAGCCCTTGAATAGAAAGTCGTTAGCAAAACCCCACACATATTATGTCACCACTTTAAAAAATGATGTTTAATCTTTGTACATTTGACTTTGCAAGATTAGTAACCCAGTGGGTGCTAATTGCTTCTGTTTCAACCCTATACTCTAGTTAAGGCCTGTGAAATCAGATTAAATACCTGTCCTACATGCTCTACTCCACGATCTCATTCATGTTACGCCCTAGCTACCATCCCAGGGATGAACATTCTTTGATAATATTGGCTTGGAGCCATAATTACCCATCTAGATATTCACCTTTTATCGCATTAAATGCCCTACCCATTTTTTTCCCACTTCCTGGTAAAAACCTATTGGCAAAATTAACTAAACTGGACCCAAAGTAGCTCTATCTTCATCATGTGTATAACTTGTTTTGTATCTGTTTATATCAGTCATCGGCTTGGTGACATCTTTTATTTTTTAATTTACTATTGAAACTCCTTCCTTCCCATATTAGCAGGAAAAGCAATTTCACCCTCTAGGAGTCCTTCTAGCATCCTAAGCCAGATTGTTCAAGAACACTAGGATTTTACTTAGGTCATATGTTAGCCCTGATTCTACACCTCAGCTGGAGAGAGAACCGGACAGTCTTAGCAATCTACTTGTAGACCCTCTCACCCCCTCCCCCAGTTTGTCTTGGGTTTGTTGTGTTTCAACACCCCTTTCACCCATCTGACTGAGACTATTCAAGGGTTCCTGATGTGCTAGTGTGAGAGAGTGAAATTCTCCCACAAGTATAATCAGTGATATCACTAGGCCTTCTAAGATAATGAGTCTCAGAGCATTCATTTTCTAATCCACTCTCAAGACTGGACCAGTCAGTGTGCGAGGGTGTCTGTGTCTGGAAGGACTTCCAGTTTCAACCTGTGCTGTGCTGAAACTGGTCCTCCTCCATGAACCTGTAGTTCCTTATATTGAATGGGTTCACATCCAGTTTCCCTATTATCTCATGGTGAATTCTACCATTGCCCTTTCTGAGCAGTATTAACCTGCAGTAGAGTTTTGGTAGTTTTGAAGACAATCACTCTCTTTCCTCCCGAGAGAATCATTGGCTCCTTCTTACTTTCTCCACCTCCTCTCCAGAGATCATTGTTCTCCATAACAAGAGGGATACTTTTGCTGTGCCCCCCGAAAGTCTTCTTTTACTCCTTCCCCAGGAAAAGAAGGGCTTGTTTGCCTTTAAACACTTCTCAGAAGTTGCAGACTTCTGTTCCAAGGTGATTCTCTGTGTCCACCTTTATAAAGAAGTAGCCAACAATTTCTTGTGCTAAAAAAATCTCAAATTCCATCTCTTCTGCTTCATGTGTACTTAGCAGATCTGTACTCTATATGAAGGAGCCCTGGTGGCACAGTGGTTAAGCGCTCAACTGCTAACTGAAAAGTCAATTGTTCGAACCCACCAGATGCTCCACGGGAGAAAGATGTGGCAGTCTGCTTCTACAAAGATTACAGTCTTGGAAACTCTGTGGGGCAGTTCTGCTCTGTCCTATGGGGTTGCTTTGAGTCACAATTGACTCAATGGCAATGAGCGTTTTATTTTTTCTTGTACTCTATACCTGACTTCCTGTCAACTCCCTTTTGCCCTTTTGCACATGCAAACGTAATATTGTATAGGTGTGTGCATGCACAAACTCACAACAGAGAGTACACTAGCTATTTCAGATAATGTGAAAATTGAATTTGGGAAAACCACGGAATATGTAGGCTTCTGCATGGAGAAAATGCTTTGTTTTTCACAGGGCATCACAGTTTCTACATGGCTGCAGGAGAAAGAACTTAACCAAGTATGTATCTGTGAATCACCAATGGGCGTGTGGAAACACCAGTCACTTCTGTGGTTCTAACCATCCCCTCCAACCCAACACCGCTTTTACCCAACTGACTGAGGCTGTTCGAGGGTTCCTGATGTGCTAGCGTGAGAGTGTGAAATTCTCCCACAAATGTCATCAATGATATCACTAGGTCCTCCAAGATAATGAACCTCAGAGCATTTATCTCACCATTTGTGGTGGGGGCAAGAATGAAGGTTGAGACTTTGAGAGTACATTAGTTAGAGACCTGGGAGTGGCTTTGAAGATGAAAACAGCATTGGAAAGTGTGGTCATTTTTGTAGACCTGTGAATGTATTTAGAAATTAGTTGATTTATAAAAGAAAAAAAAAATCTATTACGAGGCCGCTGTGTCACCTGTGACAGAAGCGTACTGTCTTAAGTGATTTAGATGTTTAGAATTTCAACTTATTGTTTCTGCCTAATCTCTCCTTCCTTTTAGTCCAGGTATTTAGTCTGTGTAGGCATGATTAAAATGCTGCTTCTTTCTCAGGAGGAATTATTTTGCATTACTTTTTTTTTTTTTAATTTTATATGTGTGCTTACAAGCCAAAAACCTGTTGCTGTTGAGTCAGTTGTGACTCATAGTGACCCAATAGGACAAAGTAGAACTACCCCATAGAATTTCCAAGGAGCGGCTACTGGATTCAAACTTCTGGCCTTTTGGTTAACAGCTGAACCCTTAACCACTGCATCACCAGGGCTCCATATGTGTGCTTAGAGAATTTTATATTGTGAAACTTTGATTAGCTGATGTATGATGGATACTTTGATTGGTGTGTCCTGGTTAATAAGTCCTCAAAGAGGATCTAAGGAAGAAGATGGAGTTCGTGGCCTGAGCAGCGTGAATGGTAGTGAGAGATAGGTAGTTTTAGTCTTTATGGTCAGAGCAAACCAATCCACAAACCAGTCAAAAGCTGTTGTATTCCTCAAATTAGTGGAAGAACTCAGATTGGGGCAAGCATAGAGAAAATCTATGATTTTCACATGGAAAGAGAAGGATAGCTTTCCTTTCGGTACCAAAGAATTGTGTCTGGTTAAGTAAGGTAGCCTGATGGTAAAGAGCCATTCAAACAGCTCTGGCCAAACAGACCCGGTGGAAGCTGTTCCATCTGAGACCAGATGGTAGTGGAGAAAAATAGCTGAAGAGTATGACTTTCCTGAAACAGTAGAACCAATGTCATCAGTGGGTTGATGAATGTTCCTCAGGCATCTGACAGGATAGTAAGAAACAGGAAGGAGGCAAGAGTATGCTTTTGGGGCAGGATGTTACAACAATCATCCAGATGGGTCAGTGACCTGAAATCATGGGAGAAATCGGTGGGATCCATGTCAAGATCTGAGAAGATGAAGTGTTCTCACATATTAAAAAGGGGATAACTTGGGAGCTCGAATTGTTCTGTGTTGTATTGTTAAGTTCAGTCAAACTTGGAAGCTCTGTTCAAATATTACTGATAAACTTAGATAATGAGGACAATAAAAGTGATGATGAATTTAGCAACTTAACCAGTTTAGAAGCCTGTATGAAATAAAAATTCTCTTTGCTTATATTTTGACAATCATATGTCCCTGGTGGTATATTGGTTAGGCGCTACGGCTGTTAACCGAATGTCGGCAGTTCAAAACCAGCAGGCACTCCTTGGAAACTCTATGAGGCAGTTCTACTCTGTCCTATAGGGCCGCGATGAGGTGGAATCCACTCGACGGCAATGGGTGTTTTTTGATGTGGTGAATTGATTCGCACTTAATTAACCTGAGAGTTTACTGTGTGTCAGGCACGGTACTTAGCACTTTTATATGCATTGCCTCATTTAATTCTCTTTACAACACTATAAATTAAGAGTGAGCGCTTTTATTTTCTGCAGTAAAATGAGTCCTGGTTAAGTTACATAACTTACCTAAGATCGCACAGTTAAGTTTCTGGATTTAACTCGGAGATTCCCATTCCAAATTCAGGTCTTTTTGCACAACAGCGCACTTCTTCTCTTTTTGTACTTACGGATTCATTCATTTTACCTTGGCTTATTAGTAAATCCTTCTTTTAAAACCATGTAGGTCAATTTTAGATTTTCACTTAAGGGGCATTGAGAATGAGTAGCTAGAAGAAAACAGCTATCAAAATTACAGAGAATATTGAGGCACCTGGGGACGAAACGCAGGGAGTAAAAGTTTATAGGAATCTCTGGAGGTCAGTGTTCTGTCAAACAGAATCCATCACAGCAGATCTTCCTTCCCAGGAATAAATAGCACATATTTTTTTTTTTTTTTTTTTATCTGCCTCCATGTGTGGTTAAAATGGAGGCGATGGGGATGTTTGTGGTTTGTTGAGATGCTAATCCCAAGAGCTAAATTAGCATTTGACTCTTAAAACCAAATTTCGGAAGAACTAATCTTTTTTGACAATTTCTCAGCTACCGCTTTAAAAAAAAAAAAAATTTACAGAGGGTTAAGTGAGTATTTTACCTCAGCATATTCTGATACCCTCTGAGGGAACCACATTTGGTTAAAGTCAATGAACATTAAGTCCCTTTGAAGTAATTGTAGACAGATAGGTCAGTGTGAATTGCCCAGTGACTCAGAAAATACAGAGCTCTAACTTTGATGGGTCAGCCAGTTCTCCCATCCTAAATTCGTAATAACATGGGGAATGACTTGATTTGAACAGAGTGCAGATCAGTTTTCTATGCGATGAAGAAACACTGAAGTTGGGATGAGTTCAACTTTGATCAGGGCGTATTGATAAGGTACCTGTGATAAGCAGGGCAGGATGAGAGAAATTTCCTTTCTTGCAGCTGTGAAGAACTGGATATATTTAAAATTGTAGAAAAAAAGCCATTTTCATATCAAGAGAAAGTCAAATAAAATAAAAGTGCAGATAAAATAGCTCACTTTCTAAACTGTTTGAGGTTTGCCTGGTGTTACATGAAGACTCTTTCTAAAGGCATGCATAACTGATCCCGGTGGCCTCTGAGCACTTGGCAACGGCTATGTCTTCACTGTGTGTTACGCAACTCCGCCCCACGTTTTTTCATTATACTTGTACAATCTGGGGTACCTGGCATCTTCTACCTGTTTTGTTTATTTATTTCACGGGCATGTTTGCAAGCAATGTCTGATTAACCCTTTCTATGTCTGTGGAAGGGATGTGTTTTGTTAGTGTCTGTTACGTAGCTTGCTGAAGCAGTCTTTGTCTCTGAGTAAATTGTGAACATTCAAGTAAATTATATGACTTATCTCCAAGTAAATTTATGACCTTGCTGAGCCCAGTTCTATGCTGACCACATGTTAAACGCTTAATAAATACCAATGGCTGGATAGATGACAGAAAGAATGGAGAGTACTGTAAATGCATAATCTTGCACTTTCAGGAATGTGCCTGAGAGCCTGTTCATCTTTAGCTGTGGGTATGAATGCAGCGAACTTGCTGCCCATCTTTACAAATGTGACAAAAAAATGAATGAATTTACAGCTAGCTAGTAGATGAACTTGACGGCACTGAGTTCTGGGTGTGAGTAGATGAAAGTGAGGCAGTGGTCGGTCATTGGTAGGATTCTCTCCTTCGATGGGGAAGACCCACGTTCACTTCCTGGCCAGTGCACCTCATGTGCAGCCACCACGTGACCGTACCATGTGCAGTCAGTGGAGGCTTGTATGTTGCCATGAGGCTGAACAGGTTTCAGAGGAGCCTTCAAACTAAGATGGACTAGGAAGAAAGGCCTGGCAACCTACTTCCAAAAATCAACCAGTGAAAACCTTGTAGATCATAATGATCTGATCCTCAACCAATCATGATCATGGCACAGGACCAGGCAGTGTTTCCTTTCGTTACTGAAGGAGACTTTGGCCAGCCACCCTTTCTGCTCCAGCAGCCTTAGACCGGGACACTGAGCCTCACACTCACCATATCTCTGCTCTGTTGAAATCTGAGCAAGATGAAATTCAATGGGGAATGTTTTCATCATGAAAATGGGATGCTGTGGAATAAATTCCAAGGAAGATACTATAAAGCAAGAAAATAGTAACTAGTGGTCACCTTTTTATTTTTAGTTAAAAACAGACGAACAAACAAACAAAAAAGACCTGTACCCATTGAGTCAATTCCAACTCATAGGGACCCTGTAAGACAGAGTAGAACTACCCCATCAGGTTTCCAAGGCTGTAAATCTTTACAGAAGCAGACTGCCACATGTTTCTCCCGTGGTGTTTTTAGTTAGGCTCTTTTTCATTAGTGAGAGCAGAGACCAACTAAATTACTAACAAAACAAAAGCAAAAACCACCAGGCAATTTATTATAAGGATACATGTGGAGAAAGCTGGAGAACTATGAGGAACTAAGACCACTGCAGGACTGGCTACTTGCTGGATCTCTCTCAAGGGTGTGGTGGTCAATACTTTGAGGTATCTCTGCTTCTCACGCACTTCAGATCCACTCCCTGCTACCTGCGTTTGGCTTCCCCTGCCAACCCATAGCTTCTGCTTTTAATTATTTCAGAGTCCCTATGGCCTTTTTTTTTTTTTTTTTTTATGGCCTTGGTTCGTTTCACGTTTTAGGTGCCCATTTATGGCCTTGGTTTGTTTTACGTTTTCGGTGCCCATTCTTTCATGTGTTTTAGTTCAGATTCCTGAGAGAGACAGAGGGTGTGATGAGCCTGGCTCATTCTAGCCAGGCCACGGACTGCACGGTACTGGCCACCGTAAGGATTGGCTGCTTTGGTTGGGCACCCACCTCTGGTGAACAGTGCCTACGCTGTGCAGCTGAGGCTGTGGGCAAGGAAGCTGAATCTGAAAAGAAAATTGGACATGATGGGTATGATTACATGACATATCAAAGAAGGAGGCTTAACTGATTCTGTATCTAGACATCACTTTTGGAAATCGTCTTCTAGTGCATCTTTAATAAATAAAGTCAATTAAGTATCTGAGGAATTTTATTGTGGCCAAAGCAGAAGAATCTTTGCCTTTACTTGAAGGAACTGAAAGGAGGATCCCAGCAGTTATTCTATTTTACAGTAGGAGAGGATTGAGAAATTGAAAGAAGTAAGGAGAGACAAATTTAGCCTTTGTTGCCAAAGATTTGATTATTAAGAATTTTTTTTTTTTTTTTTTTTTTTTACTCTAATCAGGTTACTGATATGATGGAATTCCTTGGTAGGAGGTCTTTTGGAGACTCTTATCTAGAGAGGGACTAGGAAGAAAGGCCTGGTGATCTACTTCTGAAAATCAATCAATAATTTTGATAATCTTCGCACCATTGTGGGACTCATGAATAAAGTCACTGAAATAATTGATTCATCTCCTGGCCAATGTGTGTATATAATTATTGAAAGCCATTGGAGAAGCAGAGGGAAAAAGCCAGTGTAGGGAAAACAAATACATTGAGGGAAGGAAAAAAAAAAAAAAAGACAAAAACCAAACATATTGCTGTGCAGTCAATTCCGACTGATAGCAACCCTATAGGACAGAGTAGAACTGCCCGTAGAGTTTCCAAGGAGCACCCGGTGGATTTGAGCTGCCGACCTTTTGGTTCGCAACCATAGCACTTACCCACTATGCCACCAGAGTTTCCAACAAGGGAAGGGCAGGAACTAGGAATTA
The DNA here is from genome assembly GCF_024166365.1 of Elephas maximus indicus. NCBI lineage: Eukaryota > Metazoa > Chordata > Mammalia > Proboscidea > Elephantidae > Elephas > Elephas maximus. Next base: position 72,409,568 of record NC_064822.1, on the reverse strand, counting down.
TCATTCTCATAGCATTTCTAAGGGAATACTGAAAAGAAATATTAACAAATCTATTTGCAGTCATTTGAAAAGAAGAAAGTTTTTTAACTGAGTAGACTGACTTCATAAAGGACAAGTCCTGTCATACTAATTTAATCTTCTGAGATGAAAATGAAAGGCTGGGTAGATCAAGGAAAAAGATTTATATATAATTCATTTAGACTGCAGAACGCTTTGGATAGGATCCCACATGATATGTCTATCAGCCCCAATGTTGCTACCTGAGATAGTGGCCATTAGAGGCTCATTGCCCATTTCAGGACAAACCTGAGGCTGACTTCTAATGTTACTTACATTCCCATCCACAGCCTGGCATAAGGATTGAAATGCATAGGCATTTAGTTCGCTCATTGCACAGAACTGGTAGGAGAACTGGCAAAGAGAGTAGTAAGTATGAAGAAGCTTAGAAAATGTTTTTGTTAGTTGTCATTGAGGTGACCCTGAGTCAAGGCGACCTTACGTATAACAGGATGAAATGTTGCCTGGTCCTGCACCATCTGTATTAGTCCTTGGTATATTTGAGTCCATTGTTGCTGCTATTGGGCAGTGCCTTCCAACCTAGGACATATAGCACTTCCAGCACTATATCGGACAGTATTCTTTTGTGATCCATAAGGTTTTCATTGACTAATTTTCGGAAAGTAGGTCACTGGGCCTTTCCTCCCAGTCTGTCTTAGTCTGGAAGCTCCACTGAAACCTGTCCACCGTGGGTGACCCTGCTAGTATTTGAAATACCAGTGGCATAGTTTCCAGAATCATGACAACACACAAGCCACCACAGTACAACAAACTGATGGATGGTGCTTAGAAAATATAACTGTCCCTTATTGTTCCAACCATACTGTCCTCTCTTCTTGCCATTCCTATGACACTTATATTTTAAACCTCGTGTTATCATTTAAATTAGGAAAGTCATTAATTGTTTCATATGTTTTGATCTTATCTTCTAGTTAGTCCATGTTAAGAATGAGAATGAAGGTTTATACTTCATCTCTCCCTCCCATAGCACCTGATAGGCATTTAATAAATATTCGATTGATTAGCAAACAGTTGACAAAATATTATATAAAGAATCAGTTGTGTGCATGCCTGATAGAAGAATACTGTAGAGTAATAACATACACCAAGTTTATCACTAGTTCACAGTGCAAGAGTACTAGTAGATGGATGCATATGAGTGAAGCCTAAGGAACTCATGAAAATCATCTCTGTATTGTACTAGGCAGGGGTTAGACTTCTACTGGACTACTGTGATCATTCTCTGCTTCACAATTAAAACAGGACGTGTAGATGGTTCAGATGGGAGTTACAGAGGCGATTAAAGGAAGCTTGAGGATGTGTGGTGTCGTGATTGAGTGTGTGCCTTCTGAAGTCAGACCCATCCAGCTTCAATTACCAGCTGTGACCTTGGGCAAGTTACTTAACTTCTCTAACCCTCACTTTCTCTATTAGTAAAATGGAGAGAGTAATAGGGCTTACTTCATAGAAACATGAGGATTAATTGCCATGATGCATATATAGCACTTAGCACAATGTAAACAACTAATAAATATTGTAATAGGAACTACAAGAAATGAAAAAGAAAGCAAGGGGAAGTTGTTTAGGCTAAGGAAGTAAAGGCTGAGAGTGAGTTTAGTAATTATCTTTACACACAAGGTAATGACAAACTATCACCCGTCTTCACATAGCTCAACTCAATTCAATAAAAATTTTAACGGCCTATTTTGTGCCTTACCCCAAGGAGCGCATGAGAGCCAAAGGGCATAATCTGCAGCTTGATGGAATCAGGATAGACATAGGGGAGAATTTCTGAAAGTCAAAATTGCTGGATTCAACAGCCTATGTATTTCAGGAAAATTGTGGAATTGTCTTTGAAAACTTAGAGAATAACCTAGTTTCATCTTCTTCCTCTAAAATGGTTTAACTGTCATCCTATTTTGAGCTGGGCTAAGGTCTTCTCAGTCTGCTCTGGTTAATGTCTGTTCTTTGGGATCTTTTGCTGAATTTATTTAACAAAGTTTAAGCTCTGCTTATGTAAGATGAACATATAGCAGCACCTTTTAGCAGTACCAAGTTAACATCAAAATATAATTGCTGAGCCATAAGAATGCCCTATTTCATTTCATTTGTGTGGATCAGAATCTAAAGTCAGCTAATGTGAGTCTGATAGCTTCAGGTGAGTGGCTTTGTTGCCATTTCTAAAGATAATGAAGCTGTATGTAAGACTCATGCTCGTCTGGGGTGATTCATCTGTAGGCAGAAGGCCCACCGTGAAGGATCCAGATTAGCCATTAATAAATGCTGGCATCTGGTTGTAACAATGGCTCTGTACTCAAGAGATTCTGATGAGGACGGGTGAAAGGATAAACCCTGAGTTTCCTTCTGTTTGAAATACCTTTTAGTACTTTTTTAAAAAAGAGATCTTTTTTTGCTTGTGTACTTCCATCAGAGGACAAGTACCCAGGTAAAGTGCTATAAATGGTAGATATGTTGACGACTGCTGAATGTGGTTTAAAAACAAACAAATAAACCAACCTCAAGATAAGAATAAATAAATGTGCCATTCTTTTGCTTGTAAAGCCCCTTGTTTCTGGGGAAGATCTCGCCAACTTTGATACCTCCTGAGTGATTGCTGCTGCTCATTTCACATCAGCCAATCTCTGGAGTCAAGTTGAGATATTGACAGCATTTCAGCTACCGGAGATCCAAAGAGCAGAACAGAAACACTGATTGGGCTAAGGGTGTAGGCCAGTTAGGACATTCCTTGGGGTCTTTATCTATGGAACTAGGACGGTGGGGAAAGTGAGGCAAAGGAGGAAGGAACCTTAGCCTAGATCACAGTGCTGATTATAGCAGTGACAAGATGGCTTCCAGGGATGTGGCTAGGTTGATACTGCTAAGTCAGTGGGGTCTCGCTGGGCCAGAGAGAGTAACTCTTGACTACATTGGTTGCTGGATTCACAGTGTTCTGTACCTTCCAAACCAATTACTCTTTCTTTGTATGGATAAACAAATAGGCTGTTTTCTAGGAATATGGACAAGATTAAGTGGTTAGAAAAGTGGTCCTAGTGTGGTTGTTTCTGTATTGGGTTAGGAGCTGGGTGTTTGTTCTAATAGATTGTGTTATACTCTCAGCGAGATTTTATATGCCCATTTCCACTGGAGCAACAGGGAAAGAAAATGAAGAGTAAGCACTAGAAGCACTCAACTCTTGTAGATCCATTTTTAGTGCTAATACCCAGAAGCCATGAACTAGGCATAGTAAACTTAAGAGCTGAATAATTCTCAAAAAGCAGAGAAATTTTCAGTATAGAATGAACAAAGAAAATCTCAACTAAACTTGGATGGGAACAGTCACATACTGGACACCATTTTCACTCTGTTGTGGGCCTGGCATAATGGGATCTTAGCAATGGGCCTAGGGAAGGTCATAGAGCTGGACAGGCTGGACTTAACCCTGCCGTGGGGCTACCTATCGCAGGGTGGAGGCCAACGAGCCCTGAGTACCCTGTTTAAGACCAAGTAACTCATTCAGTGTGATTCAGACTGTTGTGGGTATGCAGCGGCTTGATACAGTAGTAGTGGGCAACAAAAGTGTGTTGGAACTAATAATGTCACTGTCGAGTGCAGGAAAGGGAAGTTCTTCAGATCTCAGCTGGCATTTGCAGATTTGAGGAACAGAGTTCAGCATCAAGAGCTTACACAGTTTGTCGGGGCCTGTGCAAAATAGTTGGAGGTTCTGAGTAGAACTCTTCACCCAGTGGAGACTGGAATAAAAATCAGGGCATGAAGAAACTTAGTTGTTTGAATTGGGCACATGCGAAGCTATTAGAAGGAAGGCTTCAACTGGGTGGGGTATGTGTGCATCCAGCCAGGCTCAAGAACAGATGCACCAACCATTAGCCTTAGAGCAGTCCTATCAGCTTAAGAAGACGTTGTTGATGAAGTGGTATTTGGTCAGTCCTGGTTCAGAGTCTGGAAGGCACTACTTGGTGGCCGAAGTTTAAAAGTCCTATAATTGAGAGGGGCTGAGACAGGCAAGCACTGACAAATTGTTGAGGATTGTTCTTTTCCTGCCTGTATGCAATTTTATTTTCATTTCTGGAGCCCTTCAAAATGCATTGCCTCTTTTAGACCGAAGACCAAATTGGCTTGAGGAGATGTGAATAAATTCAAAGCTGCTTTGATTATGAACAGCCGCACTTCATGGTATGTAAGGAAGTCACGATCAGTTTTGCAATCCAGAGACCCAGGAACAGTGATCACCGGAAGTTTGGTGAGAAAAAACTTTCTCAGAAAACTCCTTTCTGCCCATTGGAGACAATAGTGTGTTAACCTGAACCAAAGAGCATGATTGATCCAAATTCTAAATCCAGCAGTGCTTTGTGTTTCTCTCCATATGGAGTTGGGACCAAAGGAAGAGAGCTCTTTGTTTCCCAGCGATCTCTTGAGGAGACCCATGCATATAAACACAGTCACAGTGTCTGGAACCCGTGCTTTTGTTATTTTTGGCAACAAATGAGGGACTAGCACTCACAGCTTAATCAGATGTGAAATGCCCTTTCTACCCTTCCCCTCTCCTGGACACCTCCCCACTTCTCTCTTTCCGCTGGTGTATGAACGTGATGTTCCGATCAAATGAGTGTGAAGAGGAATGTTAATTTATTTGAGGCAAACGCCAACATCTTTACTGTGAACCAGACGCTGCTAGTACGTCAAGTCCCATCACTAGCTTGTGCTTAACCCTGCTCTTTAATAAAAACCACAGTTCTTCTGTAAGCTCTACCCTCTTGACTTAGGTTAAACAGAAAGACTTTGATGGTATAAGGCAGTTTTGAATTTAGTATTCCATTGCTAATAAAAAAAATCTTCTCTTTTCCCTTGACTAGTAGCTTTAGTTTTATGCTGCTCTTTTTTTTCCCCCTATAAAATGTCTAGATCCATACTGGTGTTGATCACACACTTGATTTTTATAAATTAGTCTAAATAAATTTAATCTGATATTGATAAAGTTGCTACCTAATGAAATACTTAGTTTGATATTTATACCGTCTTTTTCCCTACCCAGTTTCTTTCTTCTTCTTCTTTTTTTTTTTTTTTTAAACTTTTCCTCTGCCCCCACCTTCTTCTCTGGTGTTTATTTAAAAGTATATTTATTCAGTCAGGGAACCTGATTGTTCCTGAACTTGTCAGCTTTCTCTTTTATAGAAAAGAACTTCTTAATAAAAATACAAGTCACTTCATCTGAGAGTTGTTTCGTTGCACTTAATGGTGCAGGTTATAGAGAGGAATTTTAATTTAAGATGAAATGAAACAGACTTGTTAAGATTTTGGGAGTCCTATTTTTTTTTTTTTTTTTTTAGTACTTTACTGAGGAGCACAGGTATATCCTAGAAGTTTTCTTAACATCCTTCAGGACCTCTGCTCTCTTACTTTAATTCTATAATTCATTTGAGTATCCTAGTAAAAGAGAATCTGCCTTTTTGTTCTTTCCCTCTTATTACCTTTCCCATTGCTTATAGAAGGAGCCTTGGTGGTACAGTGGTTAAAGGGCTCTGCTACCAACCCAAAGGTCAGCAGTTTGAACCCATCAGCTGCTCAGCAGGAGAAAGATCTGGCATTCTGCTCCTGTAAAAATTTTAATCCTGAAAACCCTATGGGGCGGTTCTACTCTGTCCTATAGGGTTGCTATGAGTCAGAATCAACTCAATGGCAACAAGTTGCTTATAAGCTTCCTGGAGCCGTACAGATGTCTCTGGGACTTAGACTATGAGGAACCTTGCAGATATTCCCAATGTGAATACCATTAGCTTGATTCTCAGCTGTGCAAGTTTGGTGATTGAAGCAAGTCCAAGAGGGAAACTCAGTGAGAGAGGAAAAAGAGGCACAATTCAAGGAGAAAGCAAGGTTGTCTTCTGAAAGAACAAATCAGGAAAAGAATGCTTGTTCTGCTGGAGTTGTTTTAGTTATTCAGAACGACTCTTGAACCAGCCCAATCTGCTTGCATTTCTGTTCGCGGACTTTTGAAAACCCAGCATTCTTCTTTGTGTGCAAGGGTTTAAAGAAAAGAACGGGTCCAGCAGTTAACAGGCGGGAAAGAGCACGATTCTCTATGAATAAGCTTCCATTCTATGTTTCAGTCATGATATTTCTGATTAATAGCAGGCTGGAGAACATCAGGCATTCTCCCTATCTTGGAAGGCACTGCTGACAAAAGCCTAACATTCATTATTCAGGCCAACACTAAGCTGCCTCCAGCCTTAGTCATCTAAAAAAATATCGGCGTGGAATCCGGTGGTCTCTTGGAGTAAGTTCAAAAAGAAAATGCTTCCCATTGTTTTGATAGATTCAGAAAGAAATTTTCTCCGCCATACTCTGTGTTCAGTGTGGAAGGAGTACTCAGGAGTTCTCTCAGGGGCCAGCATAACCCTGACCTCTCTTAACCCATCATTCTCACACTTGTATTCTAGATCTGGTGATAGTGGAGAAGGTTTTCAGTAAAACCCCAGGAGTTTCAGTCTTTTATCAGACACAGATATTCCTAAAGAACCAAATTTAAAAGGACAGGCCAAGATTTTCTTTACTCATATAAGAGGAGAAGGGACTAGAAGGAAAATCAGATTTATTTAATCTCAGACTATATTAACTAATGTCCTAGCAGAATCACATCCCTATCATGTTATAAGGTACTAAAAAATTTGAATAATGTGAAAGAATTTAAGATGCTAAAAAATCTAATTGCACTTGGATAGCCAACAAAGATGAATTGGATACAGCATCAATTACCCCATTTATTTATTTGCTGAAAATATACACTACAAGACATACACCACTTCAACAATTTCTGTGTGTACAATTCAGTGACGTTGGTTACATTCTTCAAGTTGTGCCACCTTTTTTTTTTTAAATAATTTTTATTGTGCTTTAAGTGAAAGTTTACAAATCAAGTCAGTCTCTCCCACAACCCATATATACCTTGCTACACACTCCCAAATACTCTCCCCCTAATGAGACAGCCTGCTCTCTCCCTCCACTCTCTCTTTTCGTCAGCTTCTAACCCCCTCCACCCTCTCATCTCCCCTCCAGGCAGGAGATGCCAACATAGTCTCAAGTATCCACCTGATCCAAGAAGCTCACTCCTCACCAGCATCCCTCTCCAACACATTGTCGGGTCCAATTCCTGTCTGAAGAGTTGGCTTCAGGAATGGTTCCTGTCCTGGGGCAACAGAAGGTCTGGGGGCCATGACCACCGGGGTCCTTCCAGTCTCAGTCAGACCATTAAGTCTGGTCTTATGAGAATTTGGGGTCTGCATCCCACTGCTTTCCTGCTCCCTCAGGGGTTCTCTGTTGTGTTCCCTGTCAGGGCAGTCATCGGTTGTAGCCAGGCACCATCTAGTTCTTCTGGTCTCAGGATGATGTTGTCTCTGGTTCATGTGGCCCTTTCTGTCTCTTGGGCTCGTAATCACCTTGTGTCCTTGGTGTTCTTCATTCTCCTTTGATCCAGGTGGGTTGAGACCAATTGACGCATCTTAGATGGCTGCTTGCTAGCATTTAAGACCCCAGATGGCACTCTTCAAAGTGGGATGCAGAATGTTTTCTTAATGGATTTTATTAGGCCAATTGACTTAGATGTCCCCTAAAACCATGGTCCCCAGACCCCTGCCCCTGCTACGCTGGCCTTCAAAGCATTCAGTTTATTCAGGGAACTTCTTTGCTTTAGGTTTAGTCCAATTGTGCTGACCTCCTCTGTATTGTGTGCTGTCTTTCCCTTCACCTAAAGTAGTTCTTACCTACTATCTAATTAGTGAATACCCCCTCCCACCTTCCCTCCCTCCCCCCTCTCGTAACCACAAAAGAATGTTTTCTTCTCAGTTTAAACTATTTCTCAAGTTCTTATAATAGTGGTCTTATACAATGTTTGTTCTTTTGCAACTGACTAATTTCACTCAGCGTAATGCCTTCCAGGTTCCTCCATGTTATGCAATGTTTCACAGATTCCTCACTGTTCTATATCGATGCGTAGTATTCCATTGTGTGAATATACCATAATTTATTTATCCATTCATCTGTTGATGGGCACCTTGGTTGCTTCCATCTTTTTGCTATTGTAAACAGTGCTGCAATAAACATGGGTGTGCATATATCTGTTGGTGTAAAGGCTCTTATTTCTCTAGGATATATTCCAAGGAGTGGGATTCCTGGATCATATGGTAGTTCTATTTCTAGCTTTTTAAGGAAGTGCCAAATCGATTTCCAAAGTGGTTGTACCATTTGACATTCCCACCAGCAGTGTAGAAGTGTTCCAATCTCTCCACAGCCTCTCCAACATTTATTATTTTGTGCATTTTGGATTAATGCCAGCCTTGTTGGAGTGAGATGAAATCTCGTTGTAGTTTTGATCTGCATTTCTCTAATGGCTAATGATCATGAACATTTCCTCGTATATCTGTTAGCGACCTGAATGTCTTCTTTAGTGAAGTGTCTATTCATATATTTTGCCCATTTTTTAACTGGGTTATTTGTCTTTTTGCAGTTGAGTTTTTGTGGTATTATGCAGATTTTAGAGATAAGGCACTGATCAGAAATGTCACAGCTAAAAACTTTTTCCCAGTATGTAGGTAGTCTTTTTACTCTTTTGGTGAAGTCTTTGGATGAGCATAAGTGTTTGATATTTGGGAGCTCCCACTTATCCAGTTTTTCTTCTATGTTCTTTATAATGTTTCCTATACTGTTTATGCCATATATTAGTGCTCCTAATGTTGTCTCTATTTTTTCTTCCATGATTTTTTATTGTTTTAGATTTTATATTTAGGTCTTTGATCCATTTTAAGTTAGTTTTTGTGCATGGAGTGAGGTATGGGTCTTGTTTCATTTTTTTGTAGATGGATATCCAGTTCTGCCAGCACCATTTGTTAAAAAGACTGTCTTTTCCCCATTCAACTGTTTTGGGGCCTTTGTCAAATATCAACTGGTCATATGTGGATGGATTTATGTCTGGATTCTCAATTCTGTTCCATTGGTCCATGTATCTGTTGTTGTATGTGCCATCTTTCGTGAGAACCTTTTCCAAACCATTTCACCATCATTAACACAAACTCACTGCCCCCCCACCCAAGCTTCTCATTTATCCTTTCAAGTTGACTGTTGTCAATTTGATCACATACAGATAATTCCTTAAAAAAAGTATAGTGTTTAATGCAGGCACTCTTTTTTAATTAAGATAAACTATTACTTGGTTCAAAGACAACTTAAGGGATAAATTCAGTTCAAGGTTTAAAGGTTTCCTCGGGGTAATAGTTTCAGGGTTCATCCAGCCTTGGTAGCTCCAGAAAGTCTGAATGCCATGAGAATTTGCAATTCTGTATTTTTAAATATTTTATTGTGTTTTTGGTGAAAGTTTACACAGCAAATTAGATTCCCATTTAACAACTTCTATGCATATTTTTTTATGCATATTGTTCAGTGACATTGGTTACGTTTGTTACAATGTGTCAATATTCTCACTATCTCCATTTTGGTTGTTCTGTTTCTATTAATCTAGCTTCCCTGCCTCCCTCCCCTTACCTTCTCATCTTTGCTTTAGGGTAAATGTTGACTGTGTAGTCTCATATAGTTGATTTTTTTTTTTTTTTTGTGCGTGGAAACACTTTCATGTGTATTTGTCCTTTTGTGATTGACTTATTTCCTTCAGCATAATACCCTCCAGATTCTTCCATGTTGTGAGATGTTTCATAGATTCATCATTGTGTGTATGTACTATAGTTTGTTTATCCATTCATCTATTGATGGGCACTTAGGTTATTTCCATCTTTTTGCTATTGTGAATAATGCTGCAGTGAACATGGGTGCGCATATGTCTATTTGTGTGACGGCTCTTATTTCTCTAGGATATATTCCTAGGAGTGGGATTGCTGGATCATATGGTATTTCTGTTTCTAGCTTTTTAAGGAAGCACCATATCATTTTGCAAAATAGTTGTACCATTTTGCATTCCCTCCAGCAGTGCATAAGAGTTCTAACCTCCCTGCAACCTCTCCAACATTTGTTATTTCCTGTCTTTTTTTTTTTTGTGTGCTAGTATCGTCAGGGTGAGATGGTATCTCGCTGTAGTTTTGATTTGCATTTCTCTAATGGCTAGTGACTGTGAGCATTTCCTCACTGACATTTTTTAAAGAGCTCAGTACTTACTGGTATGAACTAATCTGTTGTTTAACTAAAAGGTGACCTCCAGGAGTGGTTTCAGTTCCAGGTTTAAAGGGTGTCTCAGGGTGACAGTATAAGGGATTCTTCTGGTCTCTACTGGTCCAGTAAGTTTGGCCTTTTTTAAGATTTTGAGTTTCGTTCTGTGTTTTTCTCCCATTCTATCCAGGACCATCTATTGAGTCCCTGGTCAGAACAGTTGGTAGTGGTAGCTGGGCACCATCTAATTCTTCTGGTCTCAGGATAGAGGAGGCCATGGTTCATGTGGCCTGTGAATCCTGTAGTTTCTTCATTGAGTCTTTGGTTTTCTTCTTTCTCTTTTGTGCCAGAAGAGTAGAGACCAACAGTTGTATCTTAGATGGCTGCTCGAAAGCTTTTGTGACCCCAGATGCTACTCGCCAGATTAGGATGCAGAACATAAACTTTATAAACTATGTTATTCCAGTTGACCAAGTTGTCCCTTGAGACTATGATCCTAAGCCTTAAAACCCAGTAAACCAATCCCATGAGATGTTTGGCTGTCTAGAAAGTATTTATAACTGTGTCCTCTTTGTGCTTTATCATATATGTGTGAATATATATGCAGCACAAACATGTATATAGCTATGCCTACAGATACACTATACTTGCACGTGTGCATATACACATATACCTTCCTGTACACATATATGTATAAAAAAAATTTTTTTTATCTACTTATGTAATCATAAATATATTTTTTGGTTGATATTGCTGTTGTTGCAAAATTGTATATATTATTAATATTTACCAAAAATGCCTCTTACTCTTGTGTTCTTCTTAGTTTCATCATTTACCTTGGTCAAATTGTGCACACTTCACCCGCCTTCGGTATTGCCTTTAACCATCACCAAAAATAACAAGTGTCTGCTATCTAGAAATTGATTCCCTCTCCCTCCCCCTCCCATCCCTGGTAACCACTAAAGAATGTTGTTTTCTGTATGTGTACCTATTCTTTTCTTTTTATAAAAGTGAGATCATACAGTATATGTCCTTTTCTAATTGGCTTATTTCACATAGCATAAATGTCCTCCTGATTCATCTATGTTGTTTCAAGAACTCATCGTTATTCTTTATACCTGTGCAATATTCCATTGTGTGTATGTACCACAGTTTATCTATTATCCGTTGATGGGCACTTAGGTTGTTTCCATCTTTTTGCTATTGTTAATGATGCTACAAGGAACATAGGTATGGATATGTCTATTTGTGTCACTGTTCATAGATCTCTGGGGTATATACATAGGAGTGAAATTACTGGATCATAAGATATTTCTGTTTGAGGAAGTGCTATACCATTTTCCATAATGGTTGTACCATTTTACAATCCCTCCAACAGTGGATCAGGGTTCCAGTCTCCTCACAACCTTGCTAGCATTTGATGTTTTCTTTTATCAGTGCCATTTTTGCAAGGATGAGATGGTATCTTGTAGTTTTGATTTGCAATGGCTAATGGATAATGATCGTGAGCATCTTTTCATGTATTTGTTGGCTGCTTGAATGTCCTCTGTGGTGAAGTCTCTGTTCGTTTCCTGTGCCTATTTTTTAAGTGGATTGTTTGTCTTTTTGTTTTTGAGTTGTTGAAGTTTTCTATGTATTTTACAGATTAGACCCTTATTAGATATATCATTCACAGAGATTTTGTCCTGTTCTGTAGGCTCTCCTTTTACTCTTTTGATACAGTCTTTTGATGAACATAAGTATTTGATTTTAGGAGGACCCAGTTATCTAATTTGTCTTCTGTTGTTCCTGCATTTGTAGTTCTGTTTGATAGTCTATTTCTAAAGAAAATTAAGTCCCATAGTTTTGTCCCCATGTTATCTTCCAGGAACTTTATAGTTTTAGCTTTAACTTTTAGGTCTTTGATCTGTTTTTAGTTTTTGTGTATGGCGTGAGGTATGGATCCTGTTTTATTTTTCCTCAAATGGATATCTAGTTTTGCCAACAACCTTTGTTAAGGAGACTGTTTCTTCCCCACTGAGAGACCCCTCGACAAAAATCAGCTACCCATGGGTGGATTTACTTCTGGGTTCTCAATTCTGTTCCACTGGTCTGTGTGTCTAACTGTACCAGTACCAGCCTGTTTTGATTACTGTCTCTGTAATAGTGTGTTTTGAAAACAGGAAGCATGAGGCCTCCTACTTTGTTCTTCTTCTTTAATATTGCTTTTGCTATTTGAGATCTTTTTCCTTTCCATATAAAGTTGGTGATCAGTTTTTCCATTTCAGTAAAGAACGATGTTGGAATTTAGCTCAGGATTGCTATGTATCTATAGATTGCTTTGAGTAGTATTGACATTTTTACAATTTAAGTCTTCCAATCCACGAGCGTGAAATTTTCTCCCATTTATGTAGGTTCTTGCAGTAGTGTTTTATAGTTTTCATTGTATAGGTCTTTTAAGCCCCTGGTTAGGTTTATTTCTAGGTATTTTATCTTTTTGGGGGCTATTGTAAATGCTATTATTTTTGTGGTTTCCTTTTTGGAGTTCTTATTAGTGTAAAGGAACCCAACAGATTTTTTTTGTATTGATCTTGTATCCTGCCACTTTGATGAACCTTTCTGTTAGCTCCAGTAGCTTTCTTGGGAATCTTTGGGATTTTCTATGTATATGATCATGTCATCTGCGAATAGAGATAGTTTTACTTCTTCCTTTTTCCAATTTAGGTACCTTTATTTCCCTTTCTTGCCTTTTTGCTCTGGCTAGGACTTATATTGAATAAGAGTGGTGGTAGTGTGAAAATCTGTTATCATTCCCCCCTTATGATCAGGATTCTCTTATAAAATCCCTGATCTAATTGTTCGGTATTGGTAGTGAGGCACCATCTATTTCTGGTCTCCTGGCTAAGGAGGCAGTTGTATATGGAGACAATTGGACACATATTCCTTTTCTTCCACCGGTTCCTGACTGTCTTTCCTTCAGTTACCCTGTTGGGAGTCCACTATGTGTCAGGCCTCATTCTAGGTGCTGGGCAACATCAATGAACAAATGAAAAATTATCCCTGCCTTCATGGTATTTACATTCTAATTGGGGAGAGACAGTCAGATCATAATAAATCTAACATATGAGTAAATCAGGCAGTCTGTTAGATGGTGATAAATGCTATGGCAAAAAGAAAAAATGGAGCAAGTAAGGGTACAGACTAGCAAGTGCAGGAGAAGGGTGGGTCTCTGTATTACATTGGAAGGTCAGGTTTGGCTTTGTTGGGAAGGTGAGATTTTAGCAAGGAGTTGTCAGAAGTGAATATCTGGAGGGAAGAGTGTTTCCAATAGCCAGAGCAAGGGCCTGGAGGAAGGAATATGTAAGTGTGTTCAAGAAAGATCAAAGCAGATGGAGCACAATGAGTGAGTGGAAGTGTGAGAACATGGGGTCTGAGAGGCAATGGGGGTTCAATTCAAGGACTTTGGTGTTTTCTTTTTAGTGAATTGGGAGGCCATTGAAGATTTGGGGTGGAGAATTGCACCTTTTGATTTAAGCTTTAAAAGACTCACTTGTGCTTCTGAGTTTAATGTAGACTGTAGAGGGTGAGGACAGAGGCGGGGAGACCAGTTAGCAGACTCTTACAGTGATTGGGTGAAGAATGATGGTGACTCAGACAACGATGGTGAGAAGTGATTGAGTTCTGGATATATTTTGTAGGTGAGGCCAAGCAAGGTTTTCTGATTGATTATATATGGGGTTCCAGAGAGAGAAAGAAAAAGGAATTGGAACTAGAGGGATAGAGTTGCCTTTAACTGAAATGTTGAGTTGAGTTCAGTTTTGAATAAGTTGGAGATGTTTCTAAGTCACCCAAATGGAGATGTGGAATAGGCAGTTGAATATATGTTAGATCTTTTGGAGAAAGAAGTGCAAGGGTGATTGGCATATAAATGGAATTTAAACCAAGAAACTGCATGAGATCTCTCAGGAGATGAATGTTGACAGACAAGATACGTAATGATCAAGGACTGACTCTGGGGCACTCCAGCTTTAAGAGGTCAGAAGGAAGAGGAGCAACCAGCAAAGGAGACAGAAAAACAGGAGCCAGTGAGGTAGGAGGAGAGTCAAGAGAATATGAAGCTCTGGAAACTGAAGGAAGAAAGCATATCCAGGAGCGAGTGACCAATCATGTAAGATGCTGCTTATAGGTAAGGAGGACTGTGTGTTGACATTGGAGTTGGCAATATCAAGGTCACTGCCTTTCACAAGAGGATTTTCAGTAGAGTAGTTTGGTCAAAAGTCTGATTGGATGGAGCTGGTTTAAGAGACAACAGGAGAAGAGGAATTGGAAGAAGTAAGTATAAATGATGTTTTCATGGAGTTTGCAGTAAAGGGCAGCAAACAAGTGGCTGGTAGCATTTTCTGCCCCATTTTTTGTCTGGCTACAAGGGGAATCCCCTCACATTTTATAAAAGTACAGTTTATATATAATTTTTCAGCCATACTTATTTTTCATGAAGTAGATATGTACCATCAACATAGAAATTTGGAACTAGATGAGATCATTTCGGCTAACTTTCCACCCAATAAAGGAACCTTCTTTATAATATCAATACAACAAATATTTTAAAAATGTCTTTTGTGTGCTACCTAGGGATCCACAGATGAATAAAGCATGGTCCCTACCCTTGAGAAACTTACATTTTAGTGGGAGGAGGCAGGCATGTAAACGTACCATGTGGGAAGTATTATTATACAGACATGTATAAAACGTTATGAAAGTTCGGAGGAGAGAGAAACTAGCTTTACTTGGAGACAGAAAAAACTACATATATCAAAGAGCTGATGTTTGAACTAGGTCTTAAAGGTGAGAATGAATTTTTCCTGACAGAGTGCTGAAAAGAAACCTTTTGTCAGATGATAATCCAGCTCCCGTTGAATGCTTATAGTGTCAGGGAGCTTACTACCATCTGAGGTTCTATCTGTTTTAAATATCTATAATTATTGTAAAAGCCTTTCTTATACTGAGCTAAATAATGACTTTTAAAATTTCCACCCATCTGTTCCAGTTCTTTCCTTTGGAGCTAATAGGCAAAGACTTATCTTTTTACCATAAAAGTCATTTGAGTATTTGTATCATATTCTCTTTTAAGTCATCCCTTTTTTTTTTTTGAAGAAGGGGAAATGAATACAGCCTCAGGGTGGGTTTTCTGGGAACTAGATTCTGAGATGGAGGTTAGCATGCAGCAGGTTTATTAGGGAGTACTCTTGAGATCAAACCCTGGTGGCATAGTGGTTAAGTGCTATGGCTGCTAACGAAAGGGTTGGCAGTTCAAATCCGCCAGGCGCTCCTTGGAAACTCTATGGGGCAGTTCTGCTCTGTTCTATAGGATCGCTATGAGTCGGACTTGACCCGGTGGCACAGGGTTTGGTTTGGTTTTGAGACTCTTGAGATCAACACCTGTGAAAGGAAGGGACAGGATGATTGGGCGGGATTAGGCAGAAAATTGCAGGTGTGATGCAGTTCCAATGGAAGGTCCATCCAACCCTGTGGGGAGTTCTGAAGATAGGATGACCCTCAGAGCTGTCCAGAGCTAGGGCAAGAGGACCAGGCCTTTATCCCTCATGCCAACCAGCCATTCAATGCAGTTTACCCAGGGAAAGGGACTTGACTTTGGGTGAGGGGGCTCTCTACAACTGAGACAATCCCCAAAGGGGGCTAATAGCTAATAACTACCTGCCAGGGGCACTGTCAGCAGCTGAAGCACTTAGACCTTTATTTCTGTAGGGCACCTGGATGATGCAGAATCTCCTACCCTACTAATTCTTTAGACAATTATTTTCTGAGCAGAGAGTGGAGTGAAAAAGTACCTCTTTTTGTTTCTTCTTACTTAGCAAATAAACACCATGAGCATCAAAGTGATAGGAACCCAACATAATGGCCCAAACTGATGGAGATTAATATAAAATTCTACCTCCTAAAATTCTAACTATACATGCTAATGGCTTATCTCAGTCGTGGTGGCCCTTTATGCAGGAATGCTCTAAAGAAGCTCTCAAGGCAAGCTGAAGAAATATATCCACGCAATAAATTTGACAGGGAATCTTCACTTGGAGGAGGAGATTTTCCCAAGGACCCCTGCACATCAACATTTTGTAATGACATTAGGAGATAAAAATGTAAGTAGGGAAGAATAGTGAGTGGCAAACTGAGTTATATCCCTGTCCTTCATCCTGAAATGTAACACTATTTGTGGTGATCACAGTGCATGCCAGGTGCCTACAAAAATGAATGCATGGCCACCAGTCCTTTACACCCCATGCACACATGAAGATTGCTGTTTGATTTGTGTCTGTGGCTGTAATTTGCAAGGCCTGTCACTGTTTGCAACTTATAGTTAGCCCAGAGCTTTGTTGAAAAATAGCTGTCCCATTCCTGTTTGCTGTATACCAGATTCATGTGTCAACTAAACTGGGAAACATCTGCCCAAGCTGTAACTATTCTTGATTTTTGCTTTGTTTTATTAGCCTCTCCTTGGTGTCCCAGACAAAATGGTCATATGAGGCATCCTTACTTAATGAAAGATTGGCAAGATATAATGGCTGAACTGGGCGTTGTTGGGGACAGAGGTATCAAAAAAGGATGAGTTTGTGAAGCACAATAGAATTAGAAGATAAGGATGGGGTGGGGGTTAGATGGAGCTATAGCCTTTTTCTCCTTGCTTGTTCTTACCGTAAGTCTGTTTTCTTCACAAATTTTCTAGCAGTATTTTTAGAACCTCATTTATAATTGTTGGAGAGTTTTAAAAGAAGCCTAACAGAGGGGAGGGACAGGTTGATATTTAATAGATTGGTTTTCTTTTAAATTCAGTCTCATTAGCATGGGCTCATTTACTATGAACACCGGAGTTTTCTGTCAAGGCTCTCTCTCACTTTGTATTTGAGCCAGCTATGGTTTCAATTGTAGATGGGACTTTGCATGTAGTCAACAAGCACCTTGTGATAAGATATGTTCATTTATCACAACATGGATAGACATACTTTGTTACACTCGAGATCCCTTTCATGCTAAGCCTGTACATCTTAAGGTATATTTGAAAGCTTTTATCACTGTACTATATCCGCTGGGCTTGTGGACACTCGGGTGAAAATAAATGTGTCATTTGAAAATCCGAAGAATCCCCTTTAACTCTAAGGGTAAGAAGAAAAACAAATGGATATTTCTTTAAAGTGATATCCATTTTGGGTGGGTTGTTCTATCACTATGGTTTGGAAAGGACACATGTGATATAATTATTTTCTTCTGAATTAATTCCCATTCCCCTACCCACCCATTCTTGGTGTCTCACTAAATTGGGTCAGTTCTATTCTATTCAATTCAGTTCCAATTGTGGTACCAACTGCAAATTCAGTACTTCTTCCTCTGACCCTAACAACCGGAGCTGGGTCAGAGCTCAAAAGTTAAAGGGCACAGTCCTCCAGATTGCCAAGTCTGTGCAAGACTTCAGACACCAGCCACAAACTTGGGGTTCTCCACAATGCCTCATTTCTGGCTGCTGGCTACAAATGTGGGGTTCCCTTTACCCCCTTAGGATGCCAGTTGTAAGCTCAGGTAACCCTGGTACCTCTCACTTCTGACCTGCTAGCTCCCATTACTCCCTTGGGTTCAATAGTTGACTAGAATAACTCACAGAACTCAAGAACTATAGTTTTATTATAGCAAAAAGGGTACAAATGAAGAGACACACAGATGAGGTGTGGGAGGGTACCCAATGTGGCGCTGCTATGTCTCGAAAGGGACATGCTACCCTTCTAGGTACATGGATGTCTGTCACCAATGAGGAAGATCATGGAGCTTCCATGTCCAGAGCCTTTATCGGGGCCTCATTAAGTAGGCACAACTGATTGAATCATTGCCCACCTGGTAGAACTCGAGCTCAAGCCCACCTCCTCTGAGGTCAGGCTGATACAGTGCTGAGTCTTTCTGGCCTGGCCAGCCCTTACCCAAGAGTCACCTCATTAACATAAACCCTCAGATCAGGAGCCCTCATTCAAAACAAAGACACTTCAATCACGGAGGAAATTCCAAGGTTTTAGAGGTTAGTCTCTCAGAAACCACGTTGTTGTTGTTGTTAGGTGCCACCAAGTCGGTTCCAACTCATAGCGACCCCATGCACAACAGAACGAAACACTGCCCAGTCCTGAGCCATCCTTACAATCGTTATGCTTGAGCTCATTGTTGCAGCCACTGTGTCAATCTACCTCGTTGAGGGTCTTCCTCTTTTCCGCTGACCCTGTACTCTACCAAGCATGGTGTACTTCTCCAGGGACTGATCCCTCCTGACATGTCCAAAGTATGTAAGACGCAGTTTCACCATCCTTGCCTCTAAGGAGCATCCTGGCTATACTTCTTCTAAGACTGATTTGTTTGTTCTTTTGGCAGTCCATGGTATATTCAATATACTAAATTCTTTGACAAAGTTAATTGTAAACCCCACACCCACTCTCCCTACTTTTCAGAATTCTGTGTCCTGTGAGGTTTCCTCTTTGATTATATGTTTGAGCCCAGGGGAGGGAACCATAATAAGCACAATTTTGCCTGTAGCAGAAAGAATCACCCCCAAATGCTCAAGCATCTACTCTTTCATTCTGGGTAGCTTGTGGGAAATGTAAAAAGTTCAAGCCAGGCAAAGTGAACAAAACTGTGGCAGAGCCAAAGAGTTGGCTGGTTTCATTGCAAAATCAAGGTCTTCGGACACCAGCTGGGTATTTCCCAACCTCTATTTTTTTTAATACTGGGTGCCCAAGAAATACTTAGGAATTTCCTGAACTAGGAACTCATGGTGTATATATATTTTTAAAGCTTAGTCTCTTGTAACTACGCTTTGGAGCTCTAGTCTGTCCCTTTGAGAAAGACTGAGGCAATTTGGTTAGCTTGAGTTGTTATAAAATGGAGCCATCAGATGGAAGATAGGGGACACTGACTAAGAAAAGGAATATCATGACTCAGAAGGAAGTCAGGAGACAGTGGACTAAAGAGAAGGACAGGGCTGAGGGGGTCTTCATTTTGTGGTTTCCTATTCTGCTAGCTATAAGGTGGGCATAAAATGCAGGGCTTGACAGCTCAAAACAGCAGGTGAAATACAGCCCAAATTAGGAGAATTTAAAATGGCTTCTCCTTCAAAAGGAGGGAGAAGACTGAAGATGCTTAGAATTGACAGAAGGGTCCATAATACATGGGCCAGACTGAGCCTGTGGCATTATATAGGTAAGAGAAAGACCAATTTTCTATATGTCGTTCTAAAATAAAGCTTAATCACACTGATCTTGAATATAAGGCATTTTAACTTGTAGCCTAGATATACTATTTGAGTCCAACTCTAACTTGTATATCTTATTATCAGAGTAGAAATTAGAGAGCAAACTACATTGTGCTGTTAATTTCATAGTTATATCTTTATATGTATGTACTGATCCAATCTTCTCCTGATATCCATACCTGAGTACCACCCACCTGCTGGGCCAGTGTACCTATACTACCTCCAGAAGTTGGCTTAACAGTAGATTGATGGCGTTTTGGAGTATTCACTTTGTGGTTGAGTGATGATCATCCACAACTGAGAAGTCCAAAAGGCTTAGAAAATGGAAGTGTGTATGTGTAACTCATTTGACAGCAGAACCTGAGCTGACCTGACATGAGGCCATTTAGAATCTTTGTCCCACTTTATGTGAGTTTTCATATATTTTGCTGTAGAAATATTATCATATTTGATATTTTAATGCTGCCCTAGGCCCTGGCAGTGGTCCCAAGAATTCAGATGTTGTTGTTATTAGCTGCCTTACAGTCAGCTCCCAACTCATGGTTACCCCATGCACAGTGAAATTAAATTCTGCCTGGTCCTGCGCCAGCCCCCAAATTGGTTGTGGACCAGACCATTGTGATCCTTAGGGTTTTCATTGGCTGATTTTCAGAAGTAGATCGCCAGGTGAGTGCATTGGCTGGGAATTGAACCCAGGTCTCCCACCTTGAGCCCTGATGGTGCAGTGTTTAAGTACTTGGCTGCTAATCGAACCCACCAGTCCCTCTGTGGGAGAAAGGTGTGGCGATCTGTTTCCATAAAGATTTATAGCCTTGAAAACCCTGTGGGGCAGTTCTACTCTGTCCTATAGGATTACTGTGAGCCGGACTACACCTGGAAGGCTTTGGTTTGGTTTCTCCCTCACTGAAGGCAAGAATTCTACCACTGACCCACCAATGCCCCCAAGGAATCAGATAGGGGGATTACAAACCTATGTTCATTGTTTCTGTAGTTTAGGAGATAGTGCTAAGAGTGAAGGTATTACAATGTTTGCAATTCAAACATATTTGATCTTAATGGCATTATATAAAACAGTAAATAATGTATATAAGCCTTTGTATCCTTTTGGTTTGAAACTGTCCCTTACCATCTTTGGTTTGATTTTTCTCTTTCTCTCTCTCTTTTTTTTTTTTTTTTTCTTTTTAAACTTTTACTGTTTTAGGATGAATCCTCTATGTTCTTCCAGTTTGGCCCATCAATTGAACAGCAAGCTTCTGTAATGCTCAACATCATGGAGGAGTATGACTGGTACATCTTTTCTATTGTCACCACCTACTTCCCTGGCTACCAGGACTTTGTAAACAAGATTCGCAGCACCATCGAAAATAGCTTCGTGGGCTGGGAGTTAGAGGAAGTTCTCCTGCTGGATATGTCCCTGGATGATGGAGATTCTAAGATCCAGAACCAGCTCAAGAAACTCCAAAGCCCCATCATTCTCCTTTATTGTACTAAGGAAGAAGCCACCTACATCTTTGAAGTAGCAAACTCAGTAGGGCTAACTGGCTATGGCTATACGTGGATTGTGCCAAGCCTGGTGGCAGGGGATACAGACACAGTGCCCTCGGAGTTCCCCACTGGGCTCATCTCTGTATCATATGATGAGTGGGACTATGGCCTCCCTGCCAGAGTAAGGGATGGAATTGCCATAATCACCACTGCTGCTTCTGACATGCTCTCCGAACACAGCTTCATCCCCGAACCGAAGAGCAGTTGTTACAACACTCATGAGAAGAGAATCTACCAGTCCAATATGCTAAATAGGTGAGTGTGGAGCAGAGGGCATATTGATGGTAAAGGTCAGAGGAGGTCTTCAAAGATTGGGGTTGGAGGTTCAGAAACTGGGAAGAGCAGCAGTTCAAGATGGCAGTGGGTTGAAGGCTAGCCTCTGGGAAGGCAATCGGTAACAATGATGGTGGGAATGTTTCAGATGCAAACCTTGTTGTGTTGTGTTTCTGGTCTAAGAAAAACAGCAATAATGAAAGCAACTTCTACTTATTGAGCATTTACTATGTCCTAGGTATTACTCTGTTTTACAGGTTTGACCTTATTTAATCCTCAAAACAACAACTCTATTAGGCAGGTTTTGAAATTCGTTTTCATTTTACCATATAAGAGAATAAGACTGTGGAGGGGTAAGTCCAAGGTCATACTGCAAGTAAGTGGTTCAGCTTGGATTGAACCCAGGCCTCTCAGACCACTAAGTACTTGATCACTATGGAAGATACAGTAGACTTTGAAGTAAAGGAGAGCCAATCCATTTAATCTGTGGAATGCTACTGTTTTATGGGGGAATGGAGAATAGGTTACATGGGTGTGTAGGTATATGAAGAGTATTCTTCCCTTAAAGGAATGGGCTTCGTTTTATCTCAGAATTTCTTCTTCATCTCTCTCTTTTGCTCCTTTGCTTCTTTAAGCAGTGGAGGCAGCTTTCATGGTTTGTTTAGCAAAACAAAGGTAAGGGTGGAATCTACTCCTTTGACCTCACTCACCTGTAACCCAGCCACAACTGCACCACGTCCTCCTAGGGGTATAATGTGACTGCATGGGGTCGATGATTCTATACTTTGCTTTTGTGATTTTATTATGTGTATAGACCTTCTATGTATTCACATTGTAAAAATTCAAACCATACAGAAGAATGTGAAGAAGAAAGTAAAACTCACTCTAAATCTGACTAACCAGAGATTATCATCGTTGAAATAATTAGTGAACAGCCTTCCAGAGATCTCTCTGTGCACATATACATATATGGATATAGATCTACAAAATGTAAATATAACGTGCTGTTCAATAACCTGCCATTCTTTCGTTCAACAATGTTTTGGACATCTATTTAAAATATACTAAGAACTCTATCAGGCATACAGAAAGATATCCTGAAAAATGTAATGCATACTCAGCTAACCACCAGCCAGCTAAAGAACAAAACATTAAAAAGTATACTCTGGGAAGGTTAAAGTACACGTAATGGAGGTTGAAAGGTTTCCTACGTGTTCTTGTTTAACTTCTAAAAAGGGAGTTGGACTATAGCCTCTAGGCTAAGCTCCTTTAGGGCTGAAGCTGAAACCAGCCTTAATGTTTTCATTAGTTGTAGCTGTGATCCAATCCTAATATTCTAACACCTAGAACTTTCTGCTCTTCCCCTACTCTTAGTTGTTAACCTTTTTTTGGGACAGGCAATCTTGGTTTTCCTCCTATCTCTCTGGTAGTTTCTTCTCAGTCTTCCTCTGCCTATCTCTTAAATACTGGTGCCTCTCAGGGTTCTGTCCTAGATCCTTTTCTCTTCTCCATTACCAAGAATCCATTTAACGTCTGTGTATTCCCCAGATCAACGTCTCTTTCCCAAACCTCTACCTAGAACCCTAGAGCCCCAATCTGTATCTCTCACTGTGACTGGATATGTTCCTTTGCATGCCATAGGCACTTCAGACTCACCATATCCAAAGCTGAATTGCTCATCTCCTTTCCCATTGCCCTTCTACCCTCTACTAGCCAAATTTACACTTCCTATAATTTTATAAAGGACACATTCTTTTTACTAAGTTACTCAAAATAAAAAATTCCAAGGTGTCCTTGACTCCCTATCTCTAACCCCTCATAGCCAATCACACCATTTTCTGTGGGTCTCAGTCCCCGAATACCCCTAGAGTGCTTTCACTTATGTCATCTCACCCCCCACATCCCAGGCCATCTCTCCTTATGTGGATTACTGCAGGGACTCCTAAATTATCTTCCTCCTCTCAGTTCTGCTTCTCTGCAATCTCCATTGCAGCCACAGTGATCTAAAATGAAAATGTGATTTCATCTCTCTCTTGTTTAATACCTTTCAGTGGCTTTTCAGTGCTGCTGTAATAAAGTCCAATCTCCTTATTATGGTTTATAAAGTCTCCCACAGCATGGGGCCTGCCTATCTTTCCAGAATTGTCTTACGGCATTCTCTTCCTGGAATACTACACACCTGGAATACTAAACTTACTTTAGTTCTTTGAAGATACCACGTTCTCTTTTACTTCCAACTCTTCTGTCTGTAAAGGATATGTAGAATCTCCTTTACCACCTCATTCTGTCTGTTCCTCAAGCTTTGGTCTTGGCATCACTTCCGCTGGGAAGTCTTTTCTAAGCCCAGAACTGATGTCACCCTGTGATGTGTCTTCGTTCCATCTTGTACTTTTCCAGTAAAACCACACTTTGTTGTAATTATGTGTTTTTTTATCTCTCTTCTTTGTAAGTTCTGTGAAAACAACGACCTTTCCTTTCTGTCTTACTCATTTTTATACCCGCGGTCCTAACGTAATGTGTGGCACACAAAAGGTACTTGAGATGAATGAATGATGCCCTCTGAGCAACTCAGTGCATACCTAGTCCACAAGAGCTTTCTTATTCTGCTCCTTTTTGTAAAATATCAGAGCATTCCCTTAAAAAAATTACTGTTTATTCAGTTCTATTGATTCTTTTTTTCTCCAACTTTTTTTTTAACTGTAAAATTCAAATCAAATTCAGATTTTTTTTTTCTTTTTACAAAATATTTACAATTAAAACCAAAGCAAACAGTGAGGGAATTTTGACACTAAAGCATCTACCAAACAACACACAGAAACCGAGTGACTACTTTAAAGTCCATAAATATAGGTCAGGAATCTACTCAACAGCAATGGGTATTACAAATTGTGGTACAAATTGTTAATGTGACTGGCTCCTAGTGAAGGTTGGAGGTTCAAGTACACCCAGAGGCGCCTCAGAATCTACTTACGAAAAATCAGCCATTGAAAATCCTATGGAGCACAGTTCTATTCTGACACGCATGGGGTTGCCATGAGTCAGAATCAACTTATCGGCAACTGGTTACCATCCCTCCAAAGCCTGAGAGCCTTCCACGTGGCCACTCAGGAAGGTAGTCCTCCTAAATCCTCTATACTCTCTTCCTTAGAGGTTGCTGTCAAGATGGTCACCTATGCCTGCCTCCATCTTCTCAAGTGTAGCAGTCCTAAAAGAAACAATGATTACACAGTACAGATTATTCATAAATTACTCAGGCACCACTGTAGAACAGAAAGAGTTCAGCTCCGTTTGATTTTCCCCTTGTGCTTGCTCAGGGTAGACTCTCTGCTCAAACGTAGAACCAAACCAAATCCATTGCCTTTGAGTTGATTCCACCACATAGCGACCCTATAGGATGGAATAGAATTGTCCCGTAGGGTTTCCAAGGAGCAGCTATTGGATTCAAACTGCTGACCTTTTGGTTAGCAGATGAGCTCTTAACCACTGAATGTAGTGTTTGAGAAGTGTCTTCAGACTTACCAAACTACTTGTCCACTAAGAGAGTTCCTATGTGAACTTTCCCTCATGCCTCAGTCTCTGACTTTCTTGAGTTCTGTATCTAACTGTCCATTGGCCATCTTCTGCTGAATGTCTCTCCTACCCATATACCTGCAGTTCTGGCACATCTCCAGTGTCTTTTCATTCCCTCCCTCCCAAATGCAACTTTTTATGGTTCTTGAAACCAGTCCCTAGCCTCTCTTGGGAATATTTTAATACATTTTCTATCAGGACGCAGAAAGGATCTGGGCTGACTAATGGGGACCATAAGGAGTTATCCCCATGTCTGACGTATGACCCGCGGGTTTAGCACTTGAGAAATATCAGTGGAATTCAATTAGGCACTCTCAGTCTGAGCTCCTCCTACTTATCCTGGTCTGAAATCAGGCTCTTCCCTCTTCAGTGATCTGGTCTCACTAGGGTCACTCTTTTAAATAACAAACCAAGCAACCATACCATTTAACCACAGCAGGAGATCTTTGCAAATCAAATTGCTGCAAATGGTTGGTTGTTTTATGAGGATGACTTTTCCTTTGGCCTGCTGCTCATCTTAAAGCAACAGCAGCAGGGAGGAAGGCTCCTCGGGAGGGGTCTAGGAGTGAC
Source organism: Elephas maximus indicus (assembly GCF_024166365.1). Lineage (NCBI taxonomy): Eukaryota > Metazoa > Chordata > Mammalia > Proboscidea > Elephantidae > Elephas > Elephas maximus. The sequence continues at coordinate 72,384,115 of NC_064822.1, read as the reverse complement.
CCAGCCCCAGGAGGACTCTAGGAATATAAAGTTAGGAAAGTAGCTTCTCCTCACACCTTCTGGAAACCCAGTAGCATTAACAGGCCCTGTCCTCTCCAGAAACGTTGTAAGGCGAGGTAAAGCTCCCATTTATAACTGGCCAGACTATGACTTTCTTTCCATTTGGGGGAAGTCTGTGAGGCAAGATGTAGGCAACTTGTTGGACAAGAGATTGTATGACATCCCTGAATCCCAAAGAGAGGCACCTGTTTGAAGTAATTCACCTGTTACCAAAGGAAGATTTTTAAAAAAAGTTTTAATAATTTTCTCTTTTGTTTTTGTTTTTGAGCGTATACATAGCAAAAATATGTAATGTTTCAAAATTTATATGTCATCTTTGCCCAAAGGCCATGCTAGACTTTTTTTTTTTTAATGGCATAAAAGACATTCTCAGAGAGGATCCTTAAAGTGCACAATTTCAGTTCACTGTCAAATGGACATTATCAGGTGTCAATCCAAATTCCTTACTGGTAGCTTCTTAACTAACTCAGCTATAGACTTGATGAATTTCAGATAAACAACAAATAATATTTTAGTATAAGCCTGTCCCAAATATTGCATGGGCCAGATTGATACTAAAATAATATTTGTTGTTTATCTGAAATTCAGATTTACCTGGGCTCCTGTATTTTTATTTGCTAAACCTGGCAACCCTACTTTGTACACTAAGAAGAATTAATTTTCTATTGGTACTTTGTAGCATTCATTTATGCCTTATTAGCAAATGTAGTTTAATGCCCTATACAACAGCCCAAGGTATGCTGTGTGTTTTATTCCAACTGGGAACTTCATTTGATTAAAAGCATTGAATTTCTTGTGCCGTCTATTCTCTAAGTGAAGGATCTTCTTAGTTCCTGAGCAAAGCCCAAAAACCTTTTGGTACCAGATGATCTGAAAATATTTAGGAAGTGATTAGGGCAGTTATCGAATCCCTTCTCTATCTGCCTGAGCTAGGGAAGAAGTGTTAGCTATTAAAAAAAAAAAAACCTGTCCATTAGTAGGTACATAAAGAACCCTGGTGGCACAGTGGTTAAAGCATTCAGATGCTAACCAAAAGGTGAGTAGTTCCAACCTACCAGCTGCTTCTTGAGAGAAAGATGTGGCAGTCTGTTTCTGTAAAGATTACAGCTTTGGAAACTCCATGGGGCAGTCCTACTCTGTCCTATAGGGTAGTTATGGGTTGGCATCTACTCGGTGGCAGTGAGTTTGGTTTTTTTGGTTTAGTAGGCACATGTCTATATTTTATCACTTTTCTGGGGAGCATTTAATGGTTATCTCCCTTCTTAATGTGCTCTCTGATACTCTGACAGTCTGTTTCTGTCACTCAGATAATGACACACATTCCACACACCTCTTGGCTCTCTTTATGGCCGGAGAACCCAGTGCTCCTACTATTCATACAGAGATACTTTTGGAACTTGTAGAAAGAACAGATGCTATTTGAGATAGACAGATCTTAATATAGCAAACCTCTTATGAATCTTGCCTAATTATTTATCCCCAGTGTCCTTTGTTTTCCTACTCAACATGTTTGCACCCTCCAAATTCTTACCAGGGAAAGTTGCCATCTCGAGAAGCTAGAATCCTCCTCCTGGCCTTTGAGGGATGGGGAATAGTGGCTTTGAATAACTCATGTGAAGAAAGATGCTCTGTTAGATTCTTCTTAAAAGAGTTGTGATGGACCTGATCTTCCCGTAACCTTGAGGCAGCTTCCCCATCCTTGAACCACTGTATTAGCTGGATTGTTCCCATGGGATGCCCACTTGACTCTCTTGGCCTGGAAAGTGCTGAGAGGTTAAGAAATAAACGAGTTGAGTCAATTAGTTTTCAAACACCGTGGGCCAGAGCTGCTTGATCATCACCCATCTCTTAGTTGTTATTAAATGTTCATTAAGTGCTAAGCATAGGCAGATTTATGGTAAGGAAAATATATATTATAGTTTCACTTAATGTAATTTACATGTGAACCAGTCAAAAGGTTATAGGAATGCCTAGTTATAAGTGAAATTAGTGGTCCTTGGCCTTATCAGAGAAATCCACTTGAATCTAAGGAAAGCTATACTTTGTTAGGAAATGTTTAGTACAGCAAGAAACACCTATACATAGAAAAGTAGAGACTCTATCTGCTCAGTGGTGTAGAAAAAAAAAAAAAGGGTACAGAAATTGGGACAAATAACCCAAGAATCTAGTAACTATCCTAAAAGATAAAAAAAAAAAAAAAGATAGTGCTTATTGCCATTCAGATATGATTGAATGTGAAGATTATTCAAACTCTTCTGCTTTCCTTTAGTTTTTTGCATTCTTCATTTCAGCTATAAAGATGGTCATTTCAGTAAGGGATCTTTGCTTCTTTCTCTTTAACCCGAAGCCGGGCAAGGCATTCTCAAATGTTTAACACTGAGACCCCTGTAGGATTCTTTTCCTTAATCGTGGTCTAATTCTATAACTAACTTGTAAAATTCAAAAATTATCCATGACATATTTGATGTTTCTTCCTTCTCTTCTTCCCTTTTCCTGTGCTCTTGCTCTCCTTTTATCATCTGTGATTGGGAGGAGTAGACAGGGGATAAAGAGGGGGAGCAAGTGGGGAAAGAGTTCTATTTCCCTGAGGATGGTTTTTTTTTTTGGGGGGGGGGGAGGATGCACGTCTGTGCTGGGGGAGAAGACCTAGATGGGACATTGTCTACGGAAAGGAATAAGCTGTTCTCGAAGAGGAAAGAAGCAAGAGCAAAGAAAGGCAATCGGTCTCATTCTCAGTAACAGATTCTGTCTCAGAAAGAATGTGGGTTGGTGAGACTGGCACTGGGTAAGCACAGGGCAGGGAGCCCTGGTGGTGCAAAGGTTAAGTTCTTGGCTGTTAACTGAAGGGTTGGTGGTTCGAACTTGCCCAGCAGCTCTGTGGGAAAAAGATCTGGCAATCTGCTCCCCGAAAGATTATAGCCAACAAAATCCTATGAGGCAGTTCTACTCTGCCACAAGGGGTCACTATGAGTCAGCAGAATCGACTCAATGGCACCCAGCATAACAAGAGGGTCACAAAGGCGTATACTCCAGTGCAGCCCCAGCTGTCAGCCAGGCTGAGGAAGTTATCACCTCAAGTGCTAGTCGCCTTTCTGAGTACTTACTGCAGGCTAGTCATCCTGCAGGTGATCTAACTTAATCCTTGCAAAAATTCTAATGCAACTATCCTCAGGAATGCCTTCCCTGACTGCCCTGTTTAACAGAGCAACTTGCACTTCCTACCGGCCCAAGCACCCCATAGCCATCTCTCCTGCTTTGCTTTTCTCCATGGCACTTATCTGACCTATTGTATATATTTTACTTTTAAATATTTTGTTGTCTGTCTCCTACCCATTGAATTCAAGCTCCATGAGGGCAGGGTTTTTTTTTAACCACTGTATCCCCGGTACCAAAACCAAATCTGTTGCTGTCAAGTCCATTCCAACTCATAGTGACCCTACAGGACAGAGGAGAACTGCCCCATAGAGCTTCCAAGGAGTGCCTGGTGGATTCAAACTGGTGAGCTTTTGGTTAGCAGCCGCAGCACTTAACCACTACGCCACCAGGGTTTCCGTCCCTAGTACCCTGATATATTGTAGGCACTTGATAAATATTATCAGATAAAAGCATGAATGAAAAGACAGGAATTATTATCCCCATTTTATATGTTTTCAAGAAGCCCTTGGCCCATGGACCCGCAGCTCAGGCCAGGATCTGACCTGGCTCTGCCTCTGTGGCTTGGACTTTAGCAGCTCACTGTGCGGCCCATCAATCGTGCTTTAAAGAAAGCTCAGCTTCCCATAGCATCAGAGCATTTCAGAGTTGGAAGAGACCACCATTGTTGTTATTAGCTACCGTCAAAGCAGCCTCCACTTGTGGCAACCCCATGCACAACGGACTGAAATGCTGCCTGGTCCTTTGCCACCCCTATGATCACTTGCAGATCAGACCATTGTGATCCATAGGGGTTTCACTGGCTGATTTTTGGAAGCAAATTGCCAGGCCTTTCTTCTTATTTCCTCTTAGTATAGAAGCTCCACTGAAACCTGCTCAGCATTAGAGCAATACATAAGCCTCCAGTGACAGATGGGTGGTGGCTGCATATGAGGTGGATTGGCCAACAATTGAACCCGGGTCGCCTTCATGGCAGGTGAGAAGTATACCACTGGACCACCACTGCCCATTACTCCACACATGAAAGAGAACTTGGCCTCCCATAGCATCAGAGCGTTTGAGAGTTGGAAGAGACTGTAATGCCCATCTAACCTAACCCCTTCAATACATGTCTTCTTAGTGAATAGATGGACAGAACGATGAATGGATTTTACAGATGTGAAAGCAACATCTCAGAGAAGTCACTTAGCTGACTGAAGGCTGGACAGGTGCAGAGCCTGTGTGTGCCGACCACCGGATGGCCCTCGCCACTAGAGCATGCTGCCTCTTAACAGCTCCCCAGCGTCCTTGGAAGGGCCGGCAGGCTGCCAGGACATTCTTGTTAACCTTTACCGTGGTCTGGCAACATCCCCATGACTTTTTCTCCCTTGGTTCTTATCCAGACAAGGGTGTAAATTCACAGTTAATGGGAATTGAAGCTGGTATTATTTAGGAATTGAGTGGGAGTCATTTCTCCATCTGCTCTCTTCCCACCACAGGAGAAAGGCTGACTGGGTGGAGGTAAGGATGGGGGCGAGTTGCCAGAAAACTAGAGTGCTGTCATTTATGATTACAGGCATGGGCTGGAAGCCTGAGTGAGGGCTGGACCGTAGCCGGCCAAGGTCACTTAACTAACATGAGCTTCTTGAGGGCAGAGATTGTTGTGTGGCTTCAGCATCCAGGCAAGCCCTGGCACATTTTAAATGGGTGATGTTCTCAGCCTTTCTCTTAGTTTTTTCTCCTATGGAGCTGTCAAGCAAGGATGCATAGGTGGACATCCCCTAGAAAGACTCCTCCAGGACCTGGCTGGCAGAATTTGGGAGAGGCGGGGTGTTCAGGCTGACTGACCTTCAGTAGTGGCTGAGGGATCTGAACTAGCACTGCAGACAGGACACATGCAGAGGCCCACAAATGGCGTGGGGCTAGGAGCTGGGGTAGAGGAACCTTCCCTCAACGTTCAGGATTCTGTTGGGTTTCGTTGGTGGTACAGCCTCTTCTGGGAGGGCCTGGTGGGGTTAGCTCACCCAGACTGGCACCAGTTCCCAAGCTGGGCCGGCTGGTCACACATGAAGGAACTGCTGCTGAGAGATTAGAGCTCCCTGCTGCTGAAATCTGTTCCCTCTTGTCCAGCTTCCAGCAGCAGCAGCCGGCCGGGGGCTGCCTACTGCCTCCCTCGCTGCTCAGGCTTTTTCTTCCCTCATTCATTACTGCTTCTCACCACCCCCTCTTTCTTTCTTTATTTCTTGCCCATCTCTTTTTCTATGGGGTGTTCAGATCATTGATCTTTTCCTGCTCCTCTCTTCCTTTACCAGCTTTCACTTAAAGGCTTCGAAAAATTCTCTCTTTCTTTGCCTGTTATTTTCTATATTTATAAATGACTGTGTGTGGAATTCTTGCATACACATACACACGCATTCATGTGTACATGTACTATATACTCATACAGTATGGATTCATGTATGTATATTTATATATGTTGAATGGGGTAGAGCATTAAGAAAACTGTGTGAAACACTTTTGCATATTAAATTTTTCCCAATTCTCTCTACCACTGAGACTGTTTAGGTGATTACATGATAAGGGTTGAGTATGGGATAGAAGTTGGGAGGAATCCTTTAAAATGCTTGCCTGGAATTAGCTCTGAAGACTATCAACATTTCCTTCTGACCTAATTCTGTTTTATAAGTCTTGATGGCTGGAAGAATGGTTGCTAAATTACCCCAGCACATTTATTTTTTGGGTAAAGGAGGTAATAGACTCAATAGTCAAGTGGTTCTATATACTTCTAAGAAATTCATAAATTTCTTCTTCTGAGGTAAAGTTCTTCCCTGATCAAGCCAAACACCCACAGAAGCCACGTTATGGGAATATAACAATCATTCTAAGTGGTCCTTTTCACAGTTCCTCAAAAGAAATTACAGATGGAGTCCAGTTGAGGATATATGTCAAAGTACACTTACAAAAACAGTTCCCTTCAGGTTGATTCTGACTCGTGGCAACCCCATATGTGTCAGAGTAGAACTGTGGTCCATAGGGTTTTCAGCAGCTCATTTTTTGGAAGTAGATCTCCAGGCCTTTCTCCAGAGGCACTTCTGGGTGGACTTGGACCATCAACCTGTTGGTTAGCGTTAACCATCTGCACCACTCAGGAACTCCTCCAAGTGCGTTTAGTGTTTGATATAAATATAAATACTGATAATCAAAGATTTCAAGTTACTTATGATGATAATAATAGAAGTGGCCATTTTTTTTTTATGTATGTGTGTATAATATAGGCTATGACTTCAAATAGTGAGTGATTCCACAAGCTTCACAGAGTCTTATTCTCAGTACTCTTTCACTCCATCTCACATGTGTTCACACAGAGACTTAGCACTTTCCCTGGGGAATGGGGGAATGGGGAAGGGGCCACATATTTAACAACCTGATGTATCTAGCACACAGCCAGGAACCATGAAGAAAACAGAAAAGTGCTCTGAGCTAAAAGGGCACTGAAAACAAAATTCTTTCCCTAAAATGTATTGTTTGTTTTTTACTGCAATTAGCTTTGAGTAAAAATTTTATACATACTTCTAGGAAGCTTGTGAGGCCAGGTTAGATATGGCTTAGTCAACCAATTTAAGCAAGATCATAAGCGTATTTAGATAGTCTGTCCAGAACTGGTGTAGTAGCTGCATGATCATCAGAATTCAGACTCCTGCTAGCTTCCTACTCTTTTATTCCTAGGGCGTGGCCTTCATCCTTCTGCCCAGGATGGCTGCTGGAACTCCAGTTTTAAGCAGCAGATTGAAGTCAGAAAGGAAGAAGGGCAAGCCCTTTCCCTTTTAAGGAAATTTCACAGAAGTCTCACGCAGTACTTTTGCTTATACTCACTAGACAGAAATCAGTTTGAGGCCACACCTAGCTGCAAGGGAAGCTGGGAAGTGTAGATTTTTGTTTGCTTGTTTTTGTGTTTTTAAGTTGGCCAACAGCACGCCCAGTTAAAAATCACAATTAATTAGAGAGGGGAGGCAGTGTCATGTCTTTGATAGGCAACTAGTAGTCTCTGACACAGTTGCTTATCTGATTCTCCAGATGACAACAGATTAGAAATAAGGAACATGATGAGGATCAGGTAGGAAAGCTGACAGCATTAAGAAATAACAAACAGAATAGGAAGAGGCAGAAAAATGATAAAAATCTAGCTGAAAACTTTGGAAAGCACAGTTATCTAAGATCTTTTGGGACAAACTGTCATGTTGTTGTTGTTGTTAGGTGCTGTCCAGTCAGTGCCCACTCCTAGCGGCCCTATGTACAACAGAAGGACACACTGCCTGGTCCTGCACCATCCTCACAATAGCTGCTATGTTTGAGCCCATTGTTGCAGCTGCTGTGTCAATCCATCTCATTGAGGGTCTTTCTCTTTTTTGTTGACTTTGCCACTCATCTGTGGTGGCTTGTGTGTTGCTTTGATGCTGGAAGCTATGCCACCAGTATTCCAAATACCAATAAGGTCACCCATGGTGGACAAGTCTCAATGGAGCTTCTAGACTAAGACAGACTAGGAAGAAGAACCTGGCGATCAACTTCTAAAAAACTGGTCAGTGAAAACATGAATAGCAGCAGAAACTGTCATATACCCTCTAATAAGCATATACCCCCTTTTTAAAGCATCCCTGTATAGAAAAATAGCATAGTCATTGTTAAGTCATCAATAAGAACTGAAATTATATTGATTATCCTTGGTTTAAGAAGTCAGAGGTGTGTATAATACCTTTCTAAAAATTTCCATTTAAAATGCTTCAGATAATCAAGGGAAAAGCTTGTTACTTAAAAATACTAAGCTTCAGCAATTTACAAAATTTACTTTACAAAAGTTATGAAGTGAATACTGTGTGCCAAGTGCTCTACATAGCCTCATTTAATCTTAATGATGCTCCACGGGGTGTTATTACATCCATTTTTCAGATAAAGAAACTGAGATCCAAAGAGGTTAAGTGACTTTCCCTTTGCTTAGATATAAAGTTGGATTTCAAACCCATGTTTTTATGAACTTAAGATGTCCTTTGCCCCGTGTTGTCCATCCTTCTGAGGGCTATCTCTTCGGCTGGAAGGCTGAGTAAATTAGGCGTGACTGTGATTTATATGAACACACCATTCACCTGCAGGACAGGATGGTTTTGTAATAAAGAGTTCCCTTTCTCTGCTGAATCTTGCCCTCAAGACTGTTGTTTGTCGCTATCGAGTCGGCTCCAGCTCGTGGCGACCTTATGTGTAACAGCAGCACAGAACATTGCCTGGTCCAACGCTGATTTTCATTTATGGTGTGTTTGAGTCCTTTGTTGTGGCTATCATGTCCATCTATCTCTTTTAGGGTGGACCTCATTTTCGCCGACCCTCTACCAAACGTGATGTCCTTTTCTAGAGATTGGTCTTTCCTGATGATGTGTTCAAAGTAAGCAAGCCAAAGTCTCACCATCCTCACTTCTAAGGGCCATTCTGGTTGTATTCTGTTTAGAGACTCCCTACTGACTAGATCATGATGAATCCAGAAGCAGGCTGGGAACAGGATCCAGTGATACAGGAGGATGTCCCTCACTGAGCCTGTTTATTCCACTCTCTATGCTGAAGCGTGCCCCATCTATACTAACCAGCCATGCTCTGATCTTGTGTATGCCTTCCTTTTCTGATTAGAAAGAATGATTCTTTTCTTTTTCTTGTGAATTCCAAAGCCCGTTAACCCCCATATGGAAAAACAACTTGTAGTGTTTGCAGACCTGCAAGTCCTTGGAACTGAAGTGGGAACAGACTTTCCATGCTGTTCTAAAATCTGCCTGGGCTCCTGGAGGTGGCAGGCACATCAAACAGACTGCCAGAGACATGTGAAATACAGGGCAAGACCTTGACCTCTGTCATGATTTACACATGTCTTCCAGGACCACTATTCATTTTTGACAGGTCAGACTAGTTGGGATCTGTTTAAGACTTATGTCCAGCCAGAGACTGAGGAAAAGTAAAAGCAATGCTGTTGGGAGTAAATGAAGTGTGATGTGTAGAGGGTCACTTTCCTGCACCTCACAATATTACGTTCTCCGTTCCTTTAGTGACACATTCATTAGGTGTTTTTGACTCCCTGTTATGTACCTGGAGCCCTGGTGGTGCAGTGGTTAAGAGCTAGGCTGCTAACCAAAAGGTTGGCAGCTTGAATCCACCGGCCACTCCTTGGAAACCCTATGGGGCAGTTCTACTCTACCTTACAGGGTTGCTGTGAGTTGGAATTGACTCAGTGGCAACAGGTTTGGTTTTTGGTATTATGTACCTAGGTCCCTGGGTGGTGCAAACAGTTTGCACTTTACTATTAATCTAAAGATTGGTGGTTCGAACCCACATAGTGGTGCCTTGGAAGAAAGACCTGGTGATCTGCTTCCATAAAGATCACAGCCAAGAAAATCCTGTATGCAGTTCTACTCTGTAACACAAGGTGTCACCATGAGTTGGAATCAACTCCATGGCAGCAGGTCTAGTTTTCTTGGTTAATTATGTACCTGTGCTGGGAATAGACACTAAGACACTACACATCATCTGTCTGATTGCCTCTTGAGGAGCGGGAAGTCCCACAGTTAGAAAGTCATTTTGATTTGCTGATATGAACTCGTTTGTCTTGTAATACAAAGTCAATTACCTAAGAAGCTAGCAGAATGAACCTAAGAAACCAAGGTCAGACTTTCAAAATATGTTGGCTAAAGGTATCAAGAACTTCCTGCTACTTCTAACACAAGGCCATAAAGAATCCTTTCTGATGGAGAACAAGATAGTGCAGTTAAGGGGGAGAAAAAAAAATTCTAATATAGCTGCTTTTTAGCTAAATTCTTTGATCTCATTGTCACAGATTATCAGCCACCTGCAAACTTGAAAATTCATAAAAGAATATTTTCGAACTATGTCAGCATCCCTTCTCCCACATGTGTACACACGCACTTTGTGTGCTCACTCACCAACGAGTTTAAAAATAGGAACCCTGGTGTTGCCATGACTCCCAGCGCTGCTGGAACAGCCTTCCTTCCCCTTTGATGTGATTTCACTTCGGAACAGGATTTAACCAGAGTCTGGCTCAGAGCGGCCTCTAGCGGCTCGATCCTTTGGGATGAACTCCCTTCCCTGTGCATTTAGCCCAGTTTCAAAATGAACCCATATCAGTAGACAAGTTAAACACTTGTCTGTTCTTAGCTGTTCTCATGTGATCAGCTTTTTACAGAATCTTTCTCGTCAGCCCTGGGTAACAAGTATGTTGGAACCGATTGTGTGCTCAAACCTCTGGGGAACAGCCCAGAATTTCACAGTCTTTCTGGACAGACAAGTCTTATATCCACCAAACATTTAGAGAACAGTAGAGACCAGTGGCAGGGAAGGTGGGTGGCAGAGGTCGTGATGGCCAGTGGGGTAATTTAAATAAGGTGTTTGTTCCAGTGATCAGGAATTAACATTTTTCATTTTCAGATAAAGGGGTTTTCTAGAATTCATCACCTGATACCGATTCAAGACCTCAGGAAGTGCTGATGTGTTGACTTCCTCCCATGCTGTTCTTTATCTTGTTTCCAGTTCCCCGTGTCAGTGCTTCTCAGCCCTGGATGCACATTCCGTATTTCCTGGAAGCTTTAAAAAGCTGTATACAGATCCCAAAGCCCCACCCACCAGAGATTCAGATTTAGTTGGACTGAGTCAGGGGCCTTGGAACTGGCATTTATTAAAAGTTTCCAGAGTGATGCTAAAGGGCAGCCAGTGTGGGGACCATGACCTCGGGGAACATCTAGCTCAATTGGCTTAACATAGTTTATAAAGAAAACGTTCTACATTCTACTTTGGAGAGTAGCATCAGGGGTCCCTGTGAGCGGCCATCTGATACTCCACTGGTCTCACCCCTTCGAGAGCAAGGGAGAATGAAGGAAACTAAAGATACAAGAGAAAGATTAGCCCAAAGGACTAATGGACCACATCTACCACGGCCTCCACCAGACAGAATACTATACAACTAGATGGCTACCACCACTGACTGCTCTGACAGGGATCACAATAGAGGGCCCCAGACAGAGCTGGAGAAAAATGTAGAACAAAATTCTAACTCACAAAAAAAAAGGCACGGGCTTATTGGCCTGACAGAAACTTGAGAAACCCCAAGAGTATGGCCCCCAGACACCCTTTTAGCTCAGTAATGAAATCACACCCGAGGTTCACACTTCAGCCGAAGATTAGACAGGCCCATAGAACAACATGAGACTAAAGGGGCACATGAGCCCAGGGGTAAGGACTAGAAGGCAGGAGGGGACAGAAAAGCTGGTAATAGGGAACCCAAGTTCAAGAAGGGACAGTGTTAACAGGTCATAAGGTTGTTAACCAATGTCATAAAACATAATGGTTTAATGAGAAACTAGTTTGTTCTGTAAGTCTTCATCTAAAGTACAATAAAAAATAAACTAAAAAAAAAAAAAGGGGGGGCAGCCAGGGTTGAGAACCACTGTCCTAGACTTTACTGTCATTTTTGTGACCCCAATGACCAGAAGAGGGTAAAAGGCAATGATAGTATTTGCATAATTTGAACTTGGTGCTAATAAAAGAATTCCTTCCTCTAATTCTCTCCTGATGACTAGTCTAAAATTTTTGGTCACTATTTCGATGGTAGTGGGTGTTATTAATAAGAAATTCAGATTCTGAAAGCAGTGTAGGATATGGACATTTCATCAGAGACGGTGGATCGTCCTAAAACCGTTTTTGCTCCTTTTGCTGACACCCCATGTGTCTGTTTTACGCAGAGATGAGTTTCCATCAGTAAAGCTGGCAACCTAAGCATCAAAACAAATTTGACTTTAAATGGCATTTTCATTCCCCCGTATATAGATTACAAACCCAAAAGAAACAGAAGTTTCAAGCTCCCAAATTTGATGTGTCTGCTGGCTTTGATGAGAAATTGATGCTTTGCTAAATTTCAAAGCACACAAGTGGCTTTAAAATGAAAGTTATTAACACCAGAAAATGACGTTCTTTGTATTACTACACTGTTATTACCCTTAATGGAATTGCTGCCTATAAGTGCTACAGAATGAAAGGAAAAACAGTGTTTAGAATGAGGAAGATGCAGGGTGAGGGCCAAAGTAAGAAAACAAATGGGAGCCCATCTTGATCTTAACGACTCTTCCTATGGAGGCTGGGAGTGTCTCCCTTCAGGGAAACCAGTCGAGGTGAGCTTACTCATATTCCTGCAGGAGAAGGAGCTTTGCAGAGGGTGTCATGATGTGTGGCATTATTGTGATTCTGACTGGGTCCAACCTTGGCAGTGTCTGCTATGAGCAAGCAAGGCTTGATGCCACCTATCTGATTAAAAATTTTGCATGGCATAGACAACTTTATTTTTGCCCAAAAGAAGAAGAAGAAGAGAAAGAAATGCTACGATATTGTTGTTAAAGCTCATTGTGATTTAGAACAGAGAAGATGGTAGAGCCTCCAGGCACTCATACCAAATAGATGATTATTAGATGATTGCTATCATGGGGTTTAACCCTTTTCATCCACCCAGTCATCTCTCCCACATTTATCACTAAAGTGCCTGGCTGAACAGATGGCATTTGGCATCAGGCCCTTAAGGGCATCAGACTTGGACTTGGTTGAATGAGCAGGAGGGAATGAATCCAGACCACTTGTTCTTCCCCAAACTCCAGATTCTACATCTGGGCTATTGTATAGAGTTTCATGGCTTCTTTTCACCAATAGCGTAACATGAAGGAGGTACTAATTATTATTAATTATTACACACTGTATGTTCCCTTTTGGGCATTTATTATATAATCAGTAACCAGTTGCCTAGTGAGTCAGTCCTACATGTGGCGACACCATGTATGTCAGAGTAGGACTGTGCTCCATAGGGTTTTCAATATCTGGTTTTTTGGAAGTGGATTACCAGGCCCTTCTTCCGAGGTGCCTCTGGGTGGACTTGAACCTCCAACCTTTTGATTAGCAGTGAATGAATTAACCATTTGCTCCACCCAGGGACCCCGTTTATTATATGGCGTGTTCTGATATTGAGCTGGCTTCTCAAGGTTTGGTTGAAAATGTCTTATGGAGGCAGTCTTATTTTTGTTTTACTTATGCCCAGTGACTGAAGCTATAAGTAGGCTAATGTGTTTAGCTGCCTATTTTTAAGTATATAGAGTTTTTCTTCAGACTTCATATCAGGGACACATAAGACAATAATGAGTTCTGCATTTGAGGTTAAAGATGTGTGAAAGGAGATGTAATTACTATACCATGATCTTCAGTTATGGACCTGTGAATTTTAGTGGCTGAGAGCTAGTGGCTACTCTTGGTGTCACTTGTACTTTACAGACGTCTTTTCCATTGCTGGCATTGCTTTCATCTTGCCTGAGTGATGCTAACCTCGTTTCATCCGGGCTAATTGATGTTGTTTTGAGAACCAGGCAGCGAGAAGAAGAGACACAATAGTTAATTTGCTCAGAGGGCCTCACTGTGCTGTCTACCACCCTTACTTGTTGAATTAAAGTGGGGAACTCAAAACACCGTGTGGTGCTCTGAAGGAGCCCAGGCTACATCCAAGGTTTCAGTATATACCTGGTATTCCTTTTTCTCTCTAGAAGATGATATGATAGGTCATCTGTCTCAGTGTCAGGAGAACAGGAAAAAAAAAAAAATTTGTTTCCAATTGTAGAGGTAAAGTTGGGAAGTGGGAAAAGAAAGCAAGTGGAGCATTTGATTCAGCCGTCAAAATCCTTTGGGTCATGTGTGAAGGACACACATGCTAAGTCTGTCAGCACTGGCAGTGACATGTGCTTCAGATTGTGAGCTTATTTATTTTTCAAAAAAAAAAAAAAAACTCCTGTCTTCCCATCTTTCTGAGCACTGGGAAGGAATCCTACTTTTCCACACTTGGCTGTACCAGCTGTCCAATCAGTCACTTGGGTTGTTAGTAAGCAGCAGGGAAATGTGTCTATAAGAAGTTGACAGGAGACATAAAGAAGGAACGGGATCTATGTGAAGAGAAAAGAACATTTTAGAAATTAATAAGAGCAGTGCATGACCCTGCAAGGCCAAGGTGTTGGGCCCCTGATCAGCAGGTGAGCGTGCAGTGGCTCCAGTCTGTGTTTGGCCCATCCTAATACAGTAGAGATGCTGCTGCGGGAGGGGCAGCCTTAGGACAGGAGAGCAGCCTGCTTTAACACAGCAGTGTTATGCCATGATGAGAAAATGAAAACCCTGCTTTTGTGAATTTAATTTCGGAGTGAAGAGGTTGTTCCCTGAAGGGGTGTGCACTCATAATTTCTCAAATGAATACTGTTTTCATTTTAAAAGGAATAAGGACCCGGGCCTGCTCAGATATCAAATCTCAAAGCGTGGCAAAGGTTCCCGTAGGCATCTGCCAGGAAGCTGACAGCTGGTGACTTCAGTAGATGATGAAAAGCCCTTCATCTAGGTGTCTCTACTTTTTTTGGATGGAGACATTGTCACCGAAGACCTCACAGTGGCTAAAGTAGTCTTTCTCAAATCAAGTTAGGGACGAGGAAGAAGTTGTAGCCATGCCTTTTTGAATCACATAAGATTGGCGTATACAGTAAATAATGAATTGGATATCTAGAACAAAAGTCTTATTTTCCCATAAATCTTGATTGTTCCGTTTTATCTGCTGGATGAGGTCCACATTCCGTAGGAAGCCATAGAAAACCCTTGAATATCTGAATCTAACCTTTGTGATCAGGTTGATTTATCTAACTGCCTCCCTTGGCAACTGCCTGCCCCACCTGAACATGCACTGCTAGCGATCCGGCAATGCCTGACCATCGTCTAAATATGACTACCTTTTACTACTCCGTGCATTTGTATATGCTGTTCTCGCTAACGCTCCTCTCTATCCATCCCCCTGGTGAATACATGAATGCCCTTTAAGACCCGACTCAAGTATCACTTCCTCCGTGAAGCTTTCTCTGACAATTCCAGGCAGAAGTACTCATTCCTCTCTTTGTGTACCTGTAGCTCAATTATAGCGCTTAGGTATATAAACAGTTCAAATGAAAAGTATATCTGAGAGTGTCTAAGGCTGGGGACTGTCTCCTTCATTTTTGTAATCATCCTAGGACCCATTGCATTGGCTTGTTGTTGTTGGAGTGTGCCGGAGAGTTGATTCCGACTCATAGCAGCCCTATAGGACAGAGTAGAATTTCCCCATAAGGCTCTTCCACAGTATTTCCTGGCTGTAATCTTCACAGGAGCGGATTGCCGATCTTTTTTTCTTGCGGGAGCCACTGGTGGGTTTGAACCGCTGACCTTTCAGTTAGCAGCTGAGCACTTAATCATTGTGCCACGTGGCCTTCTCATCGCATAGTAGACATATTTTTTATTCAATGAAAATGTCAATGGATTCATAAAGAAATAAAAGGTGGGGTTTATGCATGTGGACTGATAAAGTGATTATTCTTTTTAAAAATTAAATAAGCTATCCTTCATATGTGAAGGGAGGGATTTTCCTGACTCAGTAGCAATAGATGCCCTGGCTTTGGACTAGTTTTCAGTGTTTATGGGCACAGGGTGTTCACATGGTCGTATGCCTTATAATCAGTAACATGCACTTGGAAGTGCTTCCTCTCTGCCCTTCATCCCTTTTATACAGCCAGCAGACACCACTTAAATTCCTGCATGGTGCCCCTAAGAGTCATTTTTCCCTCTCCACTTCCATAGTCACTATTCTCATTAGCCTGTGCCTAGATTTCTATAACAAGCTGCTCCATGTCCCTTATCTTTAATTTCACAAAAATTATTTTACCCACTATCAGGTGTAATATCATTTGGGTCATTTTTATTCATGTGATTAAGGACTTATGAAGACTTCTTTTAGCCAAATTGAAACTTAGCATGTCAATCAATCCTTCCTAGTCATTACCAACCTGGTGTAAAATTGCTTTCTAAAATGGGCTTCAGTTCTGGGCACACCCCTCCATTCACCACCCATTCAGTGTGGTATAGTGGAAAGGGCACTCCACTGGGAGTTAGGAAACCATGGGCCCGTCCTGGATTTGTTACTAATTAGCTCTGTTACACCCTTGGGCAGGCAAATCGTTTAACCTGTTAAGATTTTGGTTTTCTCATTTGTAAAATGATGTTGCAGAAGAGATACTCACTAGGAAAGAATTTGAAGGAGCTGACCCCTGTGTTCCATACTGATTCTAAAATTCTTTGATTCTGTAATTGTATGAGAGATTGAGCTTCTATGTTCTCTTTCAGCTCTATGATCAATGAAGTGACTTGAGTGGGTTTTGAATCCAGAACCCTGGCCTTATTCATAGCACGTTATTATACAGCAGCAGACTACACTTCAGAAAAGGGAATGAAGAGAAAGGGCCTCTATGGAAGCTTGCCTCTTACGTGGACACATACAACACCAGGAGCAATCTTTTTTCAGATTAGTTTTAGTTTTTCGTTCAGCCAAGCCATTGATTCACTTGATAAAGAAAAATAAATAGGCCAGATTTGATTTTCTTTGATTGAAAAGATTTATTTTATATTCTTCCTGCCCAAGCGAACACTAACCTGCAGTTATTCACAGCCTAGTTACCCAATTCTGGGCTATCTGAACTCCTTGATTCTACTTTCTTTTTCTCAGGCCTAATTTTCATAGAGCTTTGACTTTTTAAGAAACACCATCTTAAGATGAACAGAACAAAGGCCAGGACATGGACCTCAGACTTCTTCTTATCACCATTTCTTATTTGATAACGGCATTATTCATCATGTCCAAGGTTGAATTTTTGTGCTATCCTCCATGACTTTTCCCCATCTCAGGTGAATGGCATGGTTGTCCTCCCAGTTGCATGAGTCAGAAATCTTCATGTCATCTCTGATTCTTTTTTCTCTCTTACCTGCTTCATCTAATCAATTTTCTAAGCTTACTGGTTTTTATAGCAAGATGTAGCTCAAATCTGTCCATTTATTTCCATTTCCTTTATGATCCTATGGCCCTGTTTAAATTGTGTGTGTGTGTATACGTCAAGATACGCACACACATATATTTATGTAACTATGTAATGTTTATGCCTTTTACTGACTAGACGATTAGCCCTGGGTTGCCGGGGATATGTCTGTTTCATTCACGATTGCATTTTAATCCTTAGCATTTTGATTGACTCAGATCAGGTACTCATTAAATATTTGTTGAATGAGTAAATTAAACTTAAGCTAATTATAAAATCAAGCTTTCTATTATCTGAGGCCTTGATTTCCTCTGGGCTTTTGGATTATCTATTTAAGACTTTGTGTCAGGTTCTTCTCTTAGATTCTAGGGCTCATCTTTATCTTTGTTTTCCAACTAATAGTAGAGCACCTAATCCACACCCAGAGCCCTACGCAGTGTGAAGGACAATGCAAAAGGAAAGGCTTGATCCAAAGCCTGCACACACAAAAAATGCTGAGTAGAAGTGCAAGACAATATGATTAAGTGCCTTAAATGAGTAGTATAATTCATATGCTATACAAAAAGTGTGTTGTCTATGGAGGCTGAAGTTATAGCCTTGAGATATCATGGAAGAACTGGAAGCAATGGCACTTCACCTAGACTTTGAAGTATGTAGGCTATAGAGGTTCAAGGGAAGGTGACATTCTTCCAAGTAGAAATAATAGCGTGAACATAGATGTGGATTCGATGCTTGAGACTGAATGTTCATATGAGGGTTATTTTGGGGTCAACTTCACCTGAATGGAACTGTAGACAGTAATGGGAAATAAGTATGGGGGGTAAGGTAGGAAAGAGCTGTTCTTCTGAAAGACAACATGTTATCATTGAAAGAGTGCTGTATTGGGAGTCAGCATCTAATTATGTGCCCTTAATCAAGTCATTTACTCTCTCCAGATATCAGTTTGCTCATTCAGAAAAAAATAGTGTGGTAAAGAGCATGTGTCAGTAAAGGATAGAACTATACAATATAAACTTCTAGCTGTTATATGCTATGATTCTGTAAAGGAGTTGAAATAGACATCACTACATATCTTTTTAAGGAGCCCTGGTGGTATAGTGGTTAGGTACTTGCCTGCTAACCAGAAGGTTGGCAGCTCGAACCCACCAGCTGTTCCACAGGAGAAAGATGAGGCAGTCTGCTTGCACAAAGATTTATAGCCTCAGAAATCTTATGAGGCAGTTCTACCCTGTCCTATAGCGTTACTATGAGTTGAAATTTAACTCAACAGCAATGAGTTTGGTTTTTTGGTTTGGTTTGGTGGTACAGTGGTTAAGCACCCAGCTGGTGATTCATACCCACCAGCCACCCCATGGGAAAAAGATGTGGCAATCTGCTTCCATAAAGATTACAGCCTTGGAAACCCAACGGAGCAGTTCTACCCTGTCCTGTAGGGTCTCTATGAATTGGAATCCACTCAAGGACACACAACAGCAACAACACATATTTTTAGGAAGTCCCTGGGTGGCACAAATGGTTAGGGCTCACTACTAGCCGAAAGGTTGGTGGTTCAGACCCACTCAGAGGCACCTCAGAAGACAACCTTGGCGATCTGCTTCCAAAAGGTCACAGGCTTGAAAACCCTGTAGAGCACAGTTCTACCCTGCACATATTGGGTCATCATGTGTCAGAATTGACTCGATGGCAACTAGCAACAATTGCATAATCATTTTGCTTTACAGTCCTTCACTCTATGAAACAGCCTGTTTAGTTTTTGAATCCTTGGTTTGAGCTACGTGAGTGTCACTGCCAACCAATAGATCATTTGTCTTAGTTATCTAGTGCTGCTATAACAGAAATAACACAAGTAGGTGGCTTTAACCAACAGAAATTTATTTTCTCACAGTTTAGGAGGCTGTTTTTGTTGTTGTTGTTAGGTCCTGTTGAGTCAGTTCTGACTTGTAGAGACCCTATGTACCACAGAATGAAACACTGCCCGGTCTTGCACCACGCTCACAATCATTATGCTTGAGCCCATGGTTGCAGCCACTGTGTCAGTCCACCTCATTGAGGATCTTCCTCTTTTTCACTGACCCTCTACTCTACCGAGCATGATGTTCTTCTCCGGGGACTGATCCCTCCGGACAATGTGTCCAAAGTATGTAAGACGCAGTCTTGCCATCTTTGCTTCTAAGAAGCATTCTGGTTGTACTTCCTCCAATACAGATTTGTTCATTCTTTTGGCAGTCCGTGGTATATTCAATATTCTTTGCCAACACCACAATTCAAAGGTGTCAGTTCTTCCTTGGTCTTCCTTCTTCACTGTCCACCTTTCGCATGCATATGATGTGATCGAAAGCCTGGAAGTCCCAATTCAGGGTGGCAGCTCTAGGGGAAGACTTTCTCTCTCTGTTGACTCTAGGGGAAGGTCCTTGTCTCTTTGAGCTTCTGCTCCTGGGTGATCTTCGTGTGACTTGGCATCTCTTTTCTCCCATCTCTGCTCTCTCACCTGCTTGTTTAATTTCTTTTATATCTCAGAAGAGATTGACTCAAGATATACCCTAATCCTGCCTCTTTAACATAACAAACATAGACTTATCCTCATTAATATAACCTAATCCTGCCTCATTAATATAACAAACACAACCCATTCAAAAATGGTATTATAACCGCAGGAAGAGGTTAGGATTTACAACACATAACAAAATGGAGGATAATTACATCAGATCACAAAATGGAAGACCACCACACAATACTGGGAATCATGGCCTAGTCAAGTTGAGATTTTTGGAGAACACAGTTCAACCCATGACAGTCACAGAGAACCCTGAATGCTAAATCAATGTAATTTAACATTACCATGGGAAGTGATCATCAGAAAGACTTGATGAAATGGTTATTTTAAGAAGGTTGCTCTTGTACCGCTATAAGAGATAAAGAAGGAAGAGTGACCCAAAGTGAGGAGGCAGTCAGGCCTTTTTGAAGTATTCTAAATGTGAGGTGACAAAGGCCAGAATTTTGGTGGCCACAAGGGATTGCAAGAGAATCTCAAAGGGAACTTCTTCAGGATCTGGTAATGCCCTATGACAGACAAAATGGAAAATAAAATAGTCAAAGTTGTCTTTCAGATTTTAAGATTGAGAGGATGGTGATGAATCAGTGGACATAGAGAAGTTGAAATAGTAACCATATTTTTCATAGGAAATGTGTTGAATTCTGAGCTGAGGGCCGGACATGTTAGCGAGGATGTCTTGCAATGCCTACAGCTATACAGTCTGGAACATGGAATTACAGAATTGAAATACATCAGCATAGAGTTGATACATCTGTCAGTTGCCTAGCTGAGAAAAAGCTCAGTTCTCTAAGGACAAGAGTATATAGAGAAAAGACTAGTGTGATTTGGACTGAGCCTTGCATATCCACTGTAGTCACAGGGAAGGAAGCAGAATATTCAGCAAACGTCACAGACCTGGTGGGGACAGGGAGAGAGGATTGTGGTGGTCAGCTCCATAGGGGGCATGTTAGTGAAGCCAAAAGAAATGACTATTTTTTAACCAAAGAGCCAATAGTGTCAAAGGTGGTAGAGAGAGCAGGCATTTGTGGTACATGCCGTATCATTTTTCCTCTTTTATAAAGTTAAATACCACTAATGATTATTTAGTTTTCTCATTATTCAGATTGGTTGTCTAATTTATCATTTTACTACTTTTTAAACAGCATAAGAAAAGAATTAAAAGGAAGGGAAGGAATTCACACCAGTTTTTCTTTTTTCTAGCTAGGTATGGGAAAAGGTTAATGGGGAAGGAACATAACACTCTCGTCTAAAATAAGATTTAGCTTCCCAAATTTGTACATGTTCAGAAGCCTGGGGAGTCCCCGTCCAATATCCTGGCCTTTGTACTTGCTGTCTGCATGGTCATGGCCAAGTTACTCAAATTCTCTGAGCTTGCTTATTCATCTGTAAAAACAGGTAACGATAAAGACTTCGTGTTAGTTTGGGGCTGATAAATGAGAATGTGTGCAAAGTGCTTAGCAGAGGGCCCTGAGAAAGTGCTCAAAAAACACCGTCGTTTTTTCTGTCATTATTATCTTATTCTACTTGTTCACACTGACATTAATAACAGAATTGAATGGGAAACAGTATTTAGAAAGTGTAAGCATTAAAGATTGTATATTCTTTTCCTCATTTTTTTTCCCCACGAGGCACAGATTTCTCCCATTATGGCTTTATAGGATATAAATCTATATGAAATCTAAGGAATTAATTGCTCTGGAATTTTTCTGCCATTGGATCCCAGCATCAATTTGTCCAAAGCATGGGATAACACACTGTTGAGGAGCACTGAGGAGGGACCCACAAATGCTGCATGATGAGAGGCATGAAATTATCTTAGTCTCTCCAGATTGAAGCATTTTACTGATGTTGGAGTGGGGAGCCATGCTGAAAGGAAAAAAAAAAAAATCATCTGTATATTTCTCAGAGCAAAGATGCATGTGCTGACAATTTAGATTTTTGCCCAGAGATGCTGGCATTTTATTTCTGGGGGCGGTTCTTATGTTTCCAACAGCGTTCCCACGGCATACCATGTTCTCTCCTCCGCGCCCTTCTCCTCCCACCCCCCTCCCCATATGTCTTCTTCTTTGTCTCGCCCACCCTACTCCTGGTTTCTTTCTGTCTCTCTCTTCTCTTGTAGGTTTTTTCTTTGAGTTGCAAAATGAATCCTGACATAGAACAGAAGTATCACTTTCCCTAAACCTGTTCTCCATTTATTTCTTTTCTGGAAGTTCTTGAAAAAACAAGAGATCTGGGAAATAGTCATTTCTGCATATTCCCTGATGTATTTCTCCTGTGTTTCCCATCCCTTTAATAATTCCTTTGGCACCATCCTCTCCCTTCTTCTTCCCTAAGCTTCTTCCATCATAGCTCTTCCTTCTCTCCTCCTCCAAGACTGTCTCTTCTTGAGTATGTTTATTCCCAGCTCAAGAACTATCTGGCCTTGGAACTCTTCAGCATACAAAAAGCTAGGAGAGAGAAATGACACAGAAATGGGAGGGGTGGAGAGAAGTAAGGCTTGGCTCTAAGAGTGACTTCGGAGGTGGGGAAAGACGACCAAATGGCCGGCGCAGCAGTGAATTATTGGATTAAAGAATTGTGATAGATGACGTGATGCTACAGACAGTAGTCCTCATTAGCTACCTTTCCAGAGGGTGAATGTTAGATTATTGCCAGCTTGTTTTGGTTTTTCTTTCACTAAAGCTAGTGCCAAAGAAATGATAGAGAAATCAAAACATCTGTCTTAGTCTTTAACTATGTCGCTGATGTCATCTCTCACTTAGATGGAGACGCAGTACCCTGAATGAAAGTACCATTGTTTTATGTTGTTTGATTTGTCCAAGAAGACACTTCTGTATGTAGAGGGTGTTACTCTTGGGTGGTGAGGGAGGCAGGTGTCTCTTTCGAGTGACTGAATAAAGAACAAAAAATAAGTAGGTATCAATTTTGTGCAAACAAAAGCCCAGAGAGAGAGAGAATTAATGGATAAGAAAGTGGTTCTTAAACTGGTAGGTTCTTTGGGTATTTTGTCCAGACTTACAGTTTACAGGAGACACTTGGTAATGTGACAATAGCAAATTGTACTCTGGCCATCCAGCCATCCACGCATCTAGCCATCCAATTTTTATTGAGCATGGCCTGTGTGCATAGCCAGTGGTAGGTACTGTGGTAGTTTATGCCTGGTTTCTGTCTTGAAAGAATTCTCAATATTGAAGCACACACAAAGAATGTATGAATTGGCATCTCTTCTTTCTGGATTTTTTCTATACTTTTTCTTTCTTCTAGGCTTTAAAATCTTCTTTGAAGCCAAAAACTACAGCTCTCTGAGTAGCTCCTTAGGGATGAAAGTGCCTACAAGACAAAGTACTAGTTTGGGGTTTTAAAAAAAAATTGATTTCATTTTTATTTTTTAATTTAGATAGGAAAATATTCTGATGCATAGGGAGTTGTGGGTGCCCTTTGGTGGCTGGATGATGAAAAATTAGAGAACTACTGGACAGTAATTCTAAAAAGGTTCCAGCCTTCAATACCTCCTTCCACGTGTGCCTGAGAATTGCATTGACTCCCACGCTCCAATATTAGGTCTGCCCAACACACACAATCCTGGGAGGGCTACTGAGCGTATCATTCTTGGAGTACAATCAGACTCATGGGATGTTGCATGAAAGCAAAATGGTTGCAATTCAAGGAGGTAAAAGATCATTAATTCATTCATTATTCAGCCTCCATTTTCTGAGTTCCTACCATGTCCCTGGCTCTGTAAATACAGATCTAAAAAGACAAGGTTTTGTTCCCTTGAGGGACTCACAATTTCTGTGATAGAGGCAGCTGAGAAAACACCTGAAATACCAAATGGGATCAACTTTAGGCGAGGAGGTTTGCCAAGGATGCAAAACAGGTTATCACCTGAGCAGATATGAAGGGTAGGGGAAGGTACTCTACCCCACGCCCAGGGGAAGGGCAACATGCAGAAGTTATGTTTCTAGGCTTCTCAATTATCAACAGCTTTACCTTTTGCTTTACAAAATTATTGTACAGAACTCTTAATAAATAGGAAAATGGCTTGCATTTCTTAGCCTTTACCCGCAGTCTCTCTGAGCCCCCACAGTAATCACTGTTCCGGGTGTTCCCACCTTGAGAAACAATGGCCATCTGAGCCTATATCCTAGTCATCATTTCATAAACTCTGCAGAAATAGTAAGTAAAATGGTATGCTTTTGATAGGACTAATCATCATCATTATTACAGTAACAGAATTTATATATTCTTTAGAGTTTGCAGGGTGCCCTCACATATAGCTTCTTGTTTTTCCAGAGGTAAGGAATACGATATAGACTCCCAGCTAGTAAAGGACAGTGAGAACCTGGGTCACCCAATTGTA
Source organism: Elephas maximus indicus (assembly GCF_024166365.1). Taxonomy (NCBI): domain Eukaryota; kingdom Metazoa; phylum Chordata; class Mammalia; order Proboscidea; family Elephantidae; genus Elephas; species Elephas maximus. The sequence goes on along the minus strand of NC_064822.1, from coordinate 72,360,066 downwards.
AAACCTCAAAGGACCAACTGCAAATCCTTAAAATCTCAAATACTTTTCTATACAACCCTGATAAAGTGAAAAATCATTGTGATATTATAAATCTATAAATCAACTGAAGAATTCATGGAGAACCACCATTGAAACAAGTGAGGCCTGTTCTCTGGAACGAAGGCCCAGCTGTGGAGAACAAGAGTATTGAACTGGGAATCACAAGACCTGTGTGCCCACCTGTACTCTTCCTTGTCCTTGTACAGTCACTTTGCTTCTTCATGTCTTAGTCTTCTCATCTGTAAAATGAAGGGCCAGGGTTAAATGATCCCTAAAGTTAAGAGCATAGAATTTGGAGCCAGACTGTTGGGTTCTGCCACCTCGTAGTTGTGAGACCTTAAGCAAGTTACTTAATTTCTTTGAGCCTCAGTTTACTCATCTGAAAAATGGAAATAATAATTGTGTCTACCTCATCAAATTTTCATGAGTATTCCATGAAAATAGATAATAATTTTAAGGGCTTAAAATAATATGTGGCTTAGGGTAAATGCTATCTAATTGATCGTTAAAAAAAAAAAAAACAAAAACGCTGGTCTCTCCTCACTGTAGGGTATTATGAGCATTCGAAGCTTCATTATTATTGGAAGTGGAGAAATAATGTAAAATTTTACATTATTTTACAGGAACTGCTTTAAGGGAAAAATGATGAAATGACAAAGAGTTATGACGATTTCAGCAGGAAGCTCTAGAAGAAATATAGTACAATAAAAAATGAGGTATTTCATTGCTATGTGTGGAAATTCATGGGCAAAGATCTTAGTAGGGGAGGACCCGAAGGTGGTGTCATATTTTGGACCTTCCAGAATCAAAACAGAGCAATTTAAGAAACTCAGGCCTGGTAAAATTACCTCGGGTGACATTATTCATGTTCATTTTGTGGTTAATTGATGCCCAACCCAGACTCAGCAGCTGGCTTACCCCTGCGTGCCATTCCTGCTGCTGCTCTGGATCTGTGCTCCCTCCCCTGGTAGTATCGATACCCAGGGTCCAGTGAAGTTGATGCTTTCTCGTCATAAACTGTAGGTCCTCTGCCCTGGAAATTACTCCATATATACTTGTTTGGTTGACATTACTTGTTAAGCAGAGGAAAAATGAAAATATGCTGGCTGCCTGCATTTTAGTTCTGTGAGAATTTTCCTTGAATTAGGAAGTTTGAATAAATTCAGTCTGTAAGGAGGCAAATGGACTCAAACATACCAACAATCATGAAGATGATGCAGGACCAGGCATTGTTTCATTCTGTTATACATAAGGTCACTGTGACTCAGAGCTGACTTGATGGCAAACTGACAACAGAACAACAACATAAGGAGGCAGAAGCCTGAAGAGGTCTTTGTGTCTGATCTGCCTGGTTTCTATATTCTTGATCAAGCCCTGTATCTTGTTCATGCTGTGGCACAATCAGTAGTTCCTGGTTGCTGGTTCGGCTTTAGAATCAGTCATTGAAAACAGCAACCATAGCCTTGGTTTCCTAGTCTGTATGAAGAGGAGAACAACTTGCAAGTGTGTTGTGATGATTAAATAAAATATGTGAACTCAGATCTAATATGGTACTGCCACCTGATTGCCTTACTCCCCCTCTTTTCTCTTACCTGCCTACCTTGCTCTGTCCCTCCCCTCCCACCTCCTTTCCTCTCATTCTTCCTTTCTTCCTTGTATTAAAAGTGACACAGTCTGGTGACTAATTCCTGATCTGCTGTTTGATTTCTTCTGAAGGGGATATAATCCCTCCTGGGGACACCTGAGGCTAGTTAGTGACAGTAGAGGAAAACAGAGCACCCTGGGAAATGAGCAGCAGAGTCATGTCCAAGAAGGGAAGTTAAGAAGGAGCTTTTGATAGGCACAGAGCAAGAGAGATTGCGACTGCTGTATTTGCGTATGTGTCCTGCCACAAGGAATTGTTTGCCTTAAACCATCATCTTAATTTACTGATTCAGGTAAAGAGAGAGGGATGAAGACAGGGAGGAAATCGTGATCTCTGGAGGCCGCACTATGTACTAAAGACTGTCATAGAATGAGTCAGGCAGGGAACTTGTGGAGTCAGTGGTAGGGTCAGGGCTGTCACAGGGTACTTTAGCTTGCTTATATCTTCTCCTCAGAAGGGGCCTATCTTAGCCTTTGTGCAAGGAGTTTGTACGTGGGTAATGATCCTATGTAACAGGAATTAAGAATCAGGACCTTGAGTGAGGCAAAGGAGGAACAGCCAATGAAAAGCTTTATTGAACTGACAGCCACAGGGGGTGACTGGTGCTTGATGCCATCAAGACTTTCCTGAAGGGCCTTATGAAATGCATCTGAGAACATAGTCAGGTGACCAATTCTTAATCTCACGTAGTAACTCCTGTCTAACATTTCTACCTCCCTAATCTTCTGACCCCTTTTGCAGTGGCAAAGTCATTCCAGCATCTGCCACCTTGTTCCCTAGGCCATGAACTCAGAAGCATATTAGGAGTTCTTAGCCAGGACCTTGCACTCTAAGTCACAAGAAAGTGCTCCCATACCAATAAATTCCTTTCTGTCTAGCTATATCCCACTCCACCCCCAGTCTAACTTCCTCAATTCCACTCCCACACATGCTCCCTGCTTTCTGCAGATCTATATTAGTCAGATCTTTCATTGCAATTTCTTCAGTATGTAAGCTCTTTCCTTCTAGAAGAGAAGCTGTGTTTTTCAGCTGTAGTTGTGCTGTGACCCAACTCCAGTTATTTGTCCGGAGGCAATGAGGGGAGACAGGGGCATATACTGTGGAGAAACAGGGATTATCTTGAGAAGGAACTGCCTCAGATGAGGTGTCTGTAGGGTCTCTAAGCAGAGCTGAGTTTCTTTCCTCTAGCAATGGGAGAGGAGCTTCTTTTGCTTTCTGTCCACCTAAATGTCCCCATGCAGGTCTCAGGGTTCCATTCTTCCTGTTAGGATTTTCACACAGGAGACATGTGAAGGTTGTGAATCCAATCGTTTGCAGCATTGCCATCCTTATATTTAGTTCCTGGATCTGATTTTCAACAGTCTTCCCTGTGCCTACAGGAGATGCGAGTCTCTGTGAACATGGCCATAAGCATGCTCTGGCTTTTACGGCATGACTTGAGTTGACATGACCTTTCCAAATTCTTTTTTTTAAGACTTGCAAATATGTTGACAAAGCCAGCCACCTGAACACATGTTGTTCAAATGCCAGAGCCACCACATAACCCAACACGTCAACCTCCACCTCCTCCTCATCCTGTCCCACCACAGATGAGAGTCAGTATTTGTGACGATACTGCATGCCAGGAGCTGCCACTACCCTGCTTGCTCTCAGCAGTAGGATATTCCTTGAACTTCACAATCCCACCTTGAGGGTCTGATTTCTATAGCCACTCCTAGTACCAGTTGTCTTACCCTGAGTTTCCTTGAAGGTGGAGCCTGAGGCAAAGACATACATGTAGATAGTTTATTTGGAAAGTAATTGCAGGGAACAAGAGTTAAGGGCCAGAAAAATGAGACAGGGAAAGAGAGAAAGTCGATAGAAAGATGAGTTATTGAGTTGAGTGGACCAAGTGGTCCTCAATTCTACAAGATCTTCCAAAGAGCCTTAAGAAATGTGTCTTCAAACTGCCTTACCAGAAGGACAAAAGGGGGAAGCATTTATTCACAGGCTTCCGTTTATCTCTTGCACTTCCAGTTGCATATGTACACGTGTCCATCAGTTCCTTCACAAGCATCCCATGTTGTGGTAGCAGAGAGGCCCCAGGGCAAGAAGCTTGAGCTGGGCAGTAGTGACTGAGATATGAGGTATGCTACATGAAGCTGGCTGAAGCCTGAGCCGCAGTGGTAACCCTGTCCATAACTGGAGTGGCAGGTGAGGCTGAGATGGAAGGTGAGGCTGAGAGGATTTGAAGTAGTACGTAAGTGGTGCCTTATATACCACTCTCATTAAACAAACTGCCTATCTTATGCTTGCCTTGAAGCAGATGAACAACTCTAACTTCTCTTTGAAGCTAGAGAAACACAGCCATGGTGACAAAGCCACAGATCTCAAATTGTCTCAGTCCTACCAGCACCTCTGCTACATTTCCTACTATGTTAATGTTCTCTGGCTCTTTAAAACAAAAATAACTTTACACTCCCTCTTCTCACTTTAAACCTATTACATCTCCTCCCTCTCTAGTTAACACTCTATGCTGGTAATGCTGCCTCATAATTCATTGAGAAAATGGAATTATTCTACCAGGAACTTCCTCATTTTCATACTACCAAATCTACTAGCCTTCCTGCATCAGTCCATGCCATCTACCTTCCCTCCACGTACTGTGGATGAAATACCCCTGCTTCTATTACAGACCAACTCTTAACAGAAAAAAAAAAAAAAAGTCCTTGAGAAAGCAAAAGAGCTTGATTCCAGTGCTTTTCAACTCCTGGATCCCAGCCTTTTTGCTTTCTCAAGGACTTTGTTATTTCTTTCTCTCTACTGTACCATTTCTACCAGCCACAAATACATTCTAATGTCTCCTATATTCAAAATGAAACAAAACCTCCTTGACCACACAGCCAGCTCAGCCTGCCTCTTCATTTTTCTTATCCCCTTAATAGCAAAACTTCTTGAAAGAATTGTCTATAATTACTTTTTCTACTTCCTCCCTCCACTCTAATTCATTCCATTTGGGCTCCCATTCATATTGCTTCAGTGGAATGGCTTTTGTAGCTCTTGCCCAAGTCGCCAGTTACCAACATGTTGTCAAGCACTGTAGTCAGTCCATTGTCATCTTGTCCTCTCTGCAGCATTTGGCGCAATTGACAGCTTCCTCATAGAAATTATTTTTCTTGACTTTCATGAAGCCACATTCTAGGGATTTTCCTCCCATCTCATTGGCCAGTTCTTCTTAATCTTCTTTGCTAACTCTTTTTTCTCTCTCTCTCCATCTCCATGGCTGTCCATAGGGCTCTGTGTTGGGCCCTGTTTAAATGGTCCTCTAACTTTATAAGGAGCCCTGGTAGCACAGCAGTTAAGAGCTACAGCTTCTAACCAAAAGGTCAGCAGTTGGAATCCACCAACTGCTCCTTGGAAACCCTATGGGGTAGTTATACTCTGTCCTGTAGGGTCGCTGTAAGTCAGAATCGACTCAACAGTAATGGGTTTAGTTTGTTTTATAACTTCATAAGGGGGAAGGAGAATCAAGATCAACCTCCCAAGGCTGATTCTTATGAGGCGGAGGCAAGGCATGCCTCTGCCCTCCAACCTTTTTACCATTCTCATACCAACTGTCCCTCCCATGGCACTCTATACTTCTGTGATGAGTTCGATGATTCATTACAATGGCAACATAGAATTCACAGATAATACTTACAATCATGGGGCTTATTACAGTTCAGGTTCAGACACACTCAGGATACAGTTCTTCCATCAAGACAGCTTCTCTCAGCCGTGCCTGCAGGAAAGCCTCTCTCTGGCCTTTCAGCCTCTGCCCTGCTCAGGCAAGTGTTACAAAGCTCTTTTAGCTTAACCTATCAGCGCCCGAAGCACCCCACTCCACCAGTAAGCTTCAGCCTGAAGGCACTCCGCTCTGCCTCCCTAGGTTGGAAAACCTAGTTCCACCAAGTGCCCAGAGGCACCCTACTCTGCCAGCAATCTTCCTACCCAAAGGCACTTAGCTTTCTCACCCCATGGGCCCAGGAAGCGTACCATGCTGTCTCCTTCCTCTGCTGCTGTGGACTCTCTGCCACCACATCTCACCGTCTTCAGTGTTACAGCATTCTCTCTCTCCCTCCATCTCCAGGTTCCAGTTGCTTCTCAGCGTAAGGATCCCAGATCCAAAGAATGCGTTCCAATTTGGCTCTCCTTTCTTGGTGGTGGTGAGATCCTTTCCTCCTGCCTCTGGGATGGTTGATTTTAAGCCTAGTGGGATGGCAAAGCTGACTAGTCCCTTTATTAGGGCTCCATATACTTTATTTGCATAGTCTCACTCAATCATTGTATGTGAGTCACAAAGACTATTAGAAGGGCCATATTAAGTAATTCATTGCATCACAGGTTCTCTTATTTTTCTTTTATTTAAACAGGTTTCCTAGATGAGCTTATCTAATCCGTGGGTTTACATATTCCCTATATGCGATGACTCTCAAAAACACGCCTTCCTCTCGGACCATGCCTCAAAACTCCAGGCTAGACTATCTAGTTACCTATTAGACATTTCCACAGTGCCTGGCAGGCATCTAAAGTTTAACATAGCCAAAATAGAAATTTTTCTCCCCCGTTGAAAATTGTTCCCTCTTTAGTCTCCCACATCTCAGTAAATAGTAACCTCAGTTGACACAGTTGCTCAGGTTTTCCATAAATTACCCTTTTTTCTCATTCCCACATCCAAAACGTAAGCAAATCCTATTGAGTCTGTCTTCACATCATGTATGTCAGTCTATTCTCCTCTCCTCTAATCACCCTAGTTCAGGCTACCAACATTCTATTCTTGGACTACTGCAAGAGTCTCCTTGTAGAGCATGCAGAATAAATTAAAACAACAACAATATAAAAAAAAATAAAGTTTTTAAAAAAGTAAATAAAATGATGTCACTTTCCTGTTCAAAATTTTCGGTGGCTTCCTGTAACACTTAGAAGAAAATCCAACACCTTACCAAAGCGCGCAAAGCCCTGCCTCACCTTATCTTTTTACCTTTGTTAGTTTGGCCATTGTGCTCCAGCTCCTTTCTGTTTCCTCAAATATGCCATACTTCAACTTGCCTTAGGAGCCTTGAACATGCTGCTCCTCTTCCTGGCACGGTGTTCATATAGCTGGCATACTTGTGTCATTCAGAACTCAGCGTAATTATTATTTCCTCAGAGCAAATTTTCCTGCCTGCCTACTACCAAGTATCTCTATTTAATTCTCTGTATATTGTATCAATTTTTATTATCATAGTTTGTTTATTACCTTTTTCCTTCTTTAGACTTACTTCATGAGTACTTGTTCATATCTGTTTCTCAAGCACTTAGTTTAGTACATATATAGCTAAGCAGGTACTCAGTATGTGTTAAAGGAACAAGTAAGTAAACATAGTGCACTTTCTTTACAAGAGCAACTTCAAGACAAGTGCTTTAGTTTTGCCCCTTATAGACAGATTGTTGCCTCCCACACACCCACCCCAGGCTCCTCCTATGTGGAAATCCTAGAAGACCCTACTATGAATAAAGTATTTGTTTGTTAGTTTAGTACTTTACTAAAACTTCAAGGGTTGGGGCTCTTTGAAGAGAAATTATGCGATCACCATAACATTGAGAACTTACCTTAGATTTTCCTAAAAATCCTAAAAAAAAATCCTAGCCCCTGTTAAATCTGTTGGTGGAAGGAAGGCAGTCAAAGAATTTAGTTCTTTCTCTAACAGACTTGCTTTTTGACAACAGTGTGGACCTTAGTTTAGTGAAGTTTAGTGCACTGTTGTTGAACATTCAGAAGGAAATAAATTGGCCACTCATTTAAATGCTTTCCTTAAAGACCTTCACAATGACTTTTGACCCTAGTCAGTTTTACTACACACATGTTAGTGTCATTCCCTTTTCATCACAGTAGGTCCCTTTTGCTGGTGTAGACAGTTTGGCGCAGTGCTAGAAAGGGCATGTCATTTTTTATTGGGGATGTAAGAAAAAAAAAGACCGGTTGGTTAAATATGCCAGAACTGAGGAGCCAGACACCCTGTGACAGATGCCAGGCCACAGGTGCCTGGGAAGTGGCACAAGCCAGGGGATTATCCACATGAGAAGGTTATTTTTTAATTAGACAAAAGCAGGCTGACTCAACATTTACCTGTGTCTCCATTAGACCCAGAGATTGAGATTCAGTCTCATCTTTATCAGTGCTCTAACCACACCACCCCTGGGGCCAACTCTTTCCCAGCTTCACACAGGAACCCATGGTCTGGGTTAATCATTCCTTCTATCCATTTAAAAGTGCACAAGGGACTTTAATCCGAAGTCTTCCACCGTTCACTCAGTAGTGCTGTGATGAGCCAGTTTGGGTACTTGCAGGCAAAGGCTTCAAAATCTTAATGATCAGGAGCATCAATTAATGAGAGTGAATCCCTAGCAAATTGGCCTCCATTTCTATGAAATAACAAAATAATTGCCTCCTGACACCATGGCCCTAATACAGGTACATTTCAACAGGAACAAATTAGCATTAGAATGAATCTCTGAAACAGATGCAATGTAATGATGCCAAAAGCAGCTGTGTGAATTTGATATCTGCGTTTTGGGTTTGTTACAAGTTTTTATGTACAGAAAGGAGACATTCAGGCAATGAACAGAAATGTTGGCTTGGCTTGGCTGGGATTTCTGAACTTTGTATTTTGATGGGCTTCTATTTGAATACCACTATGTCTTGAAACTTGACTCGATGGCACTGGGTTTGGTTTGGTTTATGTCTTGAAAACCCTGGTGGCATAGTGGTTAAGAGCTACAGCTGCTGATCAAAAGTTCAGTAGTTTGACTCCACCAGGCACTCCTTGGAAACTCTATGGGGCAGCTCTGCTCTGTTCTGTAGGGTCGCTCTGAGTCGGAATTGATGACAATGGGTTTTGGATACAGCTTCTTATATGGTGGTATGTGTTACCATCATTTTAGTTGTTAGGAAGGGCTTGTCTTAGTTGGGGTTCCATTCAAAAACAAATATTTGTTAAAATTTATTGAAGAATTTGGACATTTTTTCTGGACAGAAACTATGTTCATGCTTTGGAATTTACAATGGAATAGATAGATGGGTGATTTGTTGATAACTATTTGATTGACGTGGATGAGCGAAATAGAGTAAGTTACACTTGAGTGTTGACTGGAATGCAAAAAAGCAAACATGAAGTGACAGAAGCACTATGCATGTATTTGTGTAGGGGATTGATTTTGGAAGCAAGTGGATCAGCGTGCAGGAGTCAGTGTTAGAGTGGTGAGTTGTACGCAGGAGTAACAGCCCACTCCGTTAGACAGGAGTGTGGGTTAGCTCCTGGCTTCTGTAAATGGAAGAGGGTGAGTGACAGTGGGTGAAGGCGAGTGTAAGTGATTCCAGTGTATGAAGGGCTTGTAGTGAAGATCGTGTGAGAGCAGGTATGTGGGTAGGTGGATGGTGGCCTCTGACCAAGGCCATGAGTGTTTGAGACTTAGCATATGTCTAAGCAAAATAGGTAGGTCAATACTCTTGAATATTTTGAGAGTGAGAGGGAGGGTTGGTATAGAAGTTCATCTTTAGTCATTACACTCGTGGCTCCGTTGGAGAGAGGTGCTCATTGGAGCTTGTTTTCTCCTCTGCATTTCTACTTATGGTATGAAGGGAACCCAGTGTTTGAACCCCCTCTTTTAAAATCAAATACACCAAAGCCACGTAATCATGATACTCCCATGGTATGTTACCTTTCTCATCTCTACTAACAGTAACCTCATGTAACTGAATTTACCTCCCGGGATCGTCAAGTGACTAACTAAAGGGGCTTCTAGATCCTCTTTAGACGCTGCTGTGTAAGGCAGCATTATAGTTTCTGTTATTTACATTTTTGTCATCTCCAGCCCCATCAGAGTTCCCTAGAGAAGCTTGCCTACACCATAAAATACTGTAGGACAAAGCAAGCAATTTACACTTGGGTATAAGCCAGCAACAACTCCCTGCTTCTCCTCCTCACCCCACCCATTCATCTGTGAAACTGCCTTGGACCAGGTTTTTGCCCTTTTTTTTGTTTCCCTGGTACTTCCTCCCTACTACTTAAAGGCTTTTGTAGTTTTTCACAGTTGTGATCTCTCCTTAAATACCCCTAGTTAAGTTTCCTGAATGATCAGCCGGAACAGCTTTGTCTCCTCACCTTGGAAGAGGGGAGGAGGACGAGGAACATGTGTGTGGCCTGCGGGCAGCAGAGGTGCTGTCTGGTCACCGGAGTTCTCACCCACCCTTCCACAAAGTTGTGCAGAGGCTGCTTCAGCTGACGCCCTGCTGAGGATAGAGAGGAGTGGGGAGGGTGGCCCCAGAGCAGAAGGCTGGGGGTACCAGGACAGGCATATGGAGGAAGTGGTGGCACATGAGAGGCAAAGACTTCTCTTCCACATGGAGAAGCAAGGAATCATCATCACAGAGTCAAGAGACAATGGAGGTCATTGAAGGAAGAGAAGCAGAAAGATGTTTAAGAGAAAAGGGAGGGAAGTGTCTGAAGAAGCATCCTTTCTGGTAGCGGGCTGTGCTTTGGTGCCTGACCTCAAGCCCATGTCCCCTCGGGATTTGTTTTTTTCTCTCATCTTCTAAGACAAACTGTGGCTATAGGGGAAGCTACCCCAGAGGACAAAAAGATTGTGATTTGAAGAAAAAGGATGAGTCTGTTTTCCATGCTGGATCCCCCACCCTCTTCCCAGGCTCTGCTTTGACCTCCACCCCCAGTGCTTTCTTATTATTAATTTTGATTTATGACAGTCTAAGACACTAGAGTGGGTTCTGGGGGTGGGGGAGGAATAGGAAATCCTTAAGAAGAAGCTGGCCATCTGTTAAGCATTTTGAAAAGGAGACAATTCCTGTGGGTTCTCTCACTTCTATTTCATTATCATTCCATAAATATTTACTGAATGCCTACTGGGTGCAGATGTTTTGCTGGGAGTTGTAGTGTACCATCTACAGAGTTAGGCACATCCATAAAGATAACCATATTTAGTTTGCATTGCTATATTGTGGGGTGGTCCTTACTATGCCATTTTAGAGTAGGAATCTGAGGCTAATGAAGAGTAGTTGACCCAAGGACTCACAGTGGAGAGAGTATTCCAGGTGGTGCTTTCTGAGTATTGTTCTGGTAATCTTTTCATTATTCTGCACTGCGTTGCTTTTATTTGAAATTAAAAAAATAAAAATAAAAAACCCGGTGCAGTTGAGTCAATTCTGACTCATAGCGACCCTATAGGACAGAGTAGAACTGCCCCATAGAGTTTCCAAGGAGCACCAGGTTCTGCCTCTGTTTTCTGAGATTCGGTACATTTTAGAGTTAGCTGGACCTGGTAATGAATCCCAGGCCTAACACCTACTAGCTATTTAGCTTGTATAACCTGTCTGCACCTCAGCTTTACCAACTGTAAGAAATATTAATTCCTTATTTAAAGGATTGCTGTCATGATCGAGCAAAAATAAATAATAGTGCATGACACACATGACAGATAGGAACTGCTACTCACTCCCCTTTCCCTCATTCACCTTTCTGAGGAGAACTTACTCTTCCCATTTTCTGTGGTTGCACGAAACTTAGTAGTTTTCTATAGTTCTTAAACTCATGATGGAAGAACCAAGCCCTTGTATATTTAGTCAAATCAGGATAGGCATAATCCATAGAGGTGCTGACTAGGAAGGAGTGTCTCGGTCACAAAGACTGAAAATTGTTGAACTAACAGTGTGTGGTCAGGACAGGAGTAGACTGATAGGGACAGTGGCAGTTTTAAGTCCTCTGTATTTTCTGTTCTCCTAAAGAACGTTCTGAGACTCATCTCCAGAGGACAGATTAATGCTACAACTGGAAATGTGAGAAAGGAGTATTTCTTACATTGAAAGTGTTTGTTTCCTTTTATCTTCATCCCTTAGACCCCTGTCTTTCATCCTCCTTGAAAGATTCAGCCTTGATTTCATATTTGGTTATTCTTCTCACTGCCTTGTCCTCCAAAGCATCTCACATTTCATCTATTGTGGCCCACCGTGACGATGAACTGTGTCGCCCGTTCAGCCATAGTCTCTCTGAAGAGTAAGATATTAAAAGTCAGAAAACCCTTGGGTAAAATGAAATTGCTACGGACCTGAGAGTTAGTGTTTTTCATATAGGTGTTTAGATAAATGCTGGATCATAGCACAGCTGTTTATTTCAATATATTATTTAAATGCCATGGCTTCCATGAAATCTACCTTGACTTCACCTCCCTACATGGCGTTCTCCAGCATCTAAACTGCACGGTATTTATTACCTGTAGCATCACCTTAGCCCACTGCTGGATTTAATCATTGGACATTTATTAAGACTTTTTATAAAGCAAAACATGTGTTAAGTATGCTAGAGATGCGAAGGTAAATTAGATACATTCTTATTCCTGAGGAGTTTTCCACTTGATGATGATTTAGATCAACTGTTCTTTGAGACTTTGGCTGTAGGTTAAAAAAAAAAAAAAAGAAAACTTACAAAAAAGATTTTGTGATTTTGTGTTAACTCAGTTACTTTGAACTCAGGTCATTATGCACAGGGTACTGATTTTGAAATAGATATTGTGGGAGAAGTAAGCAAACATTGGGAGAAACACATCTCTGTCACCACCTTGTATAGAGCCCAAACTTGTCTGCTTCCACAAATCTTCTGGTTAAAAGTCAGTGGAAGCTGACATGAAAAATTACAGTCGCTTGAAAAAGATCTTGTTCTTATGACATCATCACGGCCCATTTGTTTTGCTTTGTCTTCAGGGGTCATATTTTGCAATATGCTTCTGGGGCTCATGTAACCTTGAACTGTTCATTGGAAAGACCAGAGTTCAAGTTCGCTGGGATAATTCTTTCAGAGCATAAGCCCCAACTTTCTTAAAACCTGCTTTTACTTGCACAATCAGTAACTCTTCTAACGAGCAGAGGAAACTAGTTCATGGGGGCATTCATTTGTTCATTTACCCATTCGTGCATTTATTTATTCGTACAATCATGCATTTCTTCATTCAAAAGCATTTATTAGGTGTTCATTGTGTGTCACTTGTTTTGAGGGTGAGGGATGAAGGCAGTTCTCTAACCTTCCACGCAAGGCTATTCCTGACAATTCTGATAATTGTCAAGAACTCTGGTAATTATTTTATTAATTCCTGGTAGAAAGTAAAATATTTCTCAGTTTAATGGTGTGATACATTTCACTTAAATGCTATCAGTCAGACTGCTGGAATTCACTTTCTGCCACATCTGCACTATTCTAGAAGCAAGACATGGAGTACAATGACTGAGAGGCTTCAGAAAAGTGAATGAAGGAATACGTACATAATAATCATCCTCAGAATAGTTCACTCAGTCAGGATTTTTTCTTCTTAATTTAGCTTGGTCTTGTTAGTGTACATCATTGTCTTCTTCATTATAATCATCAGTATAACCAACACCACCATCATCCATCAATACTTAACACCTTAGATACTATGGGTATGAGTATTTGACTAAAAGATAGGACCACTGTCTTCAGGAGCTTGGCACCTAATATGATCTTATAGTGTACTTGTAATGCATAGAAAGATATTTCTTGGAATTGTATTTCCTGGGAAACTCTTTCCTTCCATTCTCTAAAGTATTAGGTACTTTGTGTCATAACATATATTAATTCTCAGAACGTTTCATCTTCTCAATTCACCTTGTCCTCTTTAGGGTAGGTGGAAGACTGGGTAACCTCCCAGAGTTTCCCCTTGGGCTTAAGAATAAGAGGCAGCATCAATATTATTCATCAGAGTTCAGATCCCATAAAATGCATAGGACTCAGCAGGACTCTGTGGAACGGGGCCATTTCACAGAGAAGATATGACCTCCTTTTCAAAGTGCTCAGAGTTTAGGTCAGCTTTAAATCATAACCATGGAAACATACTATTTCTTAGAATCCCCAAATCCCTAGGGAAACTATTTCTTTTCAGTTTTTCTAAAGAAAGAGCTGTTCTTTGTTTGAAAATCGTCTCCATACCAAGCCTCTGTCATGGACTATTTTTTCCCCACTGTATCAGAGGAAGCATCTTGCTGGATAAATCTGCTTTCCTCCTGTTTGCTGGGACTTATTAAAAGAGCTGACTGCAAACAGATTTCTACCGCCTCAGTGTGGACTTACATCACGTAGCACCCAATAAGACCTGACAAGCTGACACCCTCAATCCATCAACAGTGATGGCTTGGGGAGGGACTAAGGGAAGGAGAGAGTCTTCTTCCCACCTACTTCCTGAGAGACAGACTTTGGTTGAGTGACATAAGGTCCATTTTTAGAAATCTATTTAATTTCATAACTGAGGTTTTTGGGAATTTAGCATTTGGAATATAAGGCTAGAAACAATACCTACCTTGTCAACATTAAATGGAAACTGAAAATTATACATCCTTTAGGCGGCAAAGAAGCAAGAAGGAAGGAACAAAAAAAAATCCTTATAAAACAGTAGTGACAGAGCATCGTAAACACTCTACATTGTTCTCCACCCAGGTGGCCTAACAGCACTGTGTGATTGGTAATGATGGCAAGCTTATGTTCTCAAGAAAGAAAAATCATGTAAATTCAGAGTTCCAGATATGTAAGCTTTATGGCCCCAACTTTTATCCCATCCTCCCCCTGCTTTTCTTTCGTAAGCAATGATGACACTGACAGGAAAAAGAAAAAGAAAAAAACTAGAACCAGATTTGGAGTTGTTCACTTACAGAATTTTTGCTTATGTGAGGAATGAAATATTGATACATGTCACTTCTTGCTCTATTATGTTACAAACACTGATGGTCCATTCCTGGGGAAGAAGTATTTCATGGCTGCTCTTTTATTAGGAGAATGTGGATACTGATTTCTGTTTAGATAATTTGCAGAATAATTAGATTCTTTAATTCTTTTAGAAAGAAGTCGACGCCTCTTACAGGGAGATCACACTAGCTGTCTTGTGTAAGATGGAGACTTCTTGGCTCTGTAAGGTTTAAGCCACTAAGGTCAATGTTCTTTGAAGATCACTTGCTAAAATTGTTAGGACTAATAGATAGGGAAGATTTGTGGGGTGAAATTGTCAATGTCTACTAATTATGTTTGCTAGAAGCATAAAGGAAACCTTGGTGGTGTAGTGGTTAAGTGCTATGGCTGCTAACCAAAGGGTCAGCAGTTCGAATCCACCAGGCGCTCTTTGGAAACTCTATGGGGCAGTTCTACTCTGTCCTATAGGGTCGCTATGAGTCGGAATTGACTCGAGAGCACTGGGTTTGGTTTTTGGTTTTTTAGGAGCATAAAAGTAACACATCAAATGGACCCGGAGTAGGAGTAAAAAAGTTGTGTTATTAGAATGGCTTTTGACTAAGAATGTTAAGAGAAATGCCTAGCATTTCTTAGGTTTATTGTAAAAGTTTAATTTGAATCTCTATTATACTTTTTAAAATTACTTATATTCTGCCTATTTTGTAGTTGTTGTAGTTGTTTGGTATCTCATCACCTTATACTAGTTAGAAGGTAAGCGTCTTGAAGGAAGGACCATATGCCATCTATCTTGGATTTCTCATATCACCTGGCACCTTGCCATGCACACAATTGTGCTCAGTAAAAATGTATTGAAGTGAATTAAATTGAAATTAAATATTTATACTGTAACAAATTCTGAGTGAACATTAGGCAAAAAGAGAAGCTGTGTCTAAGAACTGTTCAAGGATGTGAAAATAACTGGAATCTTGGGAGATATTGACCATGTTAATTTAGGTTTAAAAGTATTAAGTTAGGGAATATATGCCCTATATTTTATGGAAAGAGATTTCAAAAGCTGTTCAAAAAAAAAAAAAAAAATTGGCTTGACCTGATGGTCAGAGACTCTGAAATATTCTCTGAAGATAGAATTCTAACAACCCCTTCCCTTCCTCTCTCCACCCCAAAAAATCCCTTGCTGTCAAGCTGATTCTGACTCATAGTGACCCTATAGGAGAGGGTAGAACTGCTCCCTAGGGTTTCCAAGGCTATAATGTTTATGGAAGCAGACCATCACATCTTTCTCCCTCTGAGCATTTGGTGAGTTTGAACCACCAACCTTTCAGTTAGCAGCCGAAGGCTTAACAACCGCACCACCAGGGTTCCCTCCAAGCCACCCAAAAAAGCAACCACTGTTCTAATTTCTTTCACTATAGATTATTGTTGCCTGTTTCAGAAATTCATGTAAATGCAGTTGTACAATATGTATTATTTTGTGTCTGGCTTCTTTCACTGAACATGTTTTGAACATAATTCATCCATGTTGTCGCAATTATTGTTATTTATTCCTTCTTATTGCTGAGTAGTATTCCATTGTATGAATATACCAGGATTTGTTGTCTTCTATGGATAGACATTTGGGTTGTGTCCAGCTTTTGGCTATTATGAATAAAAGTGCTCTGAACATTTTTGTTCATATCCTTTTGTGAACATATGTTTTCATTTCTTTTGGGTAAATAGCCAAGAGTAGAATTGTTGGGTCATAGGATAAGTGTATGTTTGGCTTTATAAGATATTGCCAAACCATTTTCAAAGTGATCGTATCATTTTGTAGTTCCACCAGAAATGTGTGAATGTTCCAGTCAACAAAAAGAATGTAATATAGGAAATTGGAGGGCTGAAAGAACAAAATGGAAATACTGAAAAACAATACCTGCAGGAATAGTTACTATTTCTAGAGCTCATGTTAGGGTTTTTAGAACTTAGAAGCTCAAAGGAAGGGCCCCATGAATCTGGTACAGTGTTTAGAGCTCCATGGAGGAGGTCCTGCCAAACTACTATTGTTAACATTTAAGTGCACTGACTCTTTCCTCTGTCATCGTCATTCTGCCATTGAGCCCATCCAATGGTTTTGATTTGTTTTTGTTATCATATTTTTCAGTTCTAGAATTTCCATTTGACTCTTCTTTATGTGTTCTGTATCCTTGCTGATGCTTTCCATTTTAACTTGTTTCAAGAGTGTTCGTGATTGTTTGGGCATTTTAATAATAGCTGCTTTAAAACTTTTGTAAGATAATTCCAACATCTGTGTCAGCTCATTGTTGCTGTCTGTTGATTGTCTTTTCCTGTATGTGTTGAGATTTTCATGATTCTTTCTTTGCTGAGTAATTTTGAATTGTTTCCTGGATATTTTGTATATTATAAGACTCTGAGTCTTGTTTAAAGCCACTAGTTTGGTGGTTCTTCAAATTGTGGTGTTCTTCTTAATCTTCCTGTTTGCTTGTTTTTCAGAGACCTCAAATAGTTGTGTCATACATTCTGTCCAGGTTTTATAGTTGTGCTTAGTGGGAGAGAAAGATTGGCATGGAACCGGAACCTGGCACCAAAACAAGTAGTTTGAATTTTGAAAACATACATTCACAAGATAAAAGAAAACCCATTAATTTATTTATATACCTAGGTTTATCATTTATTGTCTGAGTCCCACCATTAGAATTTAAGCTTCACAGTGGTGGGAACGTTTGTTCTATTACCAGTGTATCCCAAACAGTCAAAATAGTGTCTGGAAGTGAACAAATATCAGAGGCATTCAATAAATATTTTTTTATTGATTGAAAAAGAAGCTAATACACAAGGAAGAATACACTGGTATAAACTGAGCAGAACTGCAAGAAGAGAATCAGAAAGACAAGTACCTATGACCTTGGGTAAACTGATTAACTGAGCCTCAGTTTATTGTTGTATATAATGGAAAAAAAATTTTTTTTAAATGGAAAAGTATTTATTTCATGGGGGAAATATGTATCTATTGCATAATGAGTGTTTATAAAACATAAGCTCAATATTTTTCTCTCTGCTCCTCTTCAAAGGCAGAGACAACAAAAATAAATTTTAAAATTTGGAGCAAGAAGAATAACCAAAGGATAGACTCACTGCTAGGGACAGTGGATTTTATATAAAAAGATGACAAATGAAATCAGCAGTTCTCTACTTCTATTTTCCTTCCATCTATTCTATCAAGGAAAATTATCTTCAGATAGAAAGGGGAACCAGGGAAGAATATGGGCTTTGAAGTTCAACAAACTTCACAGGTGACTTTTCTTAACCTCTCTCAAGTTAAACACAGTTCCTTCTGTAAAGTAAGAAGAATACCTACCTCAAAGAGTTGTTTTAAGAATGATAGGATAAAATTTATTGGGAGGTGGGGGGATAGACTCTTCTCATCCCCCGAGCCTGTCTAAAAGAATCTAGGAATTGCTGGCTCAATTCCAAAATCAATTTTGTTGGGTGGTGGTACATTGGCAACTTTACTAGCTCTGATACTGCTGACCTTTTGGTCCAGTATAGCTGGGTTAAGTTCTACATAACTCTACCTGCTGAGTCACAGCCTACTCTGCCTTACTCCTACTGCATAAAGCCTTTTTGTAACTTATTAGTGTTTGCAGACCAGAACATAACATCCATCAGACTTTCGGCTTTGCTCGAAGCCTCATCTTGGGTCTATACCAGAGCAACTTTATGCCAGAGCTCTGTGATAGACCTAGAAGCCTGTTCCTCTCACCCAATGTTGCCCAGTAGCTTTGCTGAATGTTTCATCTGTTAAAAATTCTCAGTGCATCATTTCTCGACAAGAGAGCTTTTATCCCTTTCGTTCCTTTCTCTTAGGCATTGAATGTCTTCAATAGCATTTCAAAAAAATCTAAATAGTCAATTTTTTCTAATGCTTACTGTCCCCCAAGCATCAATGTTTTATACAAAAGTTATGCTGCTTTGACCTTTTTATTTTTCTCTGCTGATTGAGTTGTGTTTAGGTCAATGAAAAAACTTTATTTCTAATCATTTAGTCTTCCACCGGGTAATTATGAGTTCATGCATTTTTCTTCTGATCTTAAGAGTTAGAGGTAGAGTATGATTGTATTGGAGCATAGCACTTTGGATGTGTATTAGGTACTTAATTCTACCACTAATCCCTGTTTTTTTTTTTTTCAGCCTTATTGATCCTCAGCTTTTTTGCCAATTGTAATATATTTCTGTGATCAATGAGATACCAGTAAACACTATGAGAGAGTCATCAAACCAAATAACTGCAAGTGACCTCAAGGGGTCATTGTGTCTATAAGTAGATGATTGCCAAAGCCACCAGGATAGAGAGTTGTTTATTGTCTCCTTGAAGTACTCCAGAGATGGAAACCAACAGCCTCCCTCAGGTAGTTTATTTGAGTAATTAATCAGCTGGAAGGTTCTTCCTTATGTCTAATTGAAACCTTTCTTGATGTAATTTAATTTATTTGCTCCTATTTTGTCCTCTGTGGGCATGGATAGCAAATGATTACCTGACCACTAGTAACAACCCTTCATCAACTTGAAGACGAAAATCTCATCACTTTTCTGCCTCTTCTCTAGACTGAACACTCTAGTTTCTTGCACGGCTCATCAGAGGGTTTACTTGCATGTCTTTAGCCATCTTTATCAATGTTCTTCGAACTTTTAAGTTTCTCAACATTATTTTAAAATAATTACTATAGTAAACAGCAATTTGGACTGAGCACATAATAGCTGTTTTGGAGACCTCATTGACAATTTTTAATGTGTGTAAACTCATGTAACATTTTTGGTGAATATGAAAGTGACTGGTGGTGGTGGTGGTGTTAAGTGCCCTCGAGTCGATTCCGATTCATAGCAACCATATGCACAACAGAATGAAACACTGCCCAGTACTGTGCCATCCTTATAATTATTGTTATGCCTGAGCCCATTGTTGTAGCCACTGTGTCCATCCACCTCGTTGAGGGTCTTCCTCTTTTCCGCTGACCTCTGCTTTACTGAGTATGATGTCCTTCTCCAGGGACTGATCCCTCCTGACAACTTGTCCAAAGTATGTAAGACGCGGTCTCACCATCCTTGCTTCTCAGGAGCATTCTGGTTGTACTTCTTCCAAGGCATATTTGTTCATTCTTTTGGCAGTCTAAAATAATTCAGTATTCTTCACCAAGACCACAATTCAAAGACATCAGTTCTTCTTCAGTCGTCCTTATTCATTGTCCAGCTTTCACATGCATATGATGTGGTTGAAAATACCATAGCTTGGGTCAGGCGCGCCTTAGTCTTCAAGGTGACATCTTTGCTTTTCAGCACCTTAAAGAGGTCCTTTGCAGCAGACCAGGTTATTACATAAGGCCGTTGATGACACTTATTGCATTTTATCATATTTATTATTATCTTAACAGACTTACCTTTATCTCATTGTAGTATGCCAACATTTCTTTGGAATCATTATGGACGTAGTCATGTTGCCTTCCTGCCATGAAATTGGTTTAAAATTATAAACCTAGCGATGACAAGGCACTGTGCTTTATGTTGTCCATTCCTTTCTTGACTAATCAACTTGAGAGCGTTTCCTCGAATGTATTTCACAGTCCCTTGTCCAATGAATCTGAAATAATAGACATAGTGATTATTACAAATCACTTTATGAGTGTATGGCATTTCTTTCCTCATATAAATGGCATTTTTTATGGAGAGGTTAGGGAGATAATAGGTAATGGGAATGAGCTAAGGTGGGAGAGTAGGGGAACAAACTTAAACGTTAATTAACAACGTCCTGTGTAAAGCACTGTAATGGGTACAGTGGATATACAAAGATGGGCATCTTCAACATATTACCTTCAAAGGAAAGGATAAGGAATGAACAGGATCATCAAATCAAGGCATGTTTGTGTGATGATACTGTAGGGTACCGGACAATTGGAGAAGGAACAATCTAAGGAGGTATCCATTGTGAGGGTATTGCACTGAAATCATTGGTTTGGTATTTGACTTGGCAGGCAAAAGGAAACTCGCTTCTCAGGAATTGGAGCTAAGAGACGAGGAATGAAAATATCAGTAACATGCATTTTCTTTATAAAGTAGAAAGTAAGTACAATAATACTTAAAGCTTTTAAGCATTCACAACATGCTAGGCAAAGTTCTAAGTCCTTTCACATGTATTAATTCATTCAGTGTTCACAACAACACTGTCTTAGACTGGGTTCTCTAGAGAAGCAAAACCAGTGAAATGTATATATGTGTATATATACCCCCAAAAAACCCAGTGCGGTCGAGTTGATTCCGACTCATAACGACCCTATAGGACAGAGTAGAACTGCCCCATAGAGTTTCTAAGGAGCACCTGGCAGATTCAAACTGCCGACCCTTTGGTTAGCAGCTGTAGCACTTAACCACTACACCACCAGGGTTTCCTGTATATTTATATACCCAGATACACACACACACACACACACACACACACATACATACAGAGAGAGAGAGAGAGAAATTTAATTCAAGGAAATGGCTCATACAATTGTGGAGGCTGGCAAGTCCCAAATCTGTGGGTCAGACATCAGGCTTCTCCTGACTCACTTGGTTGCAGGGGTTGACAAACTCAAAATCGGCAGATCAGACAGCAGGCTGCTGGCTCACGCCCCAGGAGCCAGACATCAGATAATGATGAGTCAGATGCAGGATCCAGAGTGTGAGTGAGCTTTACTGGAATATCCAT
Organism: Elephas maximus indicus; assembly: GCF_024166365.1. Taxonomy (NCBI): domain Eukaryota; kingdom Metazoa; phylum Chordata; class Mammalia; order Proboscidea; family Elephantidae; genus Elephas; species Elephas maximus. Next base: position 72,338,891 of record NC_064822.1, on the reverse strand, counting down.
AGCAAGGAAACTCCCCTTTCAACTGACAGGCTGCTCATAGCAGATCTCATCACAGAGGTGATTACATCATATCAGATCTCATCATGGAAATGATTACATCAGATCTCATTATGGAAGTGATTACTTTACATTACATTATGGAAAAACAATCAGTCCAATGTCTGACAAACCACTGAGAATCATGCCCTAGCCAACTTGACACATAACAATAACCATCACAAACTCTATGAGGCATATACTGTTTTATCCCTTGAGTCTCAGACATGGAAATGAATAGGAAGAAGAAATCTCCATGAAAATATGTGGAATGGTGGGGTCCAAGTGTCAGGGGAGGGGTTACTGGGAGACAGTGCCAATAGGATTTGGAGAGACAGAGGGGCCACTAGATTAGGTGGATGTATGGGTGCACTAGAGGATGGGTGATGACCAAGAAGGACTGTACTGCTGCACGTGTTATTTCAACAGATTTCTAAAAATAGATGAACACAGAGTGGGAGAAATCTGCTGGTTATGCCAGGATTTGGTCCAAGCCATCAACAGACACTGGGGAAGCTGTGTGCAGGGAGCGACCATTCAAGCAGCGTATTCCACAGGGATCAAATACCTTCCTCCCTTCATCAGCTTGTGCCCTTCTCCTCCATTCTGTCTCTTTTCTCATTTAAGGTTCTGTTTCCCTCTTTGGACCCTCAGAGGTCATTGTCTTCTGGCCTCAGCACTGACTTTGCATAGCTATGATGTGGCTCCCTGTTTGGCTCAAATCCTCCTCATTACGTCATACCCTTGGAGCGTAAACATCACTGCCAGCCTCCCAGTCCCGGCATCAAACTCTTCCTAACTTGGATACCTCCTTTTCTTCCTGTAGCTGCAAATGCCACCCTTGTGACCCCATTATCACTTCCATATCTCGCTGACAAATTTCTGCTCCCCGTCCCATCTTCACTCACTCCCAGCCCCGTTCAGGCATCTCCTTCTCCTTTGATGGCAGAGACAACTGAATATATACAGAATTTGTGTTCATGGGTAGATTTCTGTTTCAGTTTGAATCTTAATGTGCTTGTGAGGGAAAGTGACACTGTACAGGTATGTACAGGACTAAGGACGTGTTTGTGCTTGTTTGTGTATGTGTATATATATTCCTTGGGAGGGAAGAGACGATTTGTAGTAAATTGATTGAGGTCAAGTTTATTTAAAATAAAGTTTACCTGCACCAAGATGTGCATCTAAAGTGACAATACAGTTTTTATAAATTAAAAATATCCTAAATTTCCATTAGTAAACCAAAAAACCAAGCCCATTGCCATCGAGTCGATTCCAACTCATAGTGACCCTATATGGGGGACTGATTAAATCTGATTACTCTATATTAAATATTCAGTAGGTGTATATTACATATTCTTCCAAGTTTGAATGAGTGTATGTGTTCGTGTATAGTATGTGATATATATTTTTATTATATTTATTTATACATACACACACACGCACACACACACGCATGCATATATACGTGAAAAAAGCCTGGGAAAATTACTATAATAATGTGGTTATCTCTGGAAAGTGAAATTATTTTACTGCTGTATTTTCTGACTTGCCGCAAATAACATATACTGTGTGTAATAAATGATATATATGTTGTAAAATAACAGCAGTATTTCAAGAGTAACAGAAATGAAAAGTAGGCATATGGGAAGAGGTTCATTATTACAACCGAATGAAAGTGATGATATATTTCCTATAATACATATTAGATAATCATGTGGCTGCTTTTAACAATTTTTATGTAGGCAAACCAGGCATTTCTGAGGTCAGACAGGAAAATTGAAAAAAGGGAAATGAGAAGTCAAGATTTGTATAGAGCAGAAAGTTGCTCTGATATCCAGTGTCATGGACTGAATTATGTCCCCCCAAAATGTATGTATTAATTTGGCTGGGCCATGATTCCCTATATTGTGTAGCTGTACTCTATTTTGTGATTGTAATTTTATGTTAGAGAGGATTAGGGTGTAATTGTAATTTTATGTTAAAAAAGATTACGGTGAGATTGTAACAGCCTTACCAGGTCACCGTCCTGATCCAACGTAAAGGGAGTTTCCCCGCGGTGTGGCCTGCACCACCTTTTATATCTTAAGAGATGAAAGGAAAGGGAAGCGAGCAGAGAGTTGGGGACCATATACCACCAAGAAGGCAGTGCTGGGAGAAGAGCGTGTCCTTTGGACCTGATGTTCCTGTGCTGGGTGCTCCTAGATCAAGGGAAGATGACAAGGACCTTCCTCCAGAGCCGACAAAGAGAGAAAGGCTATCCCTGGAGCTGACGACCTGAATTAGAACTTGTAGCCTGCTAGACTGAATAAACTTCTCTTTGTTAAAGCCATCCACTTGTGGTATTTCTGTTAAAGCAGCACTAGATGACTAAGACATCCAGCAAAAGATTCCTGGGCCAGGGGCACTGGGGCAAGTAAGTTTCCCCACTTTTCCATCGGAGGCGTCCTCCAGCCTATGTGTGCTAGAAGCTCCCAGGCAACAGGCCCACCCCTTTTACAGCAGTGCCACTAAGGTTAGTTATGCATCAAGCCTTAGCAGTTCCAAAAGCCCCTGGGTGGTACAAACAGTTAATTACTGAGCTACTAACTGAAAGGTTGGAGGTTCAGATCCACTCAGAGGCACCTCAGAAGAAAGACCTGGGAATCTTGTTCTGAAAAATCAGCCATTGAAAACACTATCAGCAGTTCTACTCTGGCACACAAGAGGCTGGCATGAGTTAGAATTGACTCGACAGCAATTGATTTTTGTTTGTTTGTTTTTTCAGCAGTTCCAACCCCAGGGAGAAACTTAGAGGTCCACTATCCTTTCTTTCTTCCTCTCATACAGCTGGCCTTTAGGGACTGAGATCACTTAAGTCCAGGCCTACACACTGTACAAAATCTCTTCCCAGAAATTCTGCCCAATTAGAAATCTATTCAAAGTAATAAACAAAGAGCCTTGGTAGTGCAATGATTTATCAATGGTTCACAGAATGGTTTAGCCCGCATGACACCTTTGCTCAAATAAGGAGAAGTTTCCCTTCCCCAGAACACTTTACTGCCATGTGCTGGAAAATTGTCACAATAAAAGCACAAATCGACAATATTCATGTTGTAGCGGTTCTCCTAAGTTTGTGCAGCACCCTACTTGCACACTTGTACGCAGTAATCCTTTACCATGGCATGAATTAGTAATGTGTAGATTGCTTTCTCCTAGTCTGGCTGAGACGTTGGCTTTAAGGAATGGGAGCTTTGATGAACACATGGTATGATATGATGGGAAGCGAGGGGCAAATGGTGAATTTGCAGCATCTTGATGAAGATGTCTGAGAGAGCTCTGAATCCAGGAATTTGGGGCAACCTACAATAAACATAGGGCACCAAACTAAGGAAAAAGAGAGACCTGGGAGGCTGGGGCATGACAGAGTAGAAAGGAAAGAGATGGGAATCCAAATGATATACATCAGTTTCTTGATGTGACGCTGGCCTGTGGTCTCATGTATCCTTGACGCCCAAGGGAAGATGTCCTTTAATCCTTGAGCGATTCCTCCTCATGCAGCCTTTGAGAGTGAGCTAAATCGCTGCTTATTATAGACCTACCCCCCAGGGGTGGATAGGCTTCTGCTAATTGGGTATGGCTCCCCATAGAGGGCAGATTCATGGGATCTATTCTTGTGTTCAAATCACAATGTTCATTTCACAATTGTGCTTCATTGGTTTAGTTTATAGCCATTTATGACAGTTTTGATTCTGGGTCTTTTCATTTATTGCTGGTACAGAGACATTCCCCAATCCTCTTGCCATTCTATCCTACTATGAAATGCTCCTTGAGTCTAGGCAGTTTTGATTGTTAGCAATACATAAAGTTATCAAATAAAAAGTGAATAGCTTGAGATTCTCTGTTTAAGGGAATGATCTTGACAGTAACATTTTTGAACTAGTAGAATGATAGACATTTTAGCAATTATAATTCTGTTACTCTGGTTTTGATCTTAGTAGCTGTGAGATCAAGCTAAATTCCCAGGGAAAATAGTTCTTGAGGATGATAATGGAAGAACTATGATGTATGTGAAAGAGATCCATGAGTTATGAAGGACTCATTATGCAAATCTTAACTAACGTGATCATTTGTTGGCAAATTGCTGAGCTTCTGTTAGTGCTGAGAATTTTCAGAGCAAAAAAATCTTCTTGGGGTTTGAATTGACAAGTAATGATTTTGTATAGCTAAGACTCTAAATTTATTTCATAGAGGATTAGCACATGGATTTTTCAAGAGGCCTCCAAAGATTCTTCCCACAGTTTCTCTAAACCTCTGCTTTACTTTGCATTTGTCTTTCATCCAAACAACATTGGATGGAGGCTGTGTTCAGGAGGATGGGTAGAGTTCTTGCCCGGATCTTTGAGTGCTGCGCTTGAAGCAAGCCACAGGAACTGGTGAAAGCCATTCAACACGCCTTTCAGCTGTATGGTTCTGGGCTCCTTGTGGTGGGCCAGCCTTCGTTATCAGACCGGAACTTTCCACCACGCTCTGGCCTGGATAGTGCAGTTGTAATGAAGTCACTTGCAGAAGGCACTGTTGTTACGATTGGAGAGCACTGTAATGGCAGGAACTGTGACTATTTTGTTTGACACCAAATCCCCAGTGCCTATCACCTAACAGTTGCTTGATAAATATTACTGAAATTAATTTTAAAAAGATACAGAGAGAGGCCAGAGGGGCCCTTGAGCAGGACCATGTGGGAGTTATTACTTTGGTAAGATGGTAATAATCTTGTGACTCATAGCAACCCTACGTACAGCAGAACAAAACACTGCCCAGTCCTCCACCATTCTCACAATTGTCATTACGCTTGAGCCATTGTTGCAGCCACTGTATGAATCCACCTCGTTGAGGATCTTTCTCTTTTTTACTGACCCTCTACTTTACCAAGCATGATGTCCTTCTCCAGGGATTGGTCACTCCTGATAACATGTCGAAAGTATTTGAAATGAAACCTTGCCATTCTTGCTTCTAATGAGCATTCTCGCTGCAATTCTTCCGAGACAGATTTATTCATTCTTCAGGCAGTCCATGGTATATTCAATATTCAATATTCTTCACCAAAACCATAATTCAAAGGCATCAGTTCTTCTTAGGTCTTCCTTATTTATTGTCCAGCTTTCCCATGCATACGAGGTGACTGAAAACACCATGGTTTGGGTCAGGCACTCCTTAGTCCTTACAGTGACATCTCTGCTTTTTAAAACTTTAGAAAGGTCTTTTGCAGTACATTTGCCCAATGCAATGCGTTGTTTGATTTCTTGACTGCTGCCTCCATGGGCATTGATTGTGGATCAAAGTTAAATGAAATCCTTGACAACTTCAATATTTTCTCCATTTATAGTAATATTCCTTATTGGTCCAGTTGTGAGAATTTTTATTTTATGTTGAGGGTAGCTATCAGTCAGAATCTACTTGACGGCAGTGGGTTCGGTTTTTTGTTTTTATGTTGGGGTATAGTCCATACTGAAGGCTGTGGTCTTTGATCTTCATCAGTAAATGCTTCAAATCCTGTTCACTTTAAGCAAGCAAAGTTATATCATCTACATATCGCGGATATGTTAATAAGCCTCCCTCCAACCCTGATGCGTCTTCTGCTTCATATAGTCCAGCTTCTTGGATTATTTGCTCAGCATACAGATTGAATAAGTATGGTGAAAGGATACAAACCTGACGCACACCTTTCTTGACTTTAAACCACACAGTATCCCCTTGTTCTGTTTGAAAGACTGCCTCTTGGTCTAAGTACAGGTTCCTCATGAGCACAATTAAATGTTCTGGAACTCCCATTCATCACAATATTATCCATAATTTATTATGATCCACACAGTCAGGTGCCTTTGCATAGTCGATAAAACACAGGTAAACATCTTTCTGGTATTCTCTGCTTTCAGCCATAATTCACCTGACATCAGCAATGATTTCCCTTGTTCCATGTCCTCTTCTGAATCCACCTTGAACTTCTGGCAGTTCCCTGTCGATGTACTGCTGCAATTGCTTTTGAATGATCTTCAGCAAAATTTTACTGGTGTGTGATATTAATGATATTCAGTAATTTCAGTACCATCAGTTCTTGATCATATGGTAACTCCTGAAATGGCTGAACGTTGACCAATATTCTTTTTGGTATAGTCACTCTGGGTGTCCCTTCCATCTTCTTTTGATACTTCCCGTGTCATTTAATATGTTCCCCATAACCCAGTGCCGTCAAGTCGATTCCGACTCACAGTGACCCTAGAGGACAGAGTAGAACCCTATGTTCCCCATAGAACCCTTCAATAATATTGCAGCTCGAGGCTTGAATTTTTCTTCAGTTCTTTCAGCTTTAGAGATGCTGAGTGTGTTCTTCCCTTTTGGTTTTCTAACTCCAGGTCTTTGCACATTTCATTATAATACTTTGTCTTCGGGAGCCACCCTTTGAAATCTTCTGTTCGGCTCTTTTACTTCATTTCTTCTTTTTGCTTTAGCTACTCTATGTTCAAGAGCAAGTTTTGGAGTCTCTTCTGACATCCATTTTGGTCTTCTCTTTCTTTCCTGTCTTTTTAATGGCTTCTTGCTTTCTTTACGTATGATGTCCTTGATATCATTCCACAACTCATCTGATCTTAGGTCATCAGTGTTGAATGCGTCAAATCTGTTCTTAAGATGGTTTCCAAATTCAGGTGGGATATACTCAGGGTCATACCCTGACTCTCCTGGACTTGTTCTAATTTTCTTCAACTTGAACTTGCATATGAGCAATTGATGGTCTGTTTCACAGTTGGCCCTGACCTTGTTCTGACTGATGATATTAAGCTTTTCCATTTTCCCTTTCCACAGGTGTAGAATGTGTAGGTTCCCAATTTCAATTTTATCAGTTCCCTTGGAGTTGGTTAGGATCAAGACAATAACCCTTCCTGACCAAAATCACAAGAGACTGATGTGTAAACTGGATGCCAATTAATAACATGGCTTCCATTATTGATTATTTCATAACAAATCACCTCCAAACTTACAGGTTTAAAATGACAACAATCATTTATTTGCTTACAGTTTTGCCACTTGGGAAGGACTCAACAGGGACAGCTTGGCTTAGCTCCAAAATGCCTCAGTTAGCCCATTTGACTAGAGCTGAAAGATCCACTTCCAAGGTGACTCACTCATATCACTGACAAACTAGTGCTGGCTATCAGCTGGGAGTCCCTGAGCTGTGAGCTGGGGGACTCAGTTCTCTTCTTTGTGGGCCTCTACACTTGGCTGCTTGGGATTCCTCAAAGCATGGTGGCTAGTTCCAAGAAGAAGGAAGTAGAACCTGCCAGTCTTCCTGAAGGTTAGACCAGGAACTAACACAGTGTCACTTCTGCTGAATTTTGTTGGTCAAAGCAGTCATAGTCTCAGACCTGATTTAAGGGGGGGGGGGGGGGATAGATTCTACCTCTTGATGGAGGGAGTGACAAAAAATTCCTAGCCATTTTTAATGTATTCTAAATGTTTATTAAGAGACATCTATTAAAAAGATCTGACAGTCATGTTAACTTTGTCAGTGTATTCTCATTCTTACAGAAAAGTTCTATGGTTAGCTGAATTACATAGGCCAAGAGGAAGAGGGGTAGTATTTAGCCTTCTTACAACTTCCATCAGTTCTCATTCCAAACCCTGGAAAATAAACATATAGCCTAAGTAAAACCAGTACCACACAGATGAAGTTTTAAGAAAAGTACCAGTGTACTAACACCTCCACCCCAGCCCTCCTCCCACAACAGACAGCCTATTGCTGCCGGTCCTTCAGCTCCTCTTCTATTGAAATGCTGGAGCTTCCGCTGCTAAATTATAATTAGAAGGCTACCTGGTAGGCTTAAAAACATAGAATAAAGAGTGAATTCATGGCCTGAGGAGTTGGTGTCACTAAAGTTATGATCCTTCTATCTCAATTGTAGTGTTACCTGCCAAATACATTTGGACAAGAAATTATTTTTTCCGTCCCTTAAGGTGAATTTTTCTCCTCTGTAGTGCTAGAAAAATCACTGGTAAATTCTTATTCATTGCTTCTTCTTTTATAGGTTTCAGCTAGTCGCATTTCCGTTATCAACCTATTCTTTCTTCAGAGACTCCTGTAAAGCAAGCTGTACGTGTTAATTCTTTTGATTAGTTTGCAGATATCTCATACCATAAAAACTACTTTGATGAGAGTTTCAGATTTGGTTTACTCTACTTTTATTTAGGAGCACTAGTGAAAATTAGCTGCCATTGAGCCAATTCCAACCCATGATGACCAGATGTGTGCCTAAGTAGAACTGTGCTCCGTGGGGCTTTGTGTCTGACTTTTCAGAAGTGGTTTGCCAGTCCTTTCTTCCAAGGCACCTCTAGGTGGACTCAAACCTCCAACCTTTTGGGGAAATGAGGCCCACAGGTCAACTTCCCCAAGGTCTATGTATTAAGTGCCACCACAGGTAGGTATGAGTTCAGGTCTTCTAACTTGGCTGCCTTCACATAGTTTTATGATAGGTCAAATTTTACTAATTTAACTCTCATTACCAATTTACCTCCAGTTCTTGAAGCACATGTTCCTAGCCCCTAATGAGCTTACTGAAGGAGACATGGGTTGATTCCATTTTTAAAAGATAGATAGATGATAGATAGATTACCATAGGAAAATGAGAAACAAAAAAATGTACTTATATACTCACCACTCTTAACACAACACTTTAATTTTTTTGAAGCCTTTGACCTTGTACATACCTCTTTTTATACAGTTGCCATCACAGTGTACCCCCAGTTTTTCATCCTGCTTTCTCAGACGTTTTGATGGATGGGTATATTCCTAAGTTTCTACATATTATGATGATAATTTTTATTCACTATGTAGTATGTGAATAAAAATTATTATCATAATATGGGTGAAACCCTGGTGGTGTAGTGGCTAAGAGCTACGGCTGCTAAGCAAAAGGTAGGCAGTTTGAATCCACCAGGCTCTCCTTGGAAACCATATGGGGCGGTTCCACTCTGTCCTATAGGGTTGTTATGAGTTGGAATTGACTCGATGGCAGTGGGTTTTTTTTTTTTAATGTAATCTATTCAGATGATCAAAGCAGATCTTTTTTAATTTAATTTTTTTTTTCCGTGTGTAAAAAAAATACATACATTGTAGAAACACTTGGAAATTTGCATCAGTATAAGAAAATAGGAAGAATTTATCTCAAGTAGAGATAATAGTGTTATATTTTCTTCCAGGCTTAAAAAAATCTGTTATAAATATATTTTGTTTATACACACATATGTCATTTTATTGCATACAAAGTTGAAGTAATACAATCAAAAAAATAACTTTCAAACTCATATTTGCATGTCTCCACAAAAAGAAAATTTTGGTAAATTCTCTGCTATCTTGCTTTCCTATTTAAAAACAAAAAATACCCGTGGCTATCAAGTCAATTCCGACTCGTGATGACCCTATAGAACAGAGTAGAACTGCCACATAGGGTTTCCCAGGAGTACCTGGTGAATTTGAACTGCCGACCTTTTGGTTAGCAGCCTGAGCTGTTAAGCACTGCACCACCAGGGCCCCTGCTTGCATATAGGGGTTTCATTGCTGGGATTCTGAGATGTTTCTACATGTAAAGCGACTTCTCACACACTGTGCTGCCTCAGTACAGAATAGCACGCACGTGCCTCCTTCAGCAGGCGTAGTAGGCACTCAGCGCCTCATAAAGCAAGGCGCGGTAATAATGTGGGGAGGTGACTTTCAGCTAAATGCTGAAGCTGGAAGAAACACTGCTATTCCATGCAACTGGTCGCATCTGAATAATGTCCCAGCCTGTCATTTAGGAATGCCACTTGCCTAATGGAGAAGAGTGGGAAGGGTCTATTTATCATCTTGAATGTGTGATGGAAAAGTCATATTACTGTTACCTTGGTGCGTATTTCAGGGTCGCATATTGAACTAGGTATGGAAGCTTAGTTTCCAGTTGGAGTAAATGCTGTATATCCTAGTAAATGCATTTCTCAGGATCAACAATCCTCTGCTTTAATTAACTGTAAAACGGTAGAGTTGGTGGAGGTTAACTGTCTTTTTTGTTCCACAGAGCACTACAGTAAACGTTTTTTAAGATGTGAAATCCTTTAAATGTATAGGAAAGTACAGAAAATAATATATCAGATCCCATGTATCAACTACACAGACCTGATTGATGTTAACGTTGGCCACGTTTGCTTCAGAGCTCTATAAAAGATGGCATTTCCTTGGTGGGACTATCCTCCCTAAGGCAATTTTAGAAAAACCTTTTGAGAGCATATGGTAGAACCTTTCTACGGGGCATGGTAAATCTATGGTTAGGCTACCCTTCCAGCCCCTCTACTCTCGTTCTTGCTCTTGGGATGTCACTGTCAACTGAGCTGAAGCCCCCCTCTAGTGACTACAGAACCCACAGAAAAGAAAATAAGGCACAAGAACAAAAACTAGTTGCTCTGGAGTCAACTCCTCTCATGGTAACCCCATGTGGCCAGAGTAGACTGTGGTCCATAGAGTTTTCAGTGGCTGGTTTTTTGGAAGTAGATCCCCAAGCCCTTCTCCCGTGGCACTTCTGGGTAAGCTCAAAGCAATAACTGCACCGCCCAAGGACTCCCACAAGAACAAAAGGGGAAAAGAAATCAGATGTTGCCCAAAGCTAGTAGAGTAACAAGGGGGGAAAGGGATAGGGATGTGGGCTCAGCTAGACGTTAATTGCACCATCTGTGAGTGTGTCAGAAGCCCTGGTAGACTCAATAGACTGGCTTTTTTTTCATCACATTTAGAGACAAGCTGCTTCCTGAGTTGGATGAATCTTAAGGTTATGGTTGCACGTTTAAAAAGTGAAAACTGAGGCTTTTCCCATTCCCTGCCTCTCTTATGAGTTGTGGGAGTAATTCATGACAATTCAGAATTTGAAACTTGGAGCAGACTCGTTTGATGATTTGTCTTCATCGCATTTGGGAGAAAGATAAGCCTCATCACCAAAGGCCCAATTTTCCAGGAGCCCATCACTTATGTACTGATTACCTACTTCGTGAAGTTTCTAGATCTTTTGCTTTTCCTCCTCCCCACTCTGGCTGGGGTTTGGCCATTTTGCTGCTTGTTAGAACTTCCACCAGCAGGTATGGAGGAGCAAAGAGAACAGCTAAAGCGTTGTTAAGTTTTGCTTCATGATAGTGGTGCTGCAAAGACTTGGTGGGGGAGAATTTTGAACTTTGCCTGCAGTAAGACTTGGAGTTATCTGTTGATTTTGGTTAGGTATGCCCTCCCTGTCCTCCATTAGTACTGATAATGAAGAGTGGACTTGCAGAAAAGCAGGATGGAAGAAGACTGCAAAATGCAGCCGAGAATTGCAGTGAGCCGTGACTTAAACATGGTCCCACAATATGATGCTGTAATGAGAGGGAGGCCGAGTTCACTGAAGTATCAAATTGATGTGCAACCTTTCTTTCCATCCAGTATGGCTCAGGCACGTATGAGAGCAGAGGTTCTCTGTGGGGGTGAGACTGTGCGGTGGGGTAGATTCTAGAATCACCTGGGGCAACTTTTTCAAATTATATGCACCGATGCCTCTGTATGGCAGAGTTGGAGAGGAGATCATGGTGTGCAATTTGGAAAAGTTACTGAGACAATCATCTTACATCCTACCGTGTAAGAGAGCCGGCAGTGACTTTGGGAGGGCCTGAGTAAGAACAACGACAGTAGTTACAGGAACTCGAAAAAGGTGAAAGGAATCAGAATGCTTAAAGCTGAAGGTAAGGGGGCTCCCAAGGTAGTTAAATAACTTTTGTCAGCTATTTATAAGGTTATTTGTGGAATGCTGGCTCCCTCAGATCATTCTCCACACTTCTGCCAGCATGGTCTTCCAACACGCAAAATGGTTATGTGGTACCGCTTCTTGGTTTTTATTAATGCTCCAAGCTCCGTTTCCTCCTCAAATCCCCGAGCCGTCCTTCCCTTTCCTCTTCCGATTTTAATAAGAACCAGTCAATTTGCCACCGACCTTGAAGTACTGAGGAGGTTGTAGTTACAATAAAAAGCTTATAAACGCAAGGTATCATTTGTTGGGGATGGCCTGCAGAGCTCAGAGCTGTACTTCTCATTCTGCAATGATAGGGCAAAATGGCGCGTTTAATTCCGCTCCGTTCCGCATTCCACATCCGTCCAGTCTGCTCACAACTGTGCCTCAGATTGTCTCCCAGTGCTCAGTCACCGTAGCTGCTGCGTTGGTTCAGATTCACATTGGTTTTCTTATCTAGATTACGAGCTCCCTTAACTTGTCTTCATGCCAGGTGTTATTTTTCTTAATAACAACAACAAAAATTAATTAGAAAAACTAATTGGATCGCTTATCAACCCAGTTTGAAATGTTTCTTGGAATCTCATTGTATAGGGATACGGCATTCATGTTCCTGACCTTCACAGTTGGCCCCGGTCTCTTTTCAGCCTCAAACCCTGCCTCTGCTTCTCCTACCCCCACTCCCTTATTCCATTTTCTTCATCCTATCCTGCAGTCCCTGGGTGGCACAAACTGTTAGATGCTTGACTACTAGCCAAAAGATAGGCAGTTCGGACCCACTCAGAGGCATCTCAGAAGACAGGCCTGGCAGTCTGCTTCTGAAAGGTCGCAGCCTTGAAAACCCTATGGAGCCATTCTACTCTGCCCACATGGGGTCACCATGAGTTGAGATCAACTCGACAGCAACTAACCACAACAGTCTGCAGCTACATTAACCTCTTCATCATTTTCCACAAACAACAGTTTCCCACAAACACTTGGCTTTGCACATGCCGCACTCTGACTCTCCATCCCTATCTTCTGTTTTCTTTAGTTGTCGTAGCTGCCATTGAGTCAACTCTGACCCATGGCAACATTATGTATAACAGAATGAAGTGTTTCCCAGTCCTGTGCCATCTTCATGACCATTAATATAAAAACCCTATGGATCACAACATACCAACCATCATATCTTCCTTAAGATCCAGGTAAAACAGCTCCCCTTTGTGAATCCTTAAAGCCCTTCCCACACAGTTTGCCTCAGTCCTCACTTGTGTTCCCACTTCCTTATAGAGCTGTTAAAGTACTTAAACCATTCTATTTATGTCATTTTCCTCTCCTCGGCTGCACTCCATTGGTTCACTTGTTGTGGTTGTTGTTGTTAGGTGCTTTAGAGTCAATTTCGACTCATAGCGACCCCATGTGACAGAGTAGAACTGCCCCAGTGGGTTTCCTAGGCTGTAAACTTTACAGGAGCGCATCGCCAGGTCTTATTCTGTGTTCCCCAGAGATACATCAGTGGCAGTGCCAATATCTGGAAAGGCAGAAAGGAGGGAAAAGACCAGACTAGTAAAATGGAGTGTATGTTTCATGCAGTGGTTTCTTATCCTGACTATATATGTGACAGGATACTCCCCCCCAAATTACAGATTCTTTTATTTTCTTGATAAAGGCTTCTCCCATGCCTGTTTTCTCCTCTTGTGAGTTGAGTGGAACAGTGTAGAAACCTTAGGGATCCTTTTTCAGCTTTCCCATGTCTTTGGCATCAGTTTGAATCCTCCTCATTCCTCAGAGTCAGTCACCTCTAAAGTTGGAGGCACACGTAGCCTCAAGTCTTACAAAATGGAAGAATGAAAGAAAGCAAAAAGAAACACACACAAACAAAACCTGTGTAATTGTTTACTCCACTCATGGAAAGTCTTTCTTCATTTTCCCCTGCCCTGAAAAGGGAATGAGAAATGTTCTCCATCTCTTCTTAGAGAAAGCGTTTATTTTTTTCCCCACGATAATTCCGTGTGTCCTTGGTGCCTATTTGGGGTTGAAATAGAGAAGAAGAGTGAGCACTTGGTCAACAATATTAATGTCTATATATACATTTCTGCTTGTACACTAGACTGTGGGAAAGTGGTATGGTAAGGATGACAGAGTATAATTTGGGGATCAGACAAACACCAATTTTAATTCCATGTTATCATTTACTAGCTCTATGACTTCGACAAAATGAGTCACCTTTCAGAGCCTTGCTTTCCTCATATGTGACATGGGATGACATAAAATAACATATGCAAAATAGCTGTAACAAATAGGTATTTGGGAGATGCGATTTTTCCTATTTATCTTCCTATTCACGGTGCCTGCCACGTAATAGGAATCAATGAGCATTTGTTGAATAAACTTAACATTGCTCTTGTCAGATGCCTCTCCTAGGAAATTTCACTTTTTATAGAAATTATTTAGTTAGTTTGGGGAGAGATTCTTCAAATGATTGCTTGTGTAAATCTGAGTCAAAAGAAGCATGGTGTTATTGGAAGGTATTGGAACTGAGTTCCAAGCTGGGTGACATCAAGGGCCCCTTTGACGTTTCCGTGATTTTTATGGCAAGGTTTACAGGGAAGTAACCCTGTGGGTGAATAGAATAAAGAGTGTATTGACTTGATCATTAAAAACCTATCTATTTATTTTACCTTAAGCCCTACTATTCTTCATCACTGCCTAGGTCCTCTCTTGTACACTAATGTTCTTTCTCCCTAGTTCAACTCTTCCATCTCCCTCTACATTTATAGGAGAGTGGCTCTGAGAGAAAACTCTGCTAGGAGGGAGTAGCTGGTGACTAGTGCTGATCTTAGATTCATCCTTCAGGGCAGAATGACATTTTTTCTGGGCTAGAGAGTGATTTAGGGAATAGCAGAGTAGTATCACTTCTGGGGTGAGAAGAAGCTCCCCCACCAGTATTTGGCAAGGCAGACAGCAGGGGAGTCACCAGAGGTGTGGAAGGGAGGGATGAGTATATCATCTGATGATTTTCAAACCTGTTTACACATCAGAACCACCTAAGGAGCTGTAAATGCATGTTCTCAGGCCCTATCCAGGCATATTGATTCCCTCTTGGGAGCGTAGCCCAGGAGTCCACATTTTTAACAGGCTTCCTGAGTGCATCTGAGGCACCTAGTGCAGCCTCCGATTATGAACCTGTGTGGAGAACCTGGCACAACATGCTATCCTGATGCTCTCTGTGAGTGCTGTTGGGGGCCAGAAATATTGGAACTCTTGATCATTCTTATATGTGATGACCTAAAGTCATACAAAGGGGCTCTGGTGGTGCAATGCTTAAGCCCTCGGCTGCTAACTGAAAGGCCAGTGGTTCAAACTCACCAGCCATTCTGAGGGAGGAAAGACCTGGAGATCTGCTCACCAAAAAGATTACAGCCTAGAGACCCCAATAGGGCACTTCTATTCTGTCCTATACAGTCCCTCTGAGTTGTAATCGACTTGACAGCACACAACAACAACAAAGTCATAAAGAAAGGATTATACATTATTTGCTGGGAAATTTTAAGTGTCTTGAGAAAAGATCTTTCCAAGATCATAATTTCTCCAGGGACATCTTGACTACATTTTTAAACGTGCTTCTCTCCTTATATTATGGGGATGGATTTCACCAGTGCGCATCCTAGACCACTGACATAGGAACTTTGTACTTGCCTTTATAAGTGCAATAAAGTTTCCATCTTGGCATCTCTTGGAGTGGTTTCTCCTCCTTAAGCCACCTGGAAAATGAAAACAAATTCTTCCTTCCGTGCAAATTGCTGATGACAAGTTGGGAGAGCAAGCCGATGGTTCCTGAGAAACTACTTCATTCCTGTTTTTTTCTTTTGGCTTTCCTTGGGGGCTCCAAAGCCTCATCCCTACCATTCTGAGACCTTCCTGGATAAGATCTGGGTTTCGCAGTAGCAACTCTTTCGTTGCATTCTCATTTAAACTGGAGTTTTGGGTGTGGTTAGAAAAAAGAAATGGGAAGAGGAGTTAAACTCACAAAAATAATTCATCTCCTCTAGGTGTTTTTTGTCCATTGCTGAGCTCTTCTCTTTCCACCAACACCTACTTACTTGGATCTTGACTTATTTTGGCAGTTCTCCGTATATGTAATGTGGTTGCCATAGAAATGTTATCCAGCATGCTGTGTGCTGTTTCATCTTCTCTCCATCTCTTCATTTCTCTCCAGTGTGTGCTTTCTCCCTCACATTCTCTCTATCTTTATACACCCACCCAAATCCCTTTGTAATTGAAGACATCAAACATTGCATTTCTCAGAGCTATTTTGCTGCCTCCCCAATCACGTCGAATGTATTTTTAACTTTATATAATCAAAGCAACCTGGTTGTAACTGGAAAAGAGGGAAGGAAATTGACTCAAGTGCTAAATTCCTCTAGGTTATGCTAGGATGCCCAATAATTTGAGGGAATTCAGGCAAGTGTTTATCAAATTAACCTCTCTCTGCTTTCACAGGAATTAAACCTTTGCTGAGTAGTTCAGAGAGACTTATTAACAATACTTTCCTGATTTCCACCTGGACTACTTCTTTGTGTCCTGGTGCTATCTACAAAGGAGAAAGTTCGAACTATCTTAAACTCTTCCCATCCATGAAATATTCACTTTGTGCATTATCTTCATTGACCCATAGGCATTGATGATGATTTTAAACATCCTGGGCTACCAAGAGTTGGCCCAAATGTAGAAAAGATTTTACTGTGAATATGTGAATATTCACCCTCACTTTTTCTTCTGCTCTTCTTATGGTGGAAGAAGGGAGGCAAGAGAGAAGGCATTGTAGTTATGTGTGCCTAACCCTGTGAAGACTGAGGAAAAAGTAATACTCCCCGCCAGCCCACCCAGGATGTTTTCATTTTTCTCAAAAATTGAAAAACACCAGAAAACAAATAACATAGTTTTTCCTTTTGTTTTTCTAGGTTCATATTTAAAGACCTTCTTATCTCCATGTTACAAGCAAAATGAGTTTTATTTTTTCTGTTCCTAAACTAACAAAGTGAATTTGCATTGGTAAACAACATCCAAATATTAACCTTGTGTATATTTTAAGTTTATCCCCAATTATTTTAATTTCTAAACAAACAGTAATCATTTCCAGCAATCCCAATATAGGGATTTTCTTTGTCTTTCTTATGAAATACGTGTTTCATAACCAAACAGAAATTGCTTTTGTTTTACTCATTGATTATATTCACCTGTACCTAGGCTTGCTCTAAGGGCCTAAGACCATGTGGAAAAGATGGGGATTTGAGTAGATTACATGATACTCACAGATAGACATGTGTTTTTATCAAAAAGTGTAGTAGGGAGAACATTAAATGGGGCAAAGTTAGAAAAGGGCCCATGCAGGAGTGAAGTCAGACCCACATTTTGTCTCATTGTTTTTGGAAAAGAGAGATTGTAGGTATACATTCTTTAGAACTTATTATTTTTTAAAAAATAAATAATTGGAGAATTCATCTTCTTCTACTAGGAATCAATACCTGATGCCAGTTGTGTGTATGCATGTGTGTGTGTGAGTGTGTGTGTACATACATTGTAAGCGAGAGTGTATGTGTGTTGTGTGTCTGACACAGAAGGGTTGGGGTGAGTTGGGGTGAGATGGGGTAGAAGATGTTAATGCAGCAGGGAAGGTTTTCAAGTCTCTGTCTCTGTATGTTCCAAACAAATCAATAGGTATTTACTGAATACTTACCACAAGCAAGGCACTAATTTGGATTCTGCAGACGTTAGAACAAGATTTGATTCTTTTGTCTTCCTATCATGGGAACAAGATCCAGAAGTATAAAAAGTTAAATAACACAAGGGAAAAAAACAGGTCAGGTCAACAATAAATGAAACGTTGAAATGTGGATTATTAGCGCTTAGAAATGACAGGAGGAGTGATGAGAGGGGGCTTGGGCAGACAGGAAAGGGTAGAGAGGAAATAAAATTTAATCTGAGTTTGTAAGCATGAGCAAGATTTGGATTACATTCAGTTGAAGAAAATGGAAGCAAAAAAGTGCAAGTCATGTTCAGAGAACAGGGAAGAAGCCATTTGGCTTCAACAAGGATTGATAGAGACGACAACTCCAAATAGGTTATCTGGGGCCAAGATATAGAGGGCCTTGACTGAGAGCAGACTTTTTTACTCCAGTTAGTGGGGAGCCACTGAAGATTTTAGACAAGTAGTGCCATAGTACTAAGAAGTCTTACAGTAAGATTAAGTGGTATTGGTATTCAGTTCAGGATGATATAAGGCAGAGACTCAGGAAGGGCCTGTCGCAGGTATCTGGGTATGAGATGATAAAGGCCTGGTCTAGGACGATGGTTGTGAGAGGAGAAAGAAAGGAACAAATACAAGAATTATTTCACAAAGATAGGAACGTTTTTGGAGACAATTGGACATGGGAAGTTAAGGAAGGAATGATATCAGAGATACCTAGGAGATTTTATGTCTAAAGGAATAAGGATAGTGAATATTTATTTTGTGTACTATGTGCCAGGCACCATTCCAACTGCTTAGGAAATATTAACTCATTTAAAGGTTGGAAAGACAAAGCAAATCCATTTCAGGCACTAAGAGTTTGTAATAGGGGGAAATGTACATGGAAATGGCCAGCAAGAAATGGAAATGGGGTATGAGACAGAGGTCAGGACTACAGGTGTAGAGTTGGAACTCATGCACTTAGAGAAAGAGTTGATGCCATGAGACTGGGTGTCACGCATGGGAGGCGAGGAAAGAACAGAAAACCTGTAGTCAATTTCCTAAACGACTCCAGCAAAACAAAAGCATCAATAAAAGCAGCCAGCAAAGGAGTTAAAGTAGAGGCAGCCAAAGATGGAAGAGAACCAAGATATGTAGCACAGTGGGAACAAGAAAGGAATTCATTTCTAGAGAATGGGGGTGTTCTATGGTGCAAACCTGTGGAGAGGTCAAGAGGGATAAGTATTAAGAATAATATATGTGTTTGATTGCCCAGATCATAAGTATGGTTCTACTTCTCCTACTGAGGGTAATTGATAGTTGATTGTAACTCCAAAGAAATAATATTTTAAGTCCTGAGAGAACTTAGACGTTCTGTGCAAAATCTTAACTGAGCCAAATAAATATCCTAGCTCTTGTTTTCTGTTTCTAACAAGAGCTCCTAAAATATAGTCCTAGACTTTCATAACTGACTTCTTCCCAGAGCATGATCTGGGAATTAATTCCTCGATAAGTCCAGTCAAGCTTACTGCTTTGTGGTTTGTCTCCTGTTTTCTTATGAGGCAAATTAATTACATTTCTTCACTTTTTTGGGTTAGTGCTTGTGAAAGATGACAGATTGAAAGCCCCTAGAGACTGGAGTTCTCTTGTTATTCCATGAATATCTCTCTTGACCAGGAATGTGCCTCCAGTCTTTCTCAGGGCTGTAGAGGGCCCTGTAGGGCTCCTTTTATGATGCTGGCATAAGGGACAATTAAAAGCAATGGATGGGCTGTTAGTTGGTAGTGTAAATAATGATCAAGGAACCAGAATTGGTGACATTCAGATCTGGGTTTGGATTTTAGTTCCTCTTTAGAAAGTTCTGGCTTCTTTGATTTCTTCTCTCCTGACCATTGCTTTAGAATGATTCAGAATTGAATGGGTTCAACTCCCAGTGCCGTTGTCCCTGGGCTTTTATGATAATATTACCTATTATAGCATTGTTGTGAGGATTTACAATAATGTAGAGCTTCCAGAGCAGAGCCTGGCATGTGCTCAATAAATGATAGCATTGTTAAAGTTGCTTTATTGAGTAATCAGACCAGAAATATGGCTTCCAAGCAATTTCAACTTTAGGTTAGAAAGACATGAGACTAATTTACCTTGGGAGGACAGAACTCTAAAACTGTGTTGAAAATGGGGAAAAAAAATGTCAATCAGCTGATTTTGTACATCATGACAAACTACAGTTGACTTTTTGCCTGATTTGATTGGTTTTGGGAAGACAGCTCACAAGACAGCTGGCCTACTCTCCTTTTCATTCATGTTGTAAAGATGAAATTGTAACAGAGAGGGAGAAATCAAAACTGTACTGGATTTATAAAGCTGTGAGAGTAGTGGTCTCATTGTCAAAAGACATAGAGAAACTTGGCTTGGACATGGTCATGTAAAGTTCGATCTGATATCAGGACATTCAGGTACACAGATCCAGTCAGATATATAGAACCAAAGGTCAGGAAAGGTGGGACCATAATGAAGATTTAAGAGGTTTTGATGCAGAAGTGATTGTTAACACTATGGCAATGAATGAATCTCAGAGGCAGAGAGTGTGAGCTCCACACTGAGTCTTGGGGTACCCCCAAATTAGAGAGTTTAAGAGAAAATGGACAGAAAAGGGGAGAGAAAACCATCCTGAGAATCATAAGGAGAACCAAGACATTATCCTACTTTAAGCAACAAAAAAAGGGGAGCTGCTAAAAATTCAGGAGTGTTAACTGTTAGAAGCTGTAAGATGCCAAGGAGGATGATGATGGAGCAAAGACTATTGATTTTATTTTAGGTGACCTTGCTTTGATTATTGATGACCTTGTAAGAGCAGTTTTAGTCAGATGATAGAGGCAGAAGCCAAGATTTCATGGGTTAAGGTGTGAGGCCTGTTAAGAAAATAGGTGCATCAGACGTCAGTTACTTTTTTTTAAAGTTTGCGGTAAAAAGAATTAGAAAATGGAATTACTTTTCAGAGGGGTTGGAAAATGTGTTTGTGACCTGCCCTGGTCAAGAAAGAGTTAACAGTATAAATGCACAGTAATTTCAGAAGCATTAAAGAGCATGTTCCCATGGAAACATCAACCTACAGAGGGAGAAAAAGAGCTAGGATCCCCTGACAAAGAAGGAACAGCAGAGTTCTAGCCCCCACACAGTACAGCAGGGAGAGATGATTACACGTTTCTTTTAGCTTCCCTGGGAAGATTCATGTGGGGTTCATGGTGCTGTCCCCTTGAGGATGAGGAAAGAGGATAATGGGGTTTAAAAAAAAACCACTACTGTCGAGTCGATTCGGACTCATAGTGACCCTATAGGATAGAGTAGAACTGCCCTGTAGAGTTTCCAGGGAGCGCCTGGTGGATTCAAACTGCTGACCTTTTGCTTAGCAGCCGTAGCACTTAACCACTACACCACCAGGTGTTCGGATTAAATAAACTCAGGCCTTCACCTGGTTTGAAATTCTGGCTCAAGGGTCAAGCACATTTTAGGCTATTGGAAAAGGTCAATGGGTGTCTTAGCTAAATAAGCAAAATGAAAAGTTTGATCTTCCCCTGACCTCTCTATTCTAATCTGGTCTGGAAACAGCACCATAAAGCATGGTGATCCTAGAGCAACACTTATAGAAGCTCCAGAAACATAAAATTTGTGTTTGGCGGGTAACTTTGACTAGTACCTTTCCCTTACGCATTACCCTTCAAATTTGTGTGTTCTCCTGATTAGATATACATTTGGTCTCACTGTTTTCAGATCAACAGCCAACTAGTAAGAAATTTCCACTGCCAACTAGTATAAATTTTCTGCTCCTTGCTTTTTAGGGGTGGGTCCTCTTGCTTAACCATATCCCCAGAGACCTATTCTCCACACTCTTCTCTAAGAGCCATACCAACAGACTCCTTATTACTAACTAACCTTCCTGACAGTTCATTTTCTCCTTCCCAGGTTATATTCCACATCTTTTTCATTCTCCTGGTCTTTCCTTGGGCTTAAACCAAACAATCAAACTAGTTGCCGTCAAGTCTATTCCAGCTTATGGTGACCCTACGCGTGCTCTGTAGGGCTTTTAGTGGCTGATTATTTTGGAAGTAGATCACTAGGACTTCTTTCCCTCTACCCTTTTGGTTAGCAATTGAGCATGTTAACTATCTGCACCACCCAGGAACTTCTCTTTGGCCAAGGACCCTAGAAATTGCACTATTCCCTATGTGAAAGGGCTTCATTTACATGGCAGGTGTGGATCATGGGTTACCTGAAAACAGAGGTGTATTCTTGAATGAGTCAACAGCCTCCGTCTCCAACAGCCGTTCTCTCCATCTCACACATGTAGTATGACAGAATTATGAAACACCCGTCTCCCCCAGGTAAAATCTTCACCCAGGCATCTTGAGTCCTCTGTTAAAAACCTCCTGCCCCTGAATATCCTCCCTCTTTTGTCCCCCTTCTTCTCCACATTTACCATAATTGTTCCTAGAAATCTCCAAATGAGTTCTGCCACTGTTACTGAAAGATTAAATCATACTCTCCTCCCTTTTTTCCATGTATAATAATCCTCATAATTTCTATTCCCATTCCCTGTAACTGAAACTATCTCCCTAACTCATCAAATATATGTTTGGGTCTTTTGCCTCCCTTCATTAGAGTTTGTAGAGGAAGTTGTGAAATTAAGCATGTGATAGCTACAGAGGGGATTGGGGTTGTGTGTATGAAGGTATTTCCAATGCATTGATTTTGTTGAGCACCCAAAGTATAAGAGAGAGAGCGTGGAGCGGTTCCAGAAGAGGGAAGAGCAAATTCAGAAAATGGTAAGAGGTCAGTCAATATGGTGAGGAAAGCCTCCTTATTCTTTTCTTTGTTATCATGCCCAGATCACTTTGGGTTCTTGACCAAGGGCTTCTTGGGTATATATGCGCAGGGTTTCTTTTGATAAATCTGAAAGTCCACAGGAAGGAAAAGGCTTCAAGTCAGAGCTGAATGTCCTAGAGAAATCTTTTCCAGTCATTGTTTGGCTAGTTTTGGCATAGCCCCTACGTAGTGTTGCCAGCCCCTGAGCTAAAATGGGTGTCAGAAAAGCAATCCTTCACCTTAAGACTTTTAGTAGGCATAAAGAAAAAATAGCAATATACTCAGCGATCAGCTTACCTTCAACCTGTCTTGGCATTTTATCTGGGAAGATCCCACCGCCTAGTTTTAATAGCCTACACTGGGCTACATTCTAATATATTGAACATCTAATCTGTGGAAGAGGAAAGAAATTTTATTCAACTTTTCTTTTTTTATTTTGGTGAAAATAAAAAAGACGTTTACCTGTGTTTTATTGATTATGAAAAGGCATTTGACTGTGTGGATTGTAACAAATTATGGGTAACATTGAGAAGAATGGGAATTCCAGGACACGTAATTGCACTCATGAGGGACCCATACACAGATCATGAAAGAGGCAGTATTCAAACAGAACGAGGAGATACTGTGTGGTTTAAAGTCAGGGGAGGTATGTGTCAGGGTTGTATACTCTCACCATATTTACTCTGTATGCTGAGCAAATAATCCAAGAAGCTGGGCTATATGAAGAAGAATGGGGCACCAGGATTGGAGGAAAACTCATTAACAACCTAAGGCATGCAGATGACATGACCTTGCTTGCTGAAAGGGAAGAGGACTTGAAGCACTTGCTGATGAAAATCAAAGACTACAGCCTTATGTATGGTTGACACCTCCACAGAAAGAGAACAAAAATCCTCACAAATGGACCAATAAGCAAAAAAAAAACTAGTTTTAGTAACATCATGATAAATGGAGAAAAGACTAAAGTTGTCAAGGATTTCATTTTACTTGGATCCACCATCAACATCCATGGATTCGGCATTCGAGAAATCAAATAATGCCTTGCTTTGGGCAAATCTGCTGCCAAAGACTTCTTTAAAGTGTTAAAAAGCAAGATGTCACTTTAAGAACTAAGGTGCACCTGACCCAAGCCATGGTGTTTTCAATCGCCTCATATGCATGTGAATGCTGGACAATGAATAAGGAAGACTGAAGAAGTGATGCCTTTGAGTTATGGTGTTTGGCAAAGAATATTGAATATACCATGGACTGCCAAAAGAACAAACAAATCCATCTTGGAAGAAGTACAGCCAGACTGCTCCTTAGAAGCAAGGATGATGAGACTTCTGCCTCACATACTTTGGACATGTTATCAGGAGGGATCAGTCCCTGAGGAAGGATGGCACACTTGGTAAAGTAGAAGGTCAGTGAAAAAGAAGAAGACCCCCAATGAGATGGATTAACATAGTGGCCACAACAATGGGCTCAAGCATAACAATGATTATGAGGATGGCACAGGACCAGGAAGTGTTTTGCTCTGTTCTGCAGTAGGGTTTCTATGAGTGGGAACCAACTCAACAGCACCTAACAACAACAAATATACAGCCAAAGATGTACCATTTCAAATTTCTACATGTACAATTCTGTGACATTGACTGTATCTTCAACTTTTGCTACCATTCTTGCTATCCTTTTCCAAATCATTCCACTGCCATTATCTTAAATTCATTGCCACCTAAGCTTCCCATACAACCTCTCAGATTGCCATTGTCAATTTGATCTCATGTAGAAATTTCCTTAAAAGAGCACAATGCTCAAAGCAGGTGTATTTTACTAATTAAGACAAGGTATTTTTTGGTTCAAAGAAGAATTCAGGGGATAGTTTTCATTTAAGGTTTAAAGTTTAAAGACTATCTTAGGGCAGTAGTTTCAGGTATTCATCCAGCCTCAGTGACTCCATAAAGTCTGTATTCCACTAAGAATTTGAAATTCGGTTCTGTACTTTCCTCCTTTTTATTAGGATTCTTCTATAGAATCTTAGTTTTTTTTTTTTTTTTTAAAGAGTGATTTTAACTTAAGTAGAGCATGGAAATATATGCTTAAAAAAAAAAAAGTGCAGTGACAATAGCAATCTCCAGAAGCTTTGCTTGATTCCTTCCCACTGGGGAGTTTTACCTTTCTAACCTCCTCTAGTAACACAGGGGTTTCCCATAGCTCCTTGGCAGGTCTCACCCCTATCAGATGTGATGAAGGGTCATGGGCATTAGGACAGTCAGGAATTCCTTTTCCGTGACTGAGTTTTGTGCACCATTGGCTAAATGAGAAACATCTGCATTGTTCAGCACATTTGATTAATTGGCATCAAAAGGCAGCATCACCAGCTCCCTAAAGAAGAGTTGTGCCATCCCCCTTTGAAGAAATATTAATGAGAATTACATAGTGTTCAAAGCAGGGAGGTTGGTTTGGGGGTCATTTTGAGGAGTCATTTATTCTAGACTAAAATTTAAAATCATGGGAATATGAGCTCATCTTATGTTTTCCTCAGGAAGTGAACTTCATCTTAAAGTAGCATGATTGATTCCCTACCACAAAAAAATCTTCACGGGGTAAACAGTAGCTATAACTAATCATAGTAGAAAAAACAAATGTCCCCAAGCCTTAACAGTTTTGGATACTGTGAGAATGTGATGAAAAATGCTGGACTGGTGCTATTGTGGGAGAGCAGAGATCTAGGAATTAGGGGACCCCGTCTCTGACCTTAACGTGACAAAGAGTAGCAGCATCTACCCAGACTTCAGTGTTTCCAGCTATACACAAGAAAGGTTAGATGACTCAAAAGTCCCGCAAATGCTGACATTCTCTCACTATATAATAATAAGAAGCCCAATAAGGTTTCCAAGGAGCGGCTGGTGGATTCAAACTGTCAACCTTTTGGTTAGCAGCTGAGCTCTTAACCACTGCACCACCAGGGCTGCAATAATAATAACAGGTAATAATAATAACAACAATAGCAGAGGCTAACACATAATTTTCACTATAAGATTAAAAAAAACCAAACCCATTGCCGTTGAGTAGATTCAGACTCATAGCGACCCTACAGGACAGAGTAGAACTGCCCATAGGGTTTCCAAGGAGCGCCTGGTGAATTCAAACAGCCGACCTGTTGGTTAGCAGCTGTGGCTCTTAACCGCTATGCAACCAGTGTTTCCACATTGTATGATAGGTACAGTCTTTTATGTATATTGAATCATTTAATCCTTCCAACAACCCTAAAAAAAAAAAAAATGAGTTAGGTACTAATTATTATTATTATTATTTTGGTGGTAAAGAAACTGAGGCAAAGAAAGGTTAAATAACTTGTAAGGTCACACAGTTAGGAACAGGTAGACCCAAAATTTGAACATAGGTAATCTGACTGCCTTGTCCTGGCTCTTAAACACCACATTACATTGCCTATTTTAGTATGAGTGTGTGTATAATGCATACCACGTTACTTCTCTCTTTGCTTTACTTAGTTTATGTGTTTCTCCTTTATGTTCTCTTTCTACTAAGCATTTTGGGCCGTGGTCTAGGCTTTTTATTCCTTTAAGGTAGGATATCTTACTAATGAAAACAAGCTTCTGGCTTTAATCCCAGATGGGTCCATTGGTAAATCCAGAGGGGAATTGATCCCACTTGGTCAAAGGGTACAGGTGAGAAGATATGAGGCCATCACAGCTGGTGGCAAAGCCACATAGAATGCTTATTGATTTGATAATCGGTCAGAAATAACATCTTTCTGACGAAAGGTTAATGTGCTCTACCTTCTTATATCCAAGCAGAGATTGCTTGGTGACTCCCAACAGCTCTCCTCTGTTTCCTTTCATTTAAGATAAAACTAATTCATGACATTCAGTTGTGAAATGGAATCCGGGTAATAACTCTCTGAAATTTTTCATTGTTAGGCCTGGGGGCTGAGAAGACATTTTCTTTTTAATAGAAGGTGAGTTGAGACATCACCATTTGCCCCTCGGATGAATGCAGTTCAGCTCAAACTGCAAAGGAGCTAAAGCAAATCATCCCCACCGGTAGGAAAGGAAGCATATTACATTTATCTCAGTCAGTCTTCAAGATTCTTTAATGTCTCCTTAATTGAACATCACTAATTTAGAATTTAAATACTTAAGATATATATATATACGTAGACTAGCCCAAATGTGAACCTTTTATGATTCATGAAGACTGGTTTGCAAAATAAATTAATGGTACAAAACACCATTTCAGAGAGGTTTACAAAATAAATTAGTGGTATAAATACCATTTTAGAGAAAATGTTCAACTGACTGGAGGACAAATTATTTCTAACCTCTTTCAAGTAATTATAAATTATTATTATCGTCTACTTTTTAAATCAGTTTTTTCCTGAGCATCTCTAGTAGGTATCATTTTACAGAAAAGAGAAAAAGGACTACTTTTGGCACCTAGGGAAATTGGCATTTCTAATTATTTTATTCAATAACATGGCTTCTTATTTTTGTATATGACATTATCTGTCAAAGGAAACTTTCAGAACTTTTTCAAATTCGTTTTTGTGAAAAAGGCAGCCATTGCTGGCAAGAATGAAGTAATTCATGTGTCTTGAAAAGATCATCTCACAATTTAGGAACTGGTGGATCCAGGATTCGGTAATGTGACTGCAGAGACCCTGGGTAGTATAAATGGTTAATGCGTTCGGGAAGGTTGGAGGTTCAAGCCCACTGAGAGACACTTCAGGTGAAAGAACTGGTGATTTAATTCCAAAAAGTCAGCCATTGAAAACCTTATGGAGGACAGGGGTTGCTATGTGTCAGAATAGACTCGATGGCAGCTGGCGATAGTGCTAGCGGTGGTGGTGGTGTAACAATAGTGTCGTTGCTCATAGACGCTACACTGTGCTGCCTGTTGTAGTGTGGGCAGGTGTGTGCGTAATGGACACTTCATTTCTTCTCATTTAACCTATTTTATCTGTTTCTCCTCTTTATTTTCTTTCTACTAAGCATTTTTGGGCCTTACCTAGGGTTTTTCATTTATTTGAGTGTGGGATATCTTACTAATGAGCAAAGCTCCTGGGTTTGATCCCACATGAACCCATCTTTAAGTCTAGAGGAAATTATTCCCTCTCATGGCCTGCTACATTGACCACACCACACTGGATTGGTCATTTTGAATTCATTTTGATACTTATGGATTTCTAAGTTGCAAACAGACATTACTATTTAGTCTATCCAAGCTATAACACTATCTAATTTTTAAATATATTTTCCTCTTCTCTCTAATACTGAACTCTAGCTAGGTAGCTTTTAAAGTTGAAAAAAAGTTCACTATTTCCAAACTTGTGGGAAATTGTTTCTATCACGTCTAAAGAAAATGGGTATAACAAATAGTAATTTTAAAAAACAGACCAGGGAAGGGATTTTTGAAAGATCTGTGGTTTCGCCATTCAGGTGATGGAGTTCAGTAACATAATAGCCACAGAATTAATCAGAGGAAATAGAGAGCATGTCAAACAACTCTGAAGCTTCCCACATCAGGCAGGTAAGATGGTAGAAAGCAGTGTATTTTTTTTAGACAAAGGAGCCGAAGGCTTTACAAGTGACAAACCAAAGACACAAAGTTGTAGAGTTAAGAGATTTTTAGAGCTAGAAAATTGTAAACAAGGGGCAGGAATTCAAGTCTTCTGCTTGGAATTGTGTCCCTTGATTACTTTGCCTTTAATAGCCGGAGAATGGAAAATGAGAGTTATGAAAAATTACCACCAATTCTTGAGGTGTGGTGATGAGTGGAAAGATTGCTGGGCTGAGTGAGGACACCTGAATGCTGTTCCAAACCTCATGGTTTGATCTTGGTAAAACTATGAAACCCTTCTGGACTTCATCTGAAAATGAAGGGATTGAGTGAGATGAGATATCATATCTCTCTTATTACCATATTCACAGACATGCAATTAAAAAAAAAATCTAGTCCTCTGTAAAAATATGGGGGGCAAACTGAGTATTGTGGTGCCAGGGCTGTTGGTTTGCTGAGAAAATTCTGGCAGAGCTCTTTCAGACACCTTCCAAACAGAGCATACTGCTAAATCATTGCTTTAGGTATCAACATGAGCTCTGTGCAATAGGGTCTCTATGAATGGGAACCAACTCGACAGCACCTAACAACAACAACAAATATACAGCCAAAGATATACCATTTCAAGTTTCTACATGTACAATTCTGTGACATTGATTATATCTTCAAATTGTGCTACCATCCTTGCTATCCTTTTCCAAATTA
This sequence comes from Elephas maximus indicus, assembly GCF_024166365.1. Lineage (NCBI taxonomy): Eukaryota > Metazoa > Chordata > Mammalia > Proboscidea > Elephantidae > Elephas > Elephas maximus. The sequence continues at coordinate 72,310,205 of NC_064822.1, read as the reverse complement.
TTCCACCACGATTATCTTAAATTCGTTTCCACCTAAGCTTCCTGTCCAACCTCTTGGATTGCCATTGTCAATTTGATCTCATGTAGAAATTTCTTTAAAACAGCACAATGCTCAAAGCAGGTGTATTTTACTAATTAAGGCAAGCTATTTTTTTTGGTTCAAAGAAGAATTCAGGGGATAGTTTTCATTTAAGGTTTAAAGTTTAAAGATTATCTCAGGGCAGTAGTTTCAGGTGTTCATCCAGCCTCAGGGACTCAATAAAGTCTGTTTCACTGAGAATTTGAAATTCCGTTCTGCATTTTTCCCCCTGTGCCTAAGTGGCACAGCCAAAATCAAAGAGGCACAAGAACATTTTACCTCAACTGGACCACATTAAACCCATTGGAGTCGGGCTTTGGCCATACAAAGCTAATGTGTTGGCTCTGAGCCCATCAGGATTGTAAGGCTCTTTCTCAACAAGGAGTTGAGCAGGAAATGAGGTAGATTTTATTTTATTCAATCTGTATTAGGGATCTGTATAGTCCAAGGCATGCCATGTGACATGAGAGTGCTAAGTTGCACATCTGGGGCTCTGTGAAACCAACTTCACTTCAGTTGGTGATATAATGAAAAGCACATTAAACTGAGAATCAGAGGACTTGAGCTCCAGTTCTGAACAGGCAGGTCACCTTGGGAAAGTTGCATAGTGTCTCAGGAGCTGTTTCCTCCTCTCTCAAATGAGGGTTCTCAATGGATGCCTTCTTAAGTTTTCATCTAGTTCTTGTATTCTGAGATTCTGTGCAATATTAGAACTTCGTGAGATAGGCCTTGAAGTTTCTTGGGGGTCAAACTGTGTCCCAGGGACAAATAAAGCTCTATCTTTCTATCTGTTTTGTCTATCTCTGGAGCCCTGGTGGCACAAACAGTTAAGTGCTTGGCTGCTAACCAAAAGATTAGTGGTTTGAACCCACCCAGCGGCTCTGTGACAGAAGGACCTGGCGATCTGCTTCCGTAAGATTACAGCCAAGAAAACCCTCTGGGGCAGTTCTATTTTATCACATGGTATTGCTAATAAGTCAAAAACGACTCAACAATATCTAACAACAGCATATGTATACATATATATATTCTCTTTCACACACACATATATGTGTATATGTATATATATATGTGTATATGTATATATATGTGTGTGTATATATATATATACCGATCTTTGATGAGGCTTCCAGGAGATTATGGTGTTATGGGCAGAACTCCTGAATTTGGCTGCCATTTGAAGCTAGGCTTTCTGACTGGGTAACTTGAGAATGACATAGTTAGAGAAATGGAGAATAGCTATAGCATCTCTCAATCTTAGTTTTAGTTTAATCCTTTACTCTGGATTTACTCATAGGACCTTTGTGGTTTTAATTAATATTCAAAATTGGTAAAGTACAGCTAAATCCAAAGGTATCCAAAGGTATCCAAAGCTGTACTTCCAAAGGTAACTCTTGGAAAGTTAAAATGAGTAATATGTTCATTTGACTCAGTCTGTCCTCCATATGTGGAATACAGCTTCCAGTCCTTAGATGTATTCCATGGATAATTGGGTCTTGTTAAAATGTAGTTATTGTACTTTTAGTCACTGAGGTCCAAAATGGAGCAAATTTACCTTCAGATACTCATATCATAATATATTCTTTTTCTGAATGTTTTCTGGTACATAACCTTATATTTATTTCACACTTATATAGTTTTTTTTATCCATTATTTCATTTGATCATTACAATGGCCTCATCTGATAGCTTGGTTGTGAAATAGTGTTTGCATTTTAAAGAGGAGACACTGAGGTTCAGGGAGATTATTTGGTGCCAAGGTCACATGGCTACAAGTGACCAATCATATGCCCAATTATTTTTTCACGCTTTGATTACTATGTGATTGTTTTGTTCCACTAATTGAAGGGCATCCTTGCTCAAGGGTTGTGTTTATTTCCAAGTGTCTCACTAACTGTTAAATGTTGATAGGTCACAGGGGATCACTTAGAAAAATACAATGTAAATGATTGGTCTCTATGCTGCTGAAGGAGATGAACTATTTAAGGGATACTTGGGGAAGACTAGTTTGTATATTGTCATAAAATTATAGTAATATTTTTGGTAAGTGTAAAATATGTGAGAAAACCAAACCTGTTGCTGTCGAGTCAATTCCCACTCCTAGAGACCCTATGAGACAGAGTAGAACTACCCCGTATGGTTTCTAAGGAGCACCTGGTGGATTTGAACAGCTGACCTTTTGGTTAGCAGCTGTAGCTCTTAACCACTATGCCACCAGGGTTTCCTTTTTTGATTTTGGTTCTTGGGGAAGACTAGTTTGTATGTTTTCGTAAAATTATATTAATATTTTTGGTAAGTGTAAAATATGTGAGAAATGCTTAGGTAGAACTTACAGAACTGGGGAAGTGTGAACACCTAAGAGAGAGAAAAATTTCTAATGAAAGTCAAAATGAACTAGAGCAAGAATAACTAGAGAAATTCAACTACAAACCAATTACATTGCCCAAGAATGTGGTTTATTTCTGAAAGTTTAAATTTTCCAAACACCGAATTCAATGCTGTCTCCTTCAAAGAGTTCAATCTGAGAGGTTATATACTTATTTCATTCCTCCTGCTTATGACTTAAATTATTTTTGGAACTCCTCTTTTATAATTGCCTTCTGAAATGGACACTTTCTTTTAAACATTAAGGGTGTTTTAGATAAACTCAGAATTATTTAGAGCCATGTCTGTTGAAAAAGGGGGTGCTTAAGCTAGGTAATTTTTTTTTTTTTCGAAAAAGAGATGAGACTAATTTTTTTGTGTGTGTATGTGTGACTCTTAACATTCTCCAAAGACTTCCAGAATTATTTAATTCCAAGCAATGCAGTATTGTTGTAGTAAGAACATATTTTCCAAGTTAATTATGTTGGAGGCTTAAATTCTCGTTTGTTAGTTTAAAATACTTCGCCTTGTGGTTTTGCAATTATATGTCCTAGAAAAAAATTCCATAGGGCTTTGGTTGGAGTATTGGAATTGTTCTAAACTACAGGAGACCTGAATATTATCTTCAAATTAATGATGAGCTTGAGCAAGTGGCACTGAGCTGAGAAATAAGGGTTTGTGCAGGGAATGGAGAAGATGCTGTTTGGAGCATTGAGTTGAATTTTGAGTGCTATACTTTGACCACTCGAAGGCATCCAGAGACAGCAGTCAAGACATAAGGGGAGGGGACTTGAAGCCATGTCATATTATGGCTACCTGGCATTTTAACCTGATGTTGCCTATAAGAGTCAGGGTCGTGTGGTAGAAAGGGTTTAAGACTATTGGTTAAAATGTTAGTTCTACTCTCAATTAGCTGTGTAACATTGGGCAAATACATGAATCTCTCTGGACTTCAGTTTCCTAAATCTGTCAAGTTAAAATTATAGAATTCAATGAGCTAAAGTTTTCTGCAAAGTTTAAAATTGATTTTACACATGATCCACACTAAATGTCTTCAAAATACTTCAAAAACTCTCATGTGGAAGAGGGATTAGACTAAGACTGTGTACTATCTAAGGACAAGATAAGGATCAAGAGATTGATTGCAAGGGAGCAGATTTCAGCTTTATGTAAGAAAGAACTGCACAATAGTGAGATGGGCTACCTTGGGAATAGACAGTGCAGTGGTAAGTTCTCCATTAGTGGAAATATTCAAGAAGAGCTGAAAGGAGGACCAATTTTATGATGTAGAGGAGAAATATAAACTGCAAGAAGTGGTGGGCTAGTTGATAGGCTGGTCTGTTTCAGTTCTGAGATTCTTGTACTCTCTACTATTTCAGCGGACATCTCCTGATTGTATTTGTGAAGCTACGCAAGACCAGGGCATTCCAGGCTTAAGAAGCCCAGGCAGCCCTAGACATGACAAGTGGCCCACGAGGATTTGGTTCATGCTGCCTCGGCGTCTTTATAATAGCCAACATCTTCATCCTAGCAACCTTGCTGTTTATCCTGATGTTACGTAAACAAAACAAATCAAAGTCTTCGAATTTCACTGAATGAGAAGACTTAAAAGGGGACCCTTTAAACTGCCTCCTGACGCATTCTTCTTCTTCCCTTCAGTGTATTAGGATCTGGTGTTGGCCACACCCTTGAAGCCCTTTAACGCTCTCTGCAATTATAAGATACCCCTTGTGCTTCTTAGCAAAGGCACATCTCACAAGCAGCATCAGGCCCAAGGCTCGAAAGTAGCATGTCATGTGAACACAGTGCTAATCATTATTGATTCCTTGGGTCATTATGGTAAAGGGACACTAATTACCATCAGCACAGTTGCACTAACACAATTGTGATGAGCATGCCAGTGGAAATTCCCAGTGAGGGAACTGTTCATCAGATCACAGCAGCCAGCAGGGTAATGGGGTGGGCTAGGGGTGTAGGTGTTGAAGAGGAAGACAGTTTCATTGGTCTGAGTCTAGTTACCTCCAGAGTTTCCACTAATTTATGCACGTGTACTCAAAGCCCTCTGCGAATACCTACTCCCCCTTCCCCTCCACCTCTGTTCAGTTTTCTGTTCAGTCTACACAATGCAGTAACCCCGGTTTCAGATGCATCCCTGTGGATCCAGGCCTCTGCCTGCTGGGCTCATCTTGCAACTCTTAGAATAGAAGGGTGGGATGGACAGCCTTTGGCAAGAGTTAAGAAGCATGTGCTTATCGCTGGAGGGATATCCTAACCTGCAATTGCTACCTTTCTCAGCAAAAAGTTGTCTTGGTACACTCCCACTTTCTTCTCTTGTCTCCACCACCTCCACCCTTTAATCCACCTCCTTTTTTGAATAATAATTGTTAACACTTAATGAGGGTTTACCGTATACCAGGTCTTGTGGTAAGTGCTTAGCATAAGTTGTCTCGTTTAGCTTTATAAACCTTTATTTTGTAATAAATTTAGTACCCCACTTCTTGTAGATGGAGAAAAGAGCCAAGGCTCAAAAAAGGTCAAAGTCGTAGCTATTGACTAAACTCAAACCTGGAGCTTTCATTTTAAAGCATTCTATTATTTTTCATATTACTCATATGTGAAGACTTGGATGGCTTTATTGTGTAATCAAATAGAAGTTTGAGGGGTACCACAGTAATGATAAATGTATATCTATCTACCTGTCTGTCTACAGCCAACTGTCGCTATCTACCTAACCATTTTGTTCTTGGTAGACAACCTTCGTACTTTTAATCTTCCTTTTGTTTTATCTTCACAGGTATCTGATCAATGTCACTTTTGAAGGGAGGAATCTGTCCTTCAGTGAAGATGGCTACCAGATGCACCCGAAACTGGTGATAATTCTTCTGAACAAGGAGAGGAAGTGGGAGAGGGTAGGACATGTCTTTGGCAATTCTCAAGCAAAGTAGAGGGATAAGAATGTAAGATTTTACAAAACAGTGAGGGAAAACAATCCCTTGGTTCTGGTCTCTAGAGCTGGGGTACAAGAGATGAATACTTTGAGAACACAAGATAAGCCATTTCTCAAACTTGAATCTCATTTTCTTGCTACTTCATTTAATCAAGAGGCTGTTTTCTTTATGTGTATTACCATTTATTGTTGGCTGAATTGCTGTCTGAATCATGACTTTATTTTAATGGAAGAGTATTCATGTACAATATAAAATATTTTTGTGAAGAAACCAAATATGAGGTGCAATTCCAAAGTCATCTTAAACAGTATAGTGGGAAGACCTTTGGAGCCTAATTGTGAGCAGGCAAGTTTGCATTTATGGTAGTAATTGTACAATCACCATGTAAAGTCCTTCTTGGGCTCTCTCCCACTGCCATTGTCTGAAATTCTCCCATTAGGAATTAATGTCTGTGGGTGCCAGACTGCCTAGGTTCAATTCCCAACTCTCCCCACTAACTTATCTACTTAAAAAAGAAAACAAAAAACTCATAGTGACCCTACAAATCTCTTAACTCCTCTCTGACTCAAGTTTCTTCATCTGTAAAGTGAGAATAATAATAGTATGAACATTACAGAGTGGTTACCAGAATTAAATAAATTTATGTGTGCAAAGACATAGAAAGATACCTGGCACGTAGTAAGCACTCAGTAAGTGTTGATTTTATTATTAGCCTACATTCCTAGTTAAATTCAAATATTCCTGAAAGTGATGTCATTACTGACGTATCTCCAAATATGTTGTGCGGAACACTTGTGCCTTGCGATGCTTTGCTGAAAAATAGTTCTGTGGGTATATGAGATTGGGAGATTCTACCTACTGCTTCTCCCTCTTGCAGATTCTCAAAGCATGCCAGCACTGGAAAGTTCTGAAATATAGCAAAGAAACATCTTTAATTTTGTTCGAGCTGATACTTCCCAAAATTCTTTTATCACAAGACCCTTTTGTTCATGAAATGCATATGCTGTGAAAATGCCTTGGGAAAGATTGATTTAAGACATTTTTTACAGACTCCATGGGCCAGTTGGCTGAGAATAGGCTTCAAGATGTCAGCACAGTTCTGACTAGAATGGAAACCAAGCTGTATATTTCCAGAGGGAATAGTCAAGAAAAGAGGCCAGGCTTCCTGAAATTCACAATTTCCTCAGAGAGAGCTCAGGATAGCTAGTTATAAGAATGCTCACTTGTTAAATTGTGCATGTGTAGCTCAGGTAGTAGAATCCAGGACCTTATCCTTCAAATAGAAAGACCTCAGTCTGTCATGTACTTCCTTGTAGCAGGGCACAGCTATAAGGCTTAAATTATGCCTAGTGTTTTTTATTAAAGTTGCCCTCCCTCCTCTGAGTTATCATTTGTTAAGAAATGGTTGTTCCCTGGGCTCCTGTTCTCCATCCCAATAAAGCTGCTTTTTACTTCTGCTGTAGAGACATAATTTAAGAAGTGTTCTGGGACACTCCTGTATAGCAGGCACTTCTGTGTATCTCCAGAAGAGGAGTTATTAATAACTGAGACTTCATACGTGGATGTCCACCCGGGGTAGATTTTATGCAGTAGACTCTTGATTACTGTTCAAGTAGGAGCCATCTCACATCTGTCCTTTCTTAAAGAGATATGACACTCAGTGCTGCTGCCTTCTCTTCCTTAGGCCGGCTCTGAGGCCTGGGACCCCCACCCCTTTCCAGAACCTTCCCCTGGGGTTTTGATCCCTTCATTCCTTATCAAATCTACCTTTACTCTGGCTATTGAGTTTATTCCTCCCTTTTATATGACCCGAGAACCATGTTGTGAATTTCAGATAGGCATCCCTGTCCCTGACCCTGCCTTTATCCATTTAGATCAGTCCAAACACTGCCATTCGAGTGACCTTCCTAAAACACAACTCTGATTATGTTCTTTCTCTGCCCCAAACCCTCTCAAGGTTTCTGTGGTTTATGAATTGGGTCCAAACTTTATTATTGCATTCAAGGCTCTGGTGCACATTCCCAGGCTCATCTTCTCTTCCTCCCACTTTCCCATCTCACCTTCAAGCTTCATTGGGCTCCTCTCTGTTCTGAGAATGTGCCCCTGTATGCTCTGTACCCTGTACAACTTGTTTGTTTCCTTTTCCTGGAATGAATTTTCCAATTTTACAAATCATAACCATCCTTGGAAACCCAGTCAAAATGTTGTTGCCTCCTTCCCTGATCTTTGACCTAGATTTAATTTCTCACTCCCTTGGCCCCGATAGCTTTTGTCCATGCCTTTCTTGTACACCCATCACGTCCACCTTGTGTTAGAGTTATGTGTGCATGCTTTTGGAGGGCAGAGGTTGTGTCTTTGTTCCGTTGTGTCCTCTCAGCACGTGGGAGAGTGTATTGCACAGAGCAGTTCAATAAATATTTGTCAAACGAATGGGAATCATTACATAATAAAAGACTCTAAAATCTATCATGAAGAATCCAAGTTTATGCTGTTGCATTTGATATAATAGCTTTTTTTAGAGGGGGATAAAATCTTTTATGTAGATTGGGTTTTTATAGATCATACTTTTAAAGTACTAAGGGAAATTGCGATTAAAAGAAATTCTGTGGTTAATCTTTTTGTAAAGCATTTTGGTAGGGGTTGGGATCATAGAATTGAACGTTTTCATATAAAAAAAATTGGTTAATGAAGAGAGATCTTTAGTCTTCATTGAGTTCACAGAGCCATGTAGCTCCCACACTTGGAAGCCCTGGTTAGGGCTTGCTTGTTTGCAGAGAAGGATGGCAGGAGCCAGGCACAGCTCTAGGACATGGTGGGGTGTGGTGAAATGCATCATGGGTATTTGCACCTTGTCTTCCTCGGTTATCCTTGCCCTCAGAACACTCTGCATTCTCCAGGTCCCTAATATCACTCAAGAAGTTTTCCTGTGGTCATGAGTCTGTGGACTCCTGAGGGGCAGGCATGAAGGTGGAGATTATACAGTGAGGAGTTAGATGCTGGAAAGATAATCAGGGAAGGAATCTGGATTCGTGGTGAAAACATAGGTTGAAAGGCAGGACTGTCAGCTTCTCATCATGCCACTAACTAGCTGTGTGACCTATTCTTTTTACTTTCCTTGATCTTTCTTTCCTCATCTTTAAATGATGGCATGAAACTAAGATGATCTCTAGGGTTCTTTCCAGCTCTAACTTCTGGTATTACAGATTCATGTTGTAAATATTCAGAAGTTTGGGATGGAAATTCTGGTGAAGAGTTGGAGCATATAAAAGGAACCTGTGTTTATTTATTTTTTAAATTTTATTGTGTTTTAGTTGACAGCACAAATTACTTTTTCATTCAAAAAAATTTATACACAAATTCGTTTTGGGACATTGGTTGCAATACCCAAAATGTGTCAGCACTCTCTGCCTTTCCCTTTCCACCCTGTGTTCCCCATGTCCATTTATCCAGTTTTTCTGTCCCTTCCTGCCTTCTTGTCTTTGCTTTTGGGCAGGTGTTGCCCATTTGGTCTCGTATACTTGATTGAACTAAGAAGGCTGTTCCTCATATGTTTTATTGTTTGTTTTATACGCCTGTTTAATTTTGACTGAAAGTTGGACTTCAGGAGTGGCTTCAGTTCTGAGTCAGCTGGGAATCCTGCATTTATTTATTTATTTGTATTTATTGTGCTTTAAGTCAAAGTTTACAAATCAAGTCAGTCTCTCGTACAAAAACTTATACGCACCTTGCTATGTACTCTTAGCTGCTCTTCCCCTAATGAGACAGCACATCCCTCCTCCCCACCCTGTATTCCCCATGTCCATTCATCCAGCTCCTGTCCCCCTCTGCCTTCTCATTTCGCCTCCAGACAGGAGCTGTCCATGTGGTCTCATGTGTCTACTTGAGCCAAGAAGCTCACTCCTCAAGAGTATCATTTTCTGTCTTATAGTCCAGTCCAATCCCTGTCTGAAGTGTTGGTTTCAGGAATGGTTGCAGTCTTGGGCTAACAAAGGGTCCAGGGACCATGACCTGTGGTGTCCCTCTAGTCTCAGTCAGACCATTAAGTCTGATCTTTTTACGAGAATTTGAGATCTGCATCCCACTGCATCTTCTGCTCCATCGGGGATTCTCTGTTGTGTTCCCTGTCAGGGCACCATCTAGTTCTTCTGGTCTCAGGCTAATGTAGTCCCTGGTTTATGCGGCCCTTTCTGTCTTTTGGGCTCATCTTTATCTTATGTCTTTGGTGTTCTTCATTCTCCTCCACTCCAGGTGAGTTGGGGCCAATTGATGCATCTTAGATGGCCGCTTGCTAGTGTTTAAGACCCCAGACGCCACTCACCAAAGTGGGATGCAGAATGTTTTCTTAATACATTTTTTATGACAGTTGACCTAGGTGTCCCCTGAAACCATGGTCCCCAAACTCCCATCCCTGCTTCTCTGGCCTTTGAAGCATTCTATTGTGGAATCCTGCATTTATTTTTAAGGACAGTAGCTACCAGGACATATTTGTCATTCTTGTCATTAGGACAAACATCATCTCCCCAGAAAGGCTTTCTCTCATGACCCAAGCTAAAGTAGCTACTCAGTCACTCTATGACAATGGTTTATTTTAACTTTCATCATGACACCTATCTGATATTTTGCTTATTGGCTTGTTTATTCATTCATTGCTTGTCTCTTCATGCCAGGATGGGTGCCTCGTGGGAGCGAGGACCTTGTCTGTGTTGTTTACCTCTAAAACCCTAACACTTGAAGAAGAGTGCCTGGTGCATAGTGAACACTTAAAAGATAATTGTTAAATATACGGAGAATGCGTACGCTTAGGAGAGTTAGCATATTGTCCAGCCATTTGGCTTCTACCCTGAAAATCGGCACTTTAGACAGAGTGGTTGGCTGTGGAGAGCATGAGAACAGGTGCATTTCCAACCTGAAGTGAGCATCCTAGTGCCAGTGAAGGACTCGGGGGCCTCTTCACTACAGCTCCATATCCAGTGGAGGCATATGTGTAAACAGTTTTTAACAAGGAGCCTCGGGTCGAGGAAGATTCATTAAGTTGTTGGTGTGAAGCATGTGATGGGCTTTTCAAAATATTCCTTCAGGTTTTTAAAAAGTAGTCTCAACATTGCAGTCTTATAAGTTCGGTTCTTACTTGAAGTCAGGGTAACATAGTCTATGGGACCTGAGTGTGGTTTTGGGAACCAGAAAGAACTGAGTTCAATTCCCCACATTGCTGTTTATCAGCTTATAAACCTGCACAAGTGGCTGATGTTATCTGAGTCAATTTCCCTTTTGTAAAATACGGTTGTTGTAAAGCTTGAGCAAGATTTTATAGTAAAACACAAGTCCCCACATCCCTTTTGTACTTTTTTAAGGTAATATTCGCATATGAGAAAAAGTCAAATGGTGTAAGAGAGTAAGCAGTGAAAAGGCTCTCTCCTTCTCGTCTATTATCTTTTGTCCCCTAGGTTTCCCTCTCCAGAGCAATCACTGCCACCAGTTTCTTACATATTCCTCTGAAAATACTCCAAGAATATACCAACAAATTTTATATATCTATCCAACCTCCTTTTTTTTTTTTTTTTTAAACAAATACCTGCTCTTGTGAACCTTTAATGGGAAGCTATGTAAGTAAGCGGGAGTCCTTGGATAATGCAAACAGTTAATGCACTCAGCTGCTAACTAAAAGGCTGGAGGTTTGAGTCCACCCAGAGGATGCCTCAGAAGGAAGACCTGGTGATCTGAAAAATCAGCCACTGGAAACCCTGTGGAGCCCAGTTCTACTCTGACACCCATGGGGTCGCCATATGTCAGAATCAGCTCGAAGGCAACTGGTATATAAGCATCTACTAAGAGGCATGGGAGACTAAAATAGCAAAGAGACTTCTAGATCAGAATTATATTCACAGAGAGCCAAGTACATCTCTCCAGTATTAGGAATGTAGAGAAGGACATTTAAGGAGAGAGATATACACACGCTCATACACACATGCACACATGGCATGGTGAGTTGGTAGGGGTCAGGAATGGTGAAAAAATAATGTATGCAGAGTGGGTTAATTTGTAGGACTGTCTAAGTGGGGGACAGCTGCATAAACTTGCATTAAAAATAGTCAGGCACAGAGAAGCAGCTCCAGCAAACATTCAGACTTCTCAGTCTTTATCAGAGCCTCTCATGATTTGCTTCATTGCTACTGCTCTCTGCTTCCATTTAATCGTTCCTAAAATGGGAATAATAAAAATGAAATGCAGCGGGGGTGTGTTCTGAGTAATGACTTCAAGAAATGATGATAGTGCATTTTCAGGCTGTAAGATGTAAACAGAGCTTAAAGGGACTGTCTGGGTCAGAATTAAAGGAGCTACGGCTGCTAACCAAAAGTTCGGCTGTTCAAATCTACCAGGCACTCTTTGGAAACTGTATGGAGCAGTTCTTCTCTGGCCTATAAGGTCGCTAGGAATCAGAATCAACTCGACAGCAATGGGTTTGGTTTTGGTGTTTTTATGTCTGATTTGCATCTCTGCTTGTTTTTCCCCAAAGAGATGGGAGGTGTGTTTTATAAGGCCACTCCCTCCTCCCTCCCTCCTCTTTCCAGAAAAATCTCCTTCCTTGTGAAAATTAAAACATTCTCAGCTGGCTTGGGTCATCCACTGGGCTCCCCAAGCCCCCCAGCTATCTCTGGCATGTCAGCTTTGTAATACTGTGATGTTACAGCTGCACCCCCCAATGAATAAAGTGCTAGAAATGAAAGTGCCAGCACACAGCACTGAGCCCATAATAAAACTAAAAACAAACCCGTTGCCGTCGAGTGGATTCCACCTCGTTGTGACCCTATAGGGCAGAGTAGAACTGCCCTGTTGGGTTTCTAAGAGCAGCTAGTGGATTCGAACTACTGACCTTTTGGTTAGTAGCCCAGCTCTTAACCACTGTACCACCAGGGCTCTGTAATAGTATTTATGAGTTAATGGATGGATCAGTGGGAGAGATCAAGGGCAACCAAACTAGTAAAAGGAAGACTCCTAAAAGCAGCAGGAGCAACAACAACGTAATACTAATAAGACAGGTTACTCTGCCAGTATCTGGAATCTGAATTGAATGAGCCAGTTTAAGGGATGCTATCTGCTTCTGGTAACCTAGCGTCCAGGATACTACCCAGTAGCACTAACTGCAGAGTGGGGATGCCGTGATTGTACCACCTAAGGACTGTAGTGATCACATTCCAAAGTAATCAGATTTGGAGATGAAACAATAGAGGTCAATTGCTGCTATGACAGATATCCCTTGAATACTTTTGGTTGACAAAGGAAAACTTGCATGAATACTCACACATAGACTCATTCACATACAAACTGGCAGACTGTTCTTTCGGTTTCCCGTTATACCTTGGTGCCCAGCACCATGTGTGGTGCTGAGTAGACAGTGAGTATTTGGTGACTGCCTGTACACACCTGTACCAACTTCCCCACCCTCCAGCCTCAGACGAGAGACCAAGGAATATCCATACTCTATGAAGACTCTACAGAGTGTGCCTAAGAAGGTGGAACAGAAGCTCCTGACGTCAGGGGTGTTTGTTCTGGCTCTCCTGATACCGTTGTTTGACAACCTGCTATTTCTACCAGCTTTGAGTACTAATATACACACTTGGATTAAAGGATTAGAAAACAGGATCCATGGAGAAAGGCTGTGGGGATTGGGGTCATTAAGGGGATGAAGAAAAGGCAATGAAGTGATGACTTACTCTCCTTAAGTCTATGAAGAATTCTTGCACCAAAGATGGAGATCAGCTGTTCACTTTCTCCTCTGAGACAGAACCAGAGAAAGTGGGCTTAAAATCAAGCAGAGAGGATTTATGTTTTTTATAGGGAATATTTCTTAATCTAGAGAAATGTTGAGTACTGGAATGGTTAACAACACCAGGTAATGATGCTAGAAGTTCTGAAAAGTGGATACGTATGTCCTCATCTCTTTGTATGTACAGTTCTGCCCAAACGTTAATCCTTAAACTGTTTTGCCTCTTCCTCCCTGCCTCCATGCCTCCCTCCCTCTGTCCCTTCCTTCCTCCCTCCCGCCCTCCTTCCTTCCTCCCTCCTGCCCTCCTCCCTCCCTCCCTCCCTCCCATCGCATACATAATTGTTGAGCACCTACAATGAGCCAAGTATTGCTTCCACCAATTTAGTATCTTAGATTTCCTAGTGGCTGAAATGAAAAATTAAATTCTTTACAAGGGGAAAAGTGCTTATTGTGACACTTAAAATTTCTATAACCTAAGATGATTTTTAATCTTATTATTTGAAATGATCTAATAGTTGGATTGATGTTTACTGTTGCTTGATAAGTAAAGACTCTGCTAATGTATATTTTATTTCTTACAATGGCTTCCAGACCAAGTGCCCAGATTACATATTTCGGGGTGTCTTTCTGAGTTGTACTTATGTCAGACCATCAAATCCAAGAGGTCCCTCCTTGTTCCCTGAGCACAATGAGCCTGTGCCCAGTCTGTCTGCCTATGCCCTTGTCTAGGATTCCAGAGAGAGACCACTTGGGGCAGCCCCTGGAGCGGAAGTGTGCCTGCCACTAACTGGTAAAGTTTAAACACCCTGTGAGACTTGGTGCACAACATCAAGCAGCCACCCTCACGTTCGTTTGTAAAATGATTCAAAAAGAAGAACAGGATGCAGAGGGGAAATGGACTTCAAAACCATCATTTTGGAAAGGCTGCTTGTCTTTAGGTGCTTAACATCAGCCACTGAATGAAAAGGATGAAAGAACTTTGGTTGGCTTTACTTTTGAAATCTATAGATGCTGATGGGGGTAAGGGGGCAGGGCAGGAAGCCAAACTCAATTCAGAGACTGAAGTGCTGGCTTAACCTTGACTTAAGGAAACGCAGTAAAGAGAAAAGTGTCCCCAAAGCCAAAAGACAGCTTTCATCCATCTTGTTAAATTTTATTGAGATTTTTATTTCATGGCAGTTATCTGTGGTTGGCTCCTGAGCACTCTGAACTGTTTTTCTAATTTCTAGGTTGCAATGTTTTGCCAGGAGTGGTATTGAAAATAGTGGTTATGGAGATTACAAGACTGTCATATTTACGTTCAGGTTAAATACAGTATTTGTGATTTTCTGATTGTAAAAATTGTTGGTGTTTAGTAAAGATATTTGGTGGCAGGGGTAGGGGGAGAAAAACATAATTTACACGTATCCACACCTACACAAAGAACTAACAGTTACTTCTATTTCCCATCAATGCCTTTTTTCTGTGCATATTGTATACGTGTATATTATAACACAATAGAATTTGATACAATAGAATTAGGAACATAACATATGAACATTTTGCCACCTACTTTTTTACCTTAATATGGTATTGTAGACATATTCCTATTTTATTAAATATTCAAAATCATGAACCTTAATGGCTGCATAATTTGGAGTTCTTGGGTGGTGCAGACAGCTAAGTGCTCAACTACTCGACAAGCACTGGAAGTAAGAACCCACTCAGAGGCATCTTGGAAGCCAGGCCTGAAGACCTGCCTCTGAAAGGTCACAGCCTTCTAAACCTCATGGCACAGTTTTACTCCGCATACATAGGGTCATGAGTTGGAATTGACTCGACAGCAAGCAACAACAGTATTCCATTGTACTTCTTTAAACTAGTCCCTTATGATTAGACATTCATACGGAGGCTCTGGTTCTCATATGAAAATAATTTCTGTTTTGGATGCTCTAAGTTGGATGTCAGAAGATTGCTTTCCAAGATAACAAGGTTTGGTCACTTGTGCTATCTAACGTCCCTAAATATTAAAAATGAAAACCCTTAATTTGGGAATTGTTTGAATTATATTCAGTAACAACCAGTGGACATGTATGCTGTTAGTGTGGAAGTTCCTCGTTTGTGCTAGGAATTGCAGTGAGTTTCCCTTTTTGATCTTCTGACTGAGTGTGCTGCCTTATAACTTCTCTGATAAGTGTATTTCTTATTTCTGGGTAGTTATATCACACAGAGAATGCGAAAGGCCAGGTGTTCAGTGTGTATCTGCATTTTTTATCATACTGACACCATTTTCTTGAGTTGGAGGCTAGCAAAATTCAGGGTCACTGTTCCCAAGTTACTAGTGGGACTCATGCTGGGTGACATCTTAGTACTGTTTCTATTCTCTACCACAAGAGTAATCCCCTTCTTTTACCAGTGGGGACAACATCTGGCTGACTCACATATCCAGGAACAGGTATGCCTCAAGAGTGTCTGGGCTGTGATAATAGTGGACTATTCTTTTCATACCTCTATGATTTTTCA